>NC_044985.1:96946109-97256145 GCF_008728515.1 Papio anubis | reverse complement strand
GTTATGGAGGTCAGGTAACTAACGGAGTTTTAGCTTAGGTCTGAATTGTGGTGCATCCACTAGGTCCCTGGACTCATCCTGTGGTCATTTCTCCAGTGCTAGAACACATAATTGGCATAGACATACTTAGCAGTTGGCAGAACTCTCACATTGGCTCTCTGACTGGTAAGGTGAGGGCTACTATGGTGAGAAAGGCCAAATGGAAGTCATTGAGCTGCCTCTACCCAAAAAAATCGGAAATCAAAAACAATATCATATCCTTGGAGGGATTGTGGAGATTAGTGCCACCATCAAGGACTCAAAAGACACAGGGGTGGTGATTCCCACCACATTCCTGTTAAACTCTCCCATAAGGCCTATGCAGAAGACAGATGGATCTTGGAGAATGACAGTGGATTATCAAAAGCTTAACCAAGTGGTGACTCCATTTGCAGCTGCTGCATCAGATGTGGTTTCATTGCTTGAGAAAATTAACACATCTCCTGGTACCTGGTATGCAACCGTTGACTTGGCAAATGCCTTTTTCTCCATTCCTGTCCATAAGGCCCACCAGAAGCAATTTGCTTTCAGCTGGCAAGGCCAGCAATATACCTTTACTGTCCTACTTCAGGGGTATATCAACTCTCCAGTTTTGTGTCATAATCTTTTTCAGAGACACCTTGATCACTTTTTACTTTCACAAGATGTCACACTGGTTCATTACATTCATGTCTCATACTGATTAAATCCAGTGAGCAAGAAGTAGCAAACACACAGGGCTTATTGGTCAGATATTTGCATGCCAGAAGATGGAAAATAAATGTGACTAAAATTTAGGGAACTTCTACCTCAGTAAACTTTCTAGGGGCCCAGTCGTGTGGGATCTTTCAAGACATTCCTTCTAAGGTGAAGGATAAGTTGCTGAATTTGGCCCCACCTACAACCAAGAAAGAGGCACAATGCCTAGAGGGCCTATTTGGATTTTGCGGGCAAGATATTCCTCATATGGGTGTATTACTCTGACCTATTCATCAAGTTACCCAAAAGGCTGCCAGTTTTGGGTGGGCTCCAGGACAGGAGAAGGCTCTGCAACAGGTCAAGGATGCTGTGCAAGCTGCTCTGCCACTTGGGCCATATGACTCAGCAAATTCAATAGTGCTTGAGGTGACAGTGGCAGCTGTCCACCTCAGCTTAGAGCCTCTGGCAGGCCCCCATAGGTGAGTCACAGCAGAGGCCTCTAAAATTTTGGAGCAGGCCCTGCCATCTTCTGCAGATAACTACTCTCCTTTTGAGAGACAGTTCTTGGTCTGTTACTGGGCTTTGGTGGAAACTGAACGTTTGACTATGGGTCATCAAGTCACCATGTGACCTGAACTGTCTATCATGAAGTGGGTGCTTTCTGACCCATCTAGTCATAAAGTGGGGCATGCACAGCAGCATTCCATCATCAAATGGAAGTGATATATACGTGATTGGGCTCAAGCAGGTTCCGAAGGCAAAAGTAAGTTACATGAGGAAGTGGCTCAAATGCTCCCCTCCTGCCACTGTACCTTCTCTTCCCCAGCCTGCACTGATGGCCTCATGGGGAGTTACCTATGATCAGTTGATAGAGGAAGAGAAGATTAGGGTCTGGTTCACAAATAGTTCTGCACAATATACAGGTACCACCCAAAAGTAGACAGCTGCAGCACTACAGTCCCTTTCTAGGACATCCCTGAAGGACAGTGGTAAAGGGAATTCTTTTACAGGGTAAAGTGGGCAGAACTATGAGCAATGCACCTGGTTGTGCACTTTGCGTGGATGGAGAAATGGCTAGATGTATGATTATATGCTGATTCATGGACTGTAGCCAATGGTTTGGCTGGATGATCAGAGATGTTGAAGCAGCATGATTGGAAAATTGGTGACAAAGAAATTTGGGGTAGAGATATGTGGATGGAACTCGCTAAGTGGTCAAAACTGTGAAGACATTTGTATCCCATGTGAGTGCTCACCTATGGGTAACCTCAGCAGAGGAAGATTTTAATAATCAAGTGGATAGGATGACCCGTTCTGTGGACACCACTCAGCTTCTTTCCCCAGCCAAGCCTGTCATGGCTCAATGGGCCCATGACAAAAGTGGCCATGATGGGAGGATTGGAGGTTATGCATGGGCTCAGCAACATGGATTTTCACTCAGCAAGGCTGACCTGGGTATGGGTACTGCTGAGTGCCCAATTTGCCAGCAGCAGAGACCAATGTTGAGCCCTCAATATGGCACCATTCCTCAGGGTGATCAACCAGCTACCTGGTGGCAGGTTGATTATACTGAACCTCTTCCATCATAGAAAGGGCAGAGGTCTGCGCCCAATGGAATAGACATTTACTTCGGATATGGGTTTGTGTATCCTGTACACAATGCTCCTGCCAAGACTACCATCCATGGACTCACACCATGCCTTATCCACCATCACGGTATTCCACACAGCATTGCCTCTGACCAAGGCACTCACTTTACAGCTAAAAGAGTGGGGCAGTGGGATCATGCTTACAGAATTCACTGGTCTTACTATGTTCCCCATCATCCTGAAGCAGCTGGATTGATAAAAACCATGCAATGGCCTTTTGAAGTCACAATTACAATGCCAACTAGGTGACAATACTTTGCTTGGATGAGGCAAAGTTCTCCAGAAGGCCAATATGTTCTGAATCAGCATCCAATATATGGTACTGTTTCTCCCATAGCCAGGATTCACAGGTCCAGGAATCAAGGGGTGGAAGTGGAAGTGGCACCACTCACCATTATTTCTAGTGATCCACTAGCAAAATTCTTGCTTCCTGTTCCCATGGCATTACATTCTACTAGTCTAGAAGTCTTAGTTCTGGAGAGGGGAACACTTCCACCAGGAGACACAACAATGATTCATTAAACTGGATGTTAAGATTGCCACCTGGATACTCTGGGCTCCTCCTACCTTTACGACAACAGGTTAAGAAGGGAGTTACAGTGTTGGCTGATGTGATTGACCTGGACTATCAAGATGAAATGAGTCTACTATTACACAACAAAGGTAAGGAAGAGTATACATGGAATATAGGAGATCCATTAGGGCATCTCACATTATTACCATGCCCTGTGATTAATGTCAATGGGAAACTGTAACACCTCAACCCAGGTGGGACTACAAATGACCCAGACCCTTCAGGAATGAAGGTTTGGGTCATTCCACCAGGAAAAAAAAAAAAAAACATGACCTGCTGAGGCACTTGCTGAAGGCAAAGGGAATACAGAATTGGTAGTTGAAGAAGACAGTCATCAATACCAGCTATGACCATGTGACCAGCTGCAGAAATGAGGACTGTAATTGTCATAAGTATTTCCTCCTTTCATTAAAGCATGTTTGTGTATGTATACACCTGTACTAAGAAAATATCTTCATTTTATTTCCTTTTTCCCCCATCATGTGACATAAGATTTATTGACTTCACATCAGCTTTTAAGTATTGTTAACTTTATGTAATACTATTTGAGTTGGGGATTGGTGCATTTCCAGATGTACAAAGGATAGTTTTATTATGTTAGGTGTAATTATGACCTTATTGTTGTCTCTATTTGATTATATGTAATCTCAGGACATGTGTATGGATTCAAGTTGACAAGGGGTCAACTTGTGATGGTTAATACTGAGTATCAACTTGATTGGATTGAGGGATGCAAGGTATTGATCCTGGGTATGTCTGTGAGGGTGTTGCCAAAGAACATTAATATTTGAATCAGTGGGCTGGAAAAGACAGATCCACCCTTGATCTGGGTGGGCACAAGCTAATCAGCTGCCAATGTGGGTATAATATAAAGCAGGTAGAAAAATGTGAAAAGACCAGACGGCCTAGCCTCCCAGCCTACATCTTTCTCCTATGCTGAATGCTTCCTGCCCTGGAACATCAGACTCCAAATTTTTCAGTTTTGGGACTCGAACTGGCTCTCCTTGCTCCACAGCTTGCAGATGGCCTATTGTGACCTTGTGATTTTGTAAGTTAATACTTAAACTCCCATATATATATATGCAAAATACATATGAGATATATACGAGATATATATATGAGATATATATACAAAATAGGATATATTATACAAAATAGGATATATTATAGGATGTATATTATAGGAGATATTATTATATATATACACACACACACACACACACACACACACGCATATATATCCTATTAGTTCTGTCCCTCTAGAGAACCCTGGCTAATACAACATGGGAGAATGGAGGAGGAAACACTTTTAGATGTGCATATTGGTTGCTTACGAAGGACTAGAACTAAGCCTCTCAATTACTCCAAACTATCTGTGATAGACTAGGGGTCAGATGACCGACTTCCTTTCTGGAAAGGCTAAGAGAAGCCTTGGTACACCTATCCCCTAATTCATTTGAGGGACAACTAATCCTAAAGAGTAAGTTTAGGAGACAGTCCCTGGTATCAGGAGGAAGCTGCAGAAGCAGGTCATGGGAGCAGATAGCACTTTAGAGAACCTCCTGAAAGTGGCTATTTCGGTCTTTTACAACAGGGATCAGGAGAAGACTCAAGAGAGAGAGAGGAGACACAAGAGAAAAGGCAGAGGCTCTAATGGCTGCCTTGCAGGCTTAAAAACCCAGAATCCCTGAGATGCACCTGATAACTGCTACAAATGTGGCAAGCCAGGGCACCTTAACAACTGCCCAGGCAGCATGAGGAAGTCACCCCAACCCTGTCCAATCTCTGGAGGGAACCACTGGAGGGTGGACTGTCCCCAGAGATACAGGTCACTGAGTCCAGAGCCTGACTCACAAATAGTCCAGCGGAACTGAGGAGTCCTTGGGCTCCTCTCCCTGGCTCCAATAACTTGAAGTGTCATTACCATTCAGGAGCCCCGAGTGACTCTGAAAGTTGAAGAGAGGAAAGTGAACCTCCTCTTGGATACCAGCACAGTCATTTCTGTTCTCTCCAATCCAGGCCTCCCCTCCTCCCTTAGCATGCCTATGAGGGGTATCTCAAGAAAAACTTTAACCTGATATTTTTCCCAACCACTGACTTACAGTTGGGGAAACCTCTTGCTTACTCCTGCCTTTGAAATCATGCCTGAAGGCCAACTCCTCTGCTACACGGGGATATTTTACCTCATAAGGGAACTACCATCCTTAGGGCTCCAGGGCAGACTCTTTGTCTCCCATTGGCAGAGACTAATACTAATCCAGAAGTTTTGGCAGCTCAAGGGAAAATTGGTCAAGCCACAACCACCACACTGGTACGATTCCACCTTTAGCATCCCACCTCCTTCACTAACCAGAAGCTAGTTTAGTGAACCCTAAAACCAGAAGCTAGGAAAGGGCTAGAAGCCATCATTGATAACTTGAAGAGGCAGGGCTTCCTCAAACACTGCAAAAGCCCTTGTAATACCCCAATATTGGGAGCATGGAAATCCAACTGGGAATGCAGACTGCTCCAGGACTTCCACCTCATTAATGAGGCTGTGGTTCCGATATATCTGGTAGTTCTCAATCCCTACACTTTGCTAACTCAAATACCTGAGGGAACTAAATGGCTCACAGTCCTAGACCTGAAGAATGCCTTTTTCTACATATCACTGTACCCCTCCTCTCAATATTTGTTTGCATTCGAGGATCCCTCCAACCAGACCACCCAGCTAACCTGGATGGTGTTACTTCAGGGATTCTGAGACAGCCCCCACCTGTTTGGGCAAGCGTTGACAAGGGGTCTCTCTGAGTTCCTTTATCCTCAGGTTAAAATTTTACAATATGTAATGACATTTTCTGTTGTGTCCTAACTGAGGAAATCACTCAGGAAGGCAGTAAGGTTCCTGTTAACTTTCTGGCTAACAGAGGATATAAGATCTCAAAATCTAAGTCTCAGCTCTGTCAGACTTCAGTGAAGTATCTAGGTCTACTCTTGCCAGAGGAGACCGGGGCACCAGGTGAATAAAGGATTAAGCCTATCTCCTACTTTCCCCTCCCTAAACCCTCAAACAACTGAGGGGGTTCTTGGGCATTACAAGATTCTGCAGATTATGGATACCTGGGCACAGTGAGATAGCTCATCCCTTATATCACCTAATGAAAGAAACTCAGGCAGCTAAGACTCACTCCATAATTGGGGAACCAAAGACTAAAAGAGACTTTCACCAATTGAAACAAGCCTTGCTTGAGGTACGAGCCCTTAGTCTTCCCATAGGGAAGATGTTAAATCTTTAGGTATCAGTGAGGAAGGTGTATTAGTCAGGGTTCTCTAGAGGGACAGAACTAATAGGATAGATGTATATATAAAGGGGACTTTATTAAGGAGTATTGGCTCACACAGTCACAAAGTGAGGTTCCACAACAGGCCATCTGCAAGCTGAGAATAAAGGAAGCCAGCCTGAGTCCCTGAGTCCCAGAGCTGAAGAACTTGGAGTCCAATGTTCAAGGGTAGGAAGCATCCAGCACAGGAGAAAGATGTAGGCTGTGAGACTAAGCCAGTCTAGTCTTTTCCATTCTTCTGCCTGCTTTTATTCTAGCCATGCTGGCAGCTTATTATATTGTGCCCACCCAGATTGAGGGTGGGTATGCCTTTCCCAGTCCATTGACTCAGATGTTAATCTCCTTTGGCAATACCATCAAAGACACACCCAGGAACAATACTTTGCATATTTCAACCCAATCAAGTTGACACTCAATATTAACCATCACAGAGTTCTATCCTAGGTCTGAGGCCCAGCCCAGCAGCCCATGGGCTACTTGAACAGGGAACTTGATTTACTGGCTAAAGGATGACTGACCTGCCTCTGGGCAGTTGCAGTGGTAGCTTAGCTGGTGCCAAAGGTTACTAAGTTAATCATGGGGAAGAACCTAGCCATTTATACCCCACATAACCTGGCAGGACTGCTGTCTTCTAAGGGTAGTCTCTGGCTAACAAACAATTGCCTCCTCAAATATCAAGCTCTGCTATTGGAGGTATCTACAGTTCAGTGAAGAACCTGGCTCTCCTAAACCCAGCCACCTTCCTCCCAGAGAAAGTTGGGAAGCCTGAACATGACTGTGAACAGATAGTAGTGCAAACCTATGCAGCTAGAGAGGACCTCAAAGAAACCCCCTCAGAGGATGCAGAATGGACTCTCTTTACAGACGGAAGTTCTTTTGTAGAACAAGAGATAAAGGAGAGTTTCGTAGTCACCCTGAATGACACTATTGTGAGTGCACCTGTTTTCTCTGGCACAAGTGCTCAGCTAGCTGAGTTAAATGCCCTCATGAGGGTGTTTGAATTAAGTAAAGGGAAAGCTGTTAAAATTTATACTGATTCTAAGTATGCTTTCCCAATCCTGGATGCCCATGCCATGATCTGGGAGACAGAGAGACTTCCTCACAGCTAATAGGTCTCTCATTAAATACCATTGGGAAATTAACAGACTATTGTCCTTGGTTTTCCTTCCACGGGAAGTGGCATAATACATTGTAAAGGCCACTAAAAGGAGATAGATGAAATTGCTGAGGGAAATAAACTGGTAGATCAAGCAGCTAAATTGGCAGTTAGAGTACCACGGATTTCTGATCCACTTGAGGCCCCTCTAATCTGGGAGGGCTCCATAAAAGAAACAAAACACCTGTACTCTCCTGCAGAAACAGAATGGACCTCCTCTCAGGGATATACCTTTCAGCTACAATTGGAGGATGGCAAACTTCATCTACCAAATTCCAGTCAATGGAAAGTTCTTAAAATCTTTCACCAAGCCTTCCACGTAGGAAAGGATAAAACCTACCAATTGGCCCAAAGGTGGTTGTCGGGTAAAAATGGTCAAACAGGTCATTAATGCTTGTGAGACTTGCCTTAAAAATAATCCCCCCCGTCAATGGCATCTCCCCTCTGGAACCCAAAGAATGGGAGGCTACCTGGGAGAACACTAGCAAATGGATTTCATCCATACTCCAAAGATAAGGGGCATCCAGTACCTCCTGGTATGGGTAGATACCTTCACTAACTGGATAGAAGCATTTTCATGTCAGACAGAGAAAGTCTCTGATGTGACAGAAGTACTAATTAACTAGATAATTCCTCACTTTGGACTCCCTAAGTACCTTCAGAGCAATAACAGCCTCTCATTCAAGGTGGCTGTCACCCAGGGAGTCTCAAAAGCAATAGGTATACAGTACCATCTTCATGGTGCTTGGAGACCACAATCTTTGGGAAAGGCAGAAAAGAAACATGATATTATCAAAAGGCACTTTAGAAAACTTTCTCAAGAGACTCATCTCCCCTGGATTATTCTCATGCCCATGGCCCTACTATGTTTTAGAAACACCCTTTCGAAGCTGAGTTCACTTCCTTTGAAATGATGTAAGGACAGCCTTTTCTCACCAGTAATTTCCTTCTAGACCAAGAAACCTCTGATTTGATTTACCATGTAACTTCTGACTTGATTAACCATGTAAATTCTTTGACCCATTTCCTGCAGGAATGGAAACAACTGTCAAAGGCCCAAAACCCATGAACCAAGGCCACCTTTATTCAACCCAGGGGACTTAGTACTGGTAAAGGCTCTTCCTTCTCTTTCTCCCTCTCTAGGACCAGATTGGGAGGGACAATACACTGTACTTTCTACTCCTTCAGCAGTGAAGGTCACTGAAATAGATTCCACTGTGGAACAGATGGTCACTGATCTATGGGAGTGAAGAAGCTGCTGGAAGCCAGACCCTCCCACTTGCTGAACTACAGAAGCAAAAAAGCTGCAACACCAGTGGGGCCTCTGTATGGGGGCTCCAACCCCAGATTTCCCTTTTGCACTACCCTAGCAGAGTTTCTCCATGGGGGTTCTATCAGGCCTCTGAGCCCAAGTCAAGTAATCGCATCCTGTGTGACTTGCGAGTATTCGAGTATTCGCCCAGATGGCCTGAAGTAACTGAAGAATCACAAAAGAAGTGAAAATGCCCTGCCCCACCTTAACTGATGACATTCCACCACAAAAGAAGTGAAAATGGCCGGTCCCTGCCTTAAGAGATGACATTACCTTGTGAAATTCCTTTTCCTGGCTCATCCTGGCTCAAAAAGCTCCCCTACTGAGCACCTTGTGACTCCCACTCCTGCCCGCCAGAGAACAACCCCCCTTTGACTGGAATCTTCCTTTATCTACCCAAATCCTATAAAATAGCCCCACCCTTATCTCCCTTCACTGACTCTGTTTTTGGACTCAGCCCGCCTGCACCCAGGTGATTAAAAAGCTTTATTGCTCACACAAAGCCTGTTTGGTGGTCTCTTCACATGGATGCACATGGTTCCACCTCTGAAGCAAACTTCTGCCTGGACATGCAGGCATTTCCATACATCCTCTGAAATCTAGACAGAGGTTCACAAACTTTAATTCTTGACTTCTGTTCACCTGCAAGCTCAACACCATGTGGAAGCTGCCAAAGCCTAGGGCTTGCACTGTCTGAAGCTACAGCCTGAGCTGTACCTAGGCCCCTTTTAGCCACAGCTGGAGTAGCTGGGATGGATGCAGGGCACCAAGCCCTAGGCTGCACACAGCACGGGGCCCTGGGCCCATTCAATGAACCCATTTTTCCTCCTAGAGCTCCAGGCCTGTAATGTGGGGGCTACCAAGACTGTCTCTGACATGCCCTGAGGACGTTTCCTCCATTGTCTTGGTGATTAACATTCAGCTCCTTGTTACTTATGTAAATTTCTGCAGCTGGCTTGAATTTCTCCCCAGAAGATAGGTTTTTATTTTCTATCACATTGCCAGGCTGCAAACTTTCCAAACTTTTATGCTTACTTCCTCTTTGATGCTTCGATGCTTAGAAATTTCTTCCACCAGATATCCTAAATTATCTCTCTCAAGTTCAAAGTTCCACAGATCTCTAGGGCAGGAGCAAAACGTTGCCAGTCTCTTTGCTAAAGAATAGCAAGAGTGACCTTCATTCCAGTTCCCAACAAGTTCCTCATTTAAATCTGAGACAACCTCAGCCTGGACTTCATTACTATCAGCATTTTAGTCAAAACCATTCAATAAATCTCTAGCAAGTTCCAAATTTTCCCAAATCTTTGTGTCTTCTTCTGAGCCTCCAAACTGTTTCAACCTTTGCCTATTACTCAGTTCCAAAGTTGCTTCCACATTTTGGGGTATCTTGATATCAGCACCCACTCTCTGTGGTACCAATTTACTGTATTAATCCATTAGTCCGTTCTCACATTGCTATGAAGAAATACCTGAGACTGGGTTATTTATACAGGAAAGAGGTTTAATTGACTCACAGTTCCGCATCACTAGGGAGGCCTCAGGAAACTTACAATCATGGCAGAAGGCAAAGGAGAAACAGGCACCTTCTTCACAGGGCAGCAGGACGGAGTGAGTGCAAGCAGGGGAAATGCCAGATGCTTATAAAACCATCCGATCTCGTGAAACTCACTATCAAGAGAACAGCGTGGGGAAAACCACCCCCATTACTCAATTATCTCCACCTGTTCCACCCTCAAAACATGGGGATTATGGGGATTACAATTCAGGATGAGATTTGGGTAGGGACACAGAGTCTAATCTTATCAAACCCCCAACTAACATGTGATCTCCTCCAAATACAATCAAAAACTTATTTTGTATACAACTCCTCAAAAAGGCTTACAATAGGAAGCCATCCAATTTCTAGAGATTGCACTGAGGTTCTTTCATGACTGAGGCGTCAATTAGTAATGACTGAATATAATAGTGTCCAGCTGAAATTAACTCCATATACTGTCTGCATAGTTATGTGGGCTCTGTTTAATGTAACATATTGCTTTTGACTGTAGGAATTCCCTGTCCTCACTCCAAAAGTCCAGCAATTCTGTAGAAGTGGTCTTTGACAGCATGGGGTAAGATAACAAGTCAATCCCTTAAAAACTGCACTACACAATGCCTTGCCTCTTATTCATTTGCTGTGAATGTGTCACCGTCAACACTTTAAGTCATAATCAGAATACAATGTTTTCAACATTTTTTTCAACATCTCATTTATGACAGAAAATCTAATGTTAGCCAACAATTTCCCTGGCCTGTCCAGGCATTGTCACTGTATTTAGTTTAGTAAGCAGAATACTACACATACATACACATACACATACACATACACATACACATACACATACACAGACATCCATGTCCCTTAAACATTGAGCTTCTCCTGAGTCCACAACCATCTGTATCTTTTCTTATTCCTCATTTATTCCTATAGCATTTTCGTCCATGCCTAGGGCTTATCCTATTGTATCTTTGCTGGCTTCATCTAATTCTACCTGGTTGTTCCTCTCTCTACCACTAAACATTTTTTTTAACTTTCACTTAAATTAGTTCCTCTTCTTGCTTTCATGATTTTGATTAATGGCACTTGCCAACCTGAAATGTGCCACTATTCTAATTATTTTAAGCTTGCTCAAATCACATATTAAAAATCCATTGCTCATTCTCTATTCACTTACTCCTTTATTATAGGTTTCATTGTTTTCACAAGATGTTGCTGCAGCCTCTAACATGTCTCCCTGCTTAACAGATTTCTCACACAAAATAACATTACTAAAAGACATATATACTTGCACATCATTTGTCTATGTATTACCATCAAATGGCACTCTGCTACCCACTGGAAAAAGTTTAAATTCCTAAGATTGCTCTACAAGATCATCCATAGGGATAACTCAAGCCTATCTCTCTAACATTATCTTATACTGCTCCAATAAATGTAATACCCTATACTAAGCCATGCCATATTACCTCTTCCTTTTTGCTGCCTCTGTTATTAATGTAGAACTGCATTTATTACAGAACATTGGAATTGCGTCATTGCATAGTCCTTCCATTCACCTATGAGCCACTAGCAAACAAGGATGGCATATTATTCATTTTTGTCTCTCTAGCATAATATCTTATCCATAATAGTCACTGTATAAATGTGTATTTAGTGAACAAATGGCTCTACTACAAGTGAATGTCTTGTTTATGTTTCATTCATGGAATAGACTCAACCTATTCTTCTGAGGTAGAAATGGCATGAAAGTAAAATTATAATTTATATTTTTGTATGTGAACTTACTTAGGAATGTTATTTCCCTAATTCAGTCACTAGGCGGTATGTACTATAAGATACTTGCTGAAAACATTATTCATTTTTGCACTATAGAATGATAATGAGTGTGAAAGATTTAGTGGCTCTAAAAAATACATTTACTGATTTACTGTGACCAACTGTAGCATTACGTAACTACGATTTTAAGCCATAACATATTTTAGTAATACCTTTCAGAGAGTCTGATTTAAGTTCTATCTTTTGACTTCTAGCCATGCACATGTATATCAAATTTACTATGCATTCATAACAAAATCAAAGATTAAAGAGTGACAATTCAAGATAACCTTGTTTAAATGATTGCAAACATTTTTCTTATGGTCAAAATTAGCTTAATCTCTTTGGCAAGTGATTCCTTTTTATTCCTGATTGAGGGTCCCTGCAACATTAGCAAGCACATAAAAGGAAGTAAAGCACATTTATTTACAGCCATGTAATTTTCAGCAGAGGGAAAAAAACTAAAAAGGGGTAGAGGCCCTGGTATGGATATATCCTGATACAGTGGCATTACACTTGTTCTATGGATATAGATCAACTAATTACAAGCTCAAGGGATTCACAGTGTTGCACACAGAAAATGGTATTATATTTGGAGAAGATGGGAGCAAACAACATGCAATAACCTAAAAAATAATTTGGACTCAAGGAAAATCAAATCCTGCTACTGCAGGTATCTTTACAGACAGAGTATGGAAAGAAGCAAATGTAAATGCAATTGAAAACAAATAAACAGATAGCAGAAGTAGACAGGAATGGAAAGTCTGCAAAAGTGAGTGGCAGAAGACCATGAAGAAAGAGGAAGACCAGATAAAACAATTGGACTTTCACATACAGTGGAGGAACTGAAATCTCTGGCCAAGAATATGATTCTAGAACATATATTTGATTTTTCAACAATAATATACCATTTCAAATTATTCAATGGGGGTAAAATCTACACACAATTATAGAAATGTAAACTTATATTTTTCCTTAAAGCTGTGGAGATTTTCAGTAATGATGAACAAGGTTATGTAGAAAATCAAGTAGCAAATATGGTCAAAATATAAACAAAAAATAAATGTGTTTGAAAGCATTGGATAATGTAGCAATGTAGTGAAGAATAATAGATTCACAATACAGGAGAAGAGGGACATGCATGCAGATGAGCCTTGCACTTAGAGTTCATTTTCTTCTGAATCTGTGGCTGCTGCCAGACAATTCTGATGGAGAAAGCAAATAAATTGAAATAAGAAGGACTAAAATTGAAGCTAAAGGCCTTCCAAGAAATGGGTTCCAGTGATCACCCCATGGTTTGGATTGAGACTGTTGAGGACTACATATAAGGAATAAGAATGATTCTCATTCCTAGAAATAGACTAGACCTACAGAGACTATAGTGAAACTTCATATCATCTCAATCACCAACTGGATTAAGGTGATATGGAATTAATAGTGCTTCTAGCACAGTTGCCTGTTAGATGTCAGTGTAAGATTTCTTTGGAAGAAGATAGTATCACTCTTGAGCCTTAAGTTAACCCTCTATTTCTCAGGGAAATAATGTCTTGCACCCAAAAAGAAAAAAATAAAACCAAACAACAACAGCAACAGCAATAGGTATATGAAACATAAGACTGTATGACCAAACCCAGGAGAAATGATGGACATTAGAAACTCACCAACAAGAATGCAGATAACAAAGAAATCAGTTACAACCTTTAATTTGAGAACTGAAAGACTGATCCAAAGGAAGCAACTGGCTGGCATAGGAAGAAGTTAAAAGATATAGAAGAGAATAGAAGGTAGCAAAAAAAAGGGGAGAAACACTTCAAAAATGTAAATTGGAGTCCCAGGTTGGAATAGAGAGAAAATGATGAAGAAGCAAGCAATATTTTAGGAGATAATGGCTGAGAATTTCCCAACTGATAAATGACATCAACACATAAATTCAAAAACATGATAAACTACATGTAATATAAACAAAAAGAAAAACATATTTTGTATGTTAAAATATAATTACTAATTATTATAGAAAAAGAAGACATTTTAAATGTAGTCAGAGGGAGATTATAGATATATTGTATTCAAAGGGGGAGCAGTAAGAATGACAGACAACTTCTCAATAGAATAAGGAAAGCCAGAAGATGATGGAACAGTATCTTCAAAGTGCTGAAATAAAATATTTACCAATATCCAACTGTGTACCCAGTGAAAATATATTTCAAAACTGAAGGTAAAAGCATTTTTAAACAAAACACAATAATGTGTTGTGAGTAGGCTTACATTTAAGGATTTTTCTTTTTTTTTTTTTTGAGACTGAGTCTTACTCTGTCACCCACGCTGGAGTGCAGTAGCGCCATCTCAGCTCACTGCCACCTCTGCCTCCTGGATTCAAGTGATTCTCCTGCCTCAGCCTCTGTAGTAGCTGGGATTACAGGCACTCGCCACCACACCCAGCAATTTTTTTTTTTTTTTTTTTTTTTTTGTATTTTTAGTAGAGATGGGGTTTTACTATGTTGGCCAGGCTGGTCTCAAACTCCTGACCTCTTGATCTGTCTGCCTCGGCCTACCAAAGTGCTGTGACTACAGGCATGAGCCACTGCACCCAGCCAAGGATTTTTTTTTTTAAATCTTCATCATTTAGAAGGCAAATGATCCCAGACACAAACTCAGGGATATATAAAGTAATGATGATAAATGGCATAGGTAAATATGTGAGTATATCTAAAAGAAAATTAGCTGTGTTAACAATAATAATGGAGTCTTACAGCATAAAAAATCTATTCAAATGAAAATGTGGCAATAGTAGAATAGCAAAAAAGGAAAGGGAATAAATAAAGTTCTAAGCTCCTGGAAAGAAGTAAAAGTACTGGTTTATATTAGAATGTGATGAGTAAAAGACTCAAGCAGTCATCTGTAATATGTCCACTAAATATTAACAAGCTATTATTAACACTAGAGGAAAAACACAATAAGAAAGTAATAAATTAGTGGAAAAGGCCAAGGAAGGAAAAAAATAAGAGAAGAGGGAATAAGAAGAAGAAAGTATGTAGTAAAATTTATCCCAGTATGTCATCTAATTACATTGAATGTAAGTATACTAAATGCTCTAATCAAAATAAGTATGCTATCAGACAGAAATTAAAAGCAAAATTTAAGCATATGATATGTTCAAAATACAAAAGTAAAATATGTAGATGCAAAAATAGTGAAAGCAAAGTGAAGAAAAGTATATACCATGTAAACACCAAAAATAAATCTGGCCTGGCTTGAAAAATACACAAAGATTTTAATACAAGGGTTTTAAAAAAAAGAAAAGGGATGCCCATGATGTTAAAAGTCACTGGGTAGATAAATCAATTCTAAAGTTTCTGCTTGTTGCCTCAAACTATAAACCTCAAATGTTTAAAAGAACAAGTATGCCTATAATGGCATCTCAGTAGATGTCCTCTAAAAATAATACCAAAAAAAGTGTGAAGTACAAGAAACCACAAAAATTAGAACTTCAGAATAGCTGCTCAGATATACAACTACCTGAAGTACATAGAAAGAAACTGCCAAATTCCAGTAAGCAATCTCTCAAGTCTCCACCCTCCTCTAAACCTTCATAGAGGAAGAGCAACCTGAGAAAAAATGCACGGAAAAGAGGAATGCTAGCAAAGCATAACCATCAACAGAAAGAGTAAATCTGTCCTCAATAGTCAAATAGGGAAACAATTTCCTGGTAGACAGGATTTCAGGGAAGGAAATTAGAAAAACATGCAGTGTTAAGTAAAGGACTTCAAAAGGCATGATTTCTGGGAGAAAAGGCCAAAAGGAAAAGTAGCTATGCTCTTTGGCAGATGAATAACGAAAGGGAAAAAATGCAATGCGAACATTTAGGATCCTACACTACCAAAAAAAAAAAAAAAAAAAAAAAAAAAATGAAGGACACGTAACCCAAAAAAATCCACTACCAAACCAGCTTTGCTATAAGATAGAAGACATTAATTAATTAGGAATGTTAGAAACAATACCAAATCAACCAAAATAAGCAGAAGAAAAAATATTAATCCATAGAGAGTTGTTACAAAAATTAAAATAAAACAATTGATTACGTCTGAAATGACAAAAATTCCCTCACAAAAATATTCTTGAAGCAGAAGAAAACTGTAAGTCACAATTCAAAACTGAGTTAAATACACTCAAAGAATTTGGGGAAAAAGATCCTTGATACATAAATTAAACATTAAAGGCAGAAAAGGAGGAAAGAGAAAAGAAATAAAAAGAGCCAGCAACTCAGGAAAAAAATGAAAGCAAAAGACAAAATTATTTAAGAAATAAAAAATAAATTACAAAATACCTAAGAGAAAATCAACTCAAATGAAAATGTATTAAGGAACACTGAAGAATGGCAGAAACAACCAAGGGAATGATACCTTTTCAAAACATCAAAAAAGTATGTCAGACATATATATGCTTCTTCCTTCTGCTATTTCACTTCTTAGGCATTGAAACTGTCTCCCTAGCCACACACACTGAATAAGGCTTCCTTAATAGGGTTTGGGATTAAAGTACATACAAGGAAGTATTCGCATTCCTCAGTTTGTAAATCAAAAATGGAGTGAAAGGTAAAGACTTTTGGGAGCACTTGAATATGCAAGAAGAGTATAACTAAGAAAGTATGTAATTACAGCATACAAATTCTTCTAAAAGCACAGCTAGCAATGGGAGACATGAAAGAACTTTATAACAATATTATAAATACTAACGTAATATAGAAGATTTTAAAATACCTTACACACAAAAGTGTAACCACATGCCAAGTCTGGCTGCTCACTGCTGAGAGCTGGAAAGCATGAGAGGCAAGGTGTGGTGAAAGGGAGGCAACTTCATTCAAATCCTAGTAGTTGGGGAATAGACAAGCTTATTCCCTTAAAAGGCCATTCCAAACTTTAGACTGGGGAGAAGGGTTTTAAAAGGGGAACCTGGAATGGAAGGCATGCAGGAGTGATGCTGGATACAAGGTGTGTGTGTTCTGTTCTGGTGGCTATCTTGAGTCATGGTTCACCTGGAGCAGGGGTCGCCAACACCCCAGTGGCAGCCTGGTACCAGTCTGTGGCCTGGTAGGAACCAGGCCACACAACAGGAGGTGAGCCGTGGGCAGGGGAGCATTACCACTTGAGCTCTGCCTCCTGTCAAATTAGTAGGAGCATTAGATTATCACAGGAGCGCAAACCCCATTGTAAACTGTGCATGTAAGGGATCGAGGTTGTGAGCTCCTTTGTAAGATTCTAATGCCTGATGATCAGAAGTGGAACAGTTTTGGCCCCAAACTAAACCCCTGCCCTCGTCCATGAAAAAAATTGTCTCCCATGAAACCAGTCCCTGGTGCCGAAAAGTTTGGGGACTGCTGACCTGGAGCATAGACTGACATCATCTCAACAATAGCCAGATTGTTGACAAACCGCCTTGAGGTAATCTCTGGAATTTCAGGTCTCCATGCCTGGTTAGTTTCAAGATTAGTCCCTGGAACTTCTAAGTAAGGACTTAATTAGATAAGCTACCAGTACAAGGGGATGTCTGGTGGGGAGGGAGGTAAACAGAGTTTTAAAGTATGTTTCAAGGCTAAAACCAAGAAAGGAAACATTGTTTCAAAATGAATTTTGAAGCTAAGCTACTCCATCACAAAAGTACATGTGAGTTTTTCTTTTTCCTCAGGTAAAACTTTAGAATCACATATTTTAAGAAATCTCATTAATGATGAGAGAACTTCAAGGTGCTCTTGTTAGTGGGGTAAGAAAATAAATAAAAAGTGAAACTCTGAACAAACAAATTTCATTCTCTGGCATTTGCTAAGTAGGTAGTTTTGAAATCTGTGTTTCAAAAGAATATAAGACATTAAAATAATTTTTCCACTATATTAGAATGAACTCTAGATTATTTCAAGACCTTTAGAATGACTCTGGAAGTTTATAACACAGAATCAAAAAAACTATATAGAATAAGGCCGGGCGCGGTGGCTCAAGCCTGTAATCCCAGCACTTTGGGAGGCCGAGACGGGCGGATCACGAGGTCAGGAGATCGAGACCATCCTGGCTAACACAGTGAAACCCCGTCTCTACTAAAAATACAAAAAATTAGCCGGGCGTGGTGGCGGCGCCTGTAGTCCCAGCTACTCGGGAGGCTGAGGCAGGAGAATGGCGTAAACCCGGGAGGCGGAGCTTGCAGTGAGCCGAGATCGCGCCACTGCACTCCAGCCTGGGCGACAGAGCGAGACTCCGCCTCAAAAAAAAAAAAAAAAAAAAAAAAAAAAAAAAACTATATAGAATATAAAAAGATATAGTTTAAAACTCTAAAAGAGATGTGTGTCTAACAGATGGAAAGAATACATACATTTGTGCTTATATTACAAAATTTCATCCATTCTAATAGACAATAACCTAAACTGACCACTCCTTTTTTAGCTTTGGGTGTGCATTACAAAATGACTGTAAAAGAAGAGCTCAGCCCTTAGTTAGGCTTATGAGAAAAACTGCCCTCCGTGTGGGCAGCAACAGATCTAGAGGCCTGAGCAGACTCTGGTTAATAAGCTACCTCAGACTGCTCAGAAAGTCACTGCTAAGCATTACAATTGTCTTCCTGGTGACCAAATATCTTTAGTTATTGGAAAATTTTGATTAAGTATAGAGATGAAGAAGTAAGTCTGTGATACTAACTTGGAAATCTGACAATTTCCAAAGCAATTCTGAAGACATCAACATCTGGAATAGAAATGCAGTGTCAACTTCAATCCTATTAACTGTCTTTTAAATATGTAAAAATCACAAAGTTACAAATGGCAAGACAGATACAGAGAAAATATAATCTTGGTATTATCCTATAGACTAACATACAAATATATAGATTAAAAACCAAATGAAATAAATAATATTTAAAATATTTTAGTGTTAGAATTTGGGTAAGAAATATACTCTGCTATCTTAAGATATGATCAATAATTTGCTAACATCAAGAAAAATTTTAAATTGAAATTAATACATAAATTTTGTTTTCTATTAAATAAAACTATTATAATCTACATAGAGAAGAGAGAAAAAGCTGTAGATTATGTGGCCAGGATCTCAATTTCGCTGGAGAGTTGTGGTTACACGTTCCCCATTTGCCATCAGAAACAAGTATATTAGGGATTTCTGTCCATGTACACACTACTTTCACACTGAAGAATTAGAGGTTATAGCGAGTCATGGAGAAGGAGAGGAAGAAAGAGAGTAATAGACAAAAGAAGGGAAGAAAAGAGGAATCGATGGAACGATAATGAGAATAAATTTTACATTCTCTCAGCAATGAACCAATTTTCTTTTTAATATTTAATCTTTCCTCTGCAATGTTTTTGGACACAATAGCCAACAACATAAAAAAAATCTACCTATGTGATTCCAATGAAGTTTCCCTTCATATGCTGTACTCTTCCCATAGAACCAATTCATTGTGACAGACTCCCTTTGCCCACTCTATTTTGAGGCTCGGCCAGGAGAGACCAAGGTGGGCCATCAGTGCCACACTCACTGCCTGGTGCCTGGGTCCCTCAAGTACAGCAACTGGGCTTCATTCTATCTTCTTGCCTTTCACAGCCAGCTCCCACTGGCAGATGTCCACTGGGTCTCCCTTACTTAAGTGGCTCATCCTGCAAACATTTTTATATGCACCTCACCATCTCTTTTACCACAATTTCCCATTTTTTTAATGTTATAAATTATGAAAATATAATTAAACTGCTTAAACTGGAAAAGCTAAGACTCATGTTTTGCTTTTGAATATATCCAAGACAAGTGCTGAACATCCAATAAAATGTATTGTTATAATGCATATGTTAAAAATACACTGTCACTGCAGAATAGTAGTTTTAGAGTCAGCTCTGATTTCAAATCCCAGCTCTCTCACTTACTACCACTTTATATTCATTGACTTGAAAATTATTCATCATTATGAACCAGACACTATGAGAGGTTGGAGATATAGCAATGGACAAAAAGAGACAGAGTATCAGATCTCTCAGAGCTTGAAATGGAAGAAATAAATATTGATCAAGAATGATATTGATAAGTGTATTATTACAATACAAGAACCATAAACCAAGGCAATTTTCTAAGAAAAAAAGAAACAAGAATTTAGGTTCTATGAGACAGGGAATTAAACATAACTTGAGCTAGAGTGAACAGAAGAAAAACTTCCCTAAGAAAATGAGGCTTGAATTGATATCTGAAGAATGCATAGGAACTAATAGCCTTAAAAGCTGTTAATTCAAAAAGATCTCTTCAAAAGAAAACTGAATTCTAATATTTTACATGGTATCTTTTTCATGTTTGTTAATTAATAATAAACATGATTATTTGGAGAATAATTTTTATTAGTCTAGCTGATACAA
Organism: Papio anubis; assembly: GCF_008728515.1. Taxonomy (NCBI): domain Eukaryota; kingdom Metazoa; phylum Chordata; class Mammalia; order Primates; family Cercopithecidae; genus Papio; species Papio anubis. The sequence goes on along the minus strand of NC_044985.1, from coordinate 97,235,673 downwards.
TAGCCCATCTCTCAAAGACAGGTGATTTTCAGTTGTGTTAGGGCATATGCAAAGTCCCAGCCTCAGGAGAGGCCATGGTGTAGCTAACCACCTGAAAAAAAAGAGACAAGGGGATTTGCTGCAAGATTCAGTAAGTAATGGCAGGGGCCAGAACATCCCAGTCCCTGTTCACCTTGTTAATGATTATTGTCCTCATTTCAACAACAGTGGGAAGTCACTAAAAGATTTGATCTAAAAATAGTTATATTTTAATTAGATCACTCTGCTTCCTGAGTGGGTATACCTTATAGAGAATATTGTAATACTCCCAACAAAGGAGGAATGTGATTTGACTGGGGTTAGTTCCAACAGTAGACATGGCAAAGCATGGATATAATATATTAGAGAGCTGAGAATAGAAAAATAAAGAATAAAGAGAGACCCTGGCAGAAAACTTTCTTTCTAACAAAAAGCAGCTCAGAAATTGCTCCCTTTCTAACCTCACACAGTTCAAAGAAATCACCTCTCTTCTTACAAAGAGCAGCCTGGAAGATCAGGATGAAAAACACAGAGAAGCAACTTGGGCAAAGAGCTGGAAGTTTCCTGGGTAATCACCAAACTTCACATACATACTATAGGCCCCAGTAAAAACAGTATACCATAATAAGCACATTCCTTTCCCGATGGGGCGGGGGGCGGGGCGGAGGGCAAGTCCGAGATGCCTGCAGTTGCAAGAAGGTGCCTGGAACCGGCACAGAAACTTTCCCTCCCCTTTTAGCATGCTCAGATAAGCACCGCAGGGCAGCACAAACTAAGAGTCGGCCTGCACAAGGGGTGGGGGCTGCTAGAGACTCTGTTTTAAGCATATGGCACACCTGGTCCTAACCAGTTCTTCAGGCCCTACAGAGATAAGACACACCTTCCTCACTAGCCCATTTTATAAAAACCCTGACATTTTTACTACCACTTGGCAACCCATTTGGGACCAGAAGTTGGCTGAACACATCTGGATTTCAAAAGAAAGATCTGTTCTGAATATTTGAGAATTAATGTCATAGAGATGGTAACTGAACCTGTGGGCAAGGGATAAATTACCCACGAAAAGAGGATAAAGTACTCGTTTCTAACCCTACTGAAATTAAAGGATTTTTTTTTTTCATTTTAAAATATATAGTTTTTTGTTTTTGAAATGCCCCTTTACTATCCTGAAATAAAATAAATATCATAACCTATTTATAAACATAATGAGATAATACTCATGAAAGTGCTTCACAGACAATGTGGATAATTGTTTACCTATAGTTCTTTCCAAGCTGACTAAAACAATGATGGATATGTTACATAAAAACAGTGAAACTAAATAAAATTCATATTATGCCTAATTACTATATGACACATTAACCATAATAATTATACATATAATTATATGTCAGATCAATTTTGCTTCAGGTTTTAATTCCCAAACAAAACTCATCAAATGTGGTAAACTTTAATAGACTCTTTCACAAAGCATAGTCCTACCCATATATTTCAGAAATACACAGAACATTATTCTCCAGAGATATAGAAAAAAAATTATATGTATGGAAAATGAAAACATTCTAGTTCTTTCAGAGCAAGCTACACACAGGTGAATATTGATTAAAATATACATAAATTGTATTTAATGTGAACAAATACATAATAGTTTTGTGCATATAAATTCTAAGGCAAACATATAATGCTGCTAAAAATCATAAATAAAAAATCTAAAGCCACTGAAGTGTACATAAAGCAATTTATTATACTTCCAAAAAGTAGATCAGCCAAAATAATGCACATTCAATTAGTGTAAAGTAAAAGTGAATTTAAAGAAGATAACTCCACAAAGAACTTTATGAAATCACAGAAAAATCTCAAATCCCTTTATATGTAAAGATGAATATGTGCACACCTAAAGAGCTAAGATAGGAGTCTACTGTCTCCCAAAATAAATGATACGTAATGTAACCAAGTTAAATGAAGATATAATCAAAGCTTAGGCACTGATTTCAACTAGAATTGAGTAAGAGAAGCAAATGTCAATAAACGATTTCTTTTCTTTTCTTTTTTTTCTTTTTTGTTGCTTTGAGATAGAGTCTGGCTCTGTCGCCCAGGCTGGAGTGCAGTGGCATGATCTCGGCTCACTGCAACCTCTGCCTCCCGGCTTCAAGCAATTCTCCTGCCTCAGCCTTCCAAGTAGCTGGGATTACAGGCATGCACCACCATGCCTGGCTAATTTTGTATTTTTAGTACAGACAGGATTTCACCATGTTGCACAAGCTGGTCTCAAACTCCCGACCTCTGGTGATCCACCTGCCTTGGCCTACCAAAGTGCTGGAATTACAGGTGTGAGCCACCATGCCTGGCCTGATAGTTTATTTTTAATCATAAAAAGACTAAGTGTGGAAAGGGCTATAAAAGAGAATACATTAAAATATATATATTGGTGGAAAATAAAAATAAAATAATCACATGAGTAGACATTCATTATAAATCATTCACTCTAGAAACATGTAGAAATTCTACTAAAAATAAAACTCTATTCAAATTTTATTTTAATTTACATTTTATTTTATCTATTTTATTTTTATTTTTCACCTTTATTTTAGGTTCACAGGGTGCATGTGCAGGTTTCTCCCATGAGTAAATTGTGCGTTGCTGGGGTTTGGTGTACAAATGATGTCACTACCTAGATATTGCACCTAGTACCTAATAGGTAGTTTTTCAGTCTTCACCCTCCTATCTGTTGGGGGAACCCACCCCCAATATTTCAACGTAGGTTCTTTCTATTTTCTATAAGCGTCAGTTGACTGAGAAATAGAGAGAGACAGTATAAAGAGAGGAATTTTACAGCTGGGCTGCCAGGGCTGACATCACATATCAGTAGGACCATGATGCCCACCTGAGTCTCAGACCATCAAGTTTTTATTAAAGGTTTCAAAACGGGAGGGGGTGTAAGAACAGAGAGTAGGTACAAAGATAACATGTTTCAAAGAGCAAAAAGCAGAACTACCAATAAGGGTCTAACAAAGATCACATGCTTCTGAGGGAACAGAACAAAGGGAAAAAGCAGAACCACTGATAAGGGTCTATGTTCAGCGGTGCATGTATTGTCTTGATAAACACTTAAACAACAGAAAACAGGGTTCGAGAGCAGAGAACCAGTCTGACCACAAATTTACCAGGAAGGAGTTTTTCCCCACCCTAGTAAGCCTGAGGGTTCTGCAGGAGACCAGGGTGTATCTCAGTCTTTATCTCAACTGCACAAAACACACATTCCCAGAGCGGCCATTTATAGACCTTCCCTCAGGAACACATTCCTTTCCCAGGGTATTAATATTAATATTCCTTGCTAGGAAAAGAATTTAGTGATATCTCTCCTACTTGCAAGTCTGTTTATAGGCTCTCTGCAAGAAACAAAATATAACTCTTTTTACCTGACCCCGCAGGCAGTCAGACCTTATGGTTATCTTCCCTTGTTCCACAAAAATCTCTGTTATTCTGTTCTTTTTCAAGGTGCACTGATTTCATATTGTTCAAACTCACATGTTTTACAATCAATTTGTACAGTTAACACAATTATTACAGTGGTCCTGGGTGATGTACATCCTCAGCTTATGAAGATAACAGGATTAAGAGATTAAAGTAAAGAGAGGCATAAGAAATTTAAAAAGTATTATTTGGGAACTGATAAATATCTATATTAAAATGAAACCTTCACAATTTATGTTCCTCTGCCACAGCTCCAGGGACCCTCCATTCGGGTCCCTGACTACCTGCAACATTTCTCCCTTTCTTTTTATATAACTATGCCATGAGGATGAAAGTTTGTTCATTCTCTCAGTTTTAATGCAGGATTCTTTGACTGGTCCACCACACTAAAAACAAGCCAATTAAACAGAGAAACATCATTCCAAAATTTACTACAGTGGAGCCCCCAGTAGACTTAATCCAAGTCATAGGGTTTAGTCCAGAAATACTTTCTTCCACCTGATTGAATGTTTCAGCTCCAGGCACAATGGATAAATGAGCTTGAGAGGCTTCAAACATTTGTTTCTTTAATTTAGTTATGTCCAAGGATAAATTATCTTCCCTTCCCAGCAAGTGTCCTTTTACCATTTCCCATGAATGAACGGTCTCATTGTAAGAATATGGTGTGATACAGAAATCAGAAGTATTCCAATCACACTGCATTTGCATGTGATGTTCGAGACTCATTAGCCAATCTCCAAACCAAATAACAGACTGTCTTAAATAACTAATTTGATTAATTTTTGATCAATTCTCTGTTGAGAATTCCACGTTTGGGTGGAATTGGTTTGCCAATCATTAACAAAATGAGTCGTTTGAATAGATTGGTGTAATGCCACTCCTGCAGTGGTGGCAAGTGCAGTGACTGTAATTAGGCCCATGATCACAGCGATTAAAGTAAAAACAAATATCTTAGATCTTTTGAGAATTCGTTGTAACACTTCACTAATTAAATGTACTGAGGGGGAAGATTCCCAAGGTCGGGGTAAAGTTACCTACGGTATCCAGATTCCTTCTCGAGCTTGAATCAACAAGATTACACTTTTCCTGAAGTCAAAACAGGAGTTAACACAAGTATATAAATGGCAATTAATGCACTGGACAGTTTGATTGTTCGTCCAAATTTTGATATTTCCTACTAACAGCATGTAAGGAGGCTTAACACAACTCTGTATAGGAATAGTCAGGCTGGAGGTAAACAAAACAGAATGTTTGAATCTACGTTGATACTGAGGGAGAGGAGCGGCGGTGGCAACGCCTGATGTTCTCCGGTGTAAAGAAGCAATCCGAGGTACCTGGGGATGCTGAAAAGATAGGGGACATACCACGGTCAAGAATTATCATAATGCCAATCGGAGTCCCATAAAGGAGGATCAGCATCAAAAAGAGGAAAAGGGTTCAAAGGGGATTTATCATGGGGTTGAGAATCACAGATGCGAGGGACGGTAGCAGGGACAACAGATAGAAAAGTTACCCCTTCCCATACTCGCAGTCCGGACATGGCAATAGCCAATTTCCAAAGTTCTGAATGTTCTGGGCTCAGAATGGGGAATATCATACAAGGCCTTGGGGGGAGGTAATGCCCTTATCTTCCCATTTTAAGGGAAAGAATGAGCTGAACCTCCTATGCAAAGTAGGATGAGGATCCTGGTCCTCTCAATAAGAAATAAAATAAGTAGCCTCCAGGCATTCCCTTCTGCCAGAGGAGCAATTGTTTTTTAAATAGCCCTTTGGTGCCCAGTCTATTACTAAACCATATGAGTCATTTTTTAATACTACTGCATGTGAGTTAACACAATCTTCCGAAATTAAAGTTTTAGATGGGCCCTCAAAATTTTTAGGATATGGTTTTCCTACAGGTTTATATTGAAAGTATGGAGTATCTCCTATTACTTCCCCTTTCATTTGTCTTAAAGGAGAAAGGGAGAGGCCAGACACCAAATGTCCCTGTTCCCTTGTGACCGATCTCTCCGGAAGGTAAGCAGCCCAGTCTTGAGTTTCTAGATGTATATAACCAGGTACATGTCTGAGGCACAGAGGTGGGTATATAACCCAGAGTAACATTAAATGCAGTGCCTTCTTTCCTGGTTGAGTGGGGCAACAGTCATCTGTAGCTCCAGGCATCCACACACTATCACTAGTATAGATTTCCGCAGGATCATCCATCCAGGTGAGAGGTAGAACAAGTGGAGGAAAAGGCACACAAGCCCAATAGGAATAATTTTGTGTAGTAGGTAAATCAGTTTGAGGGGAAACTGGTGAGACAGAAAGTATAAGGAGGAGAATTATTAAATAAAACCTATTGTTCATTTTTAAAATTCTTTTTACTTTATTTTGTCTGCCTATGTTTATTCAAAGGAGCAGTATTTGGGCTCTGAGATTCTTTCTCAGCTTTGTCTATTCTGTTATTAATGCTTGAATTGCATTCCAAAATTCCTGTAGTGAATTTTTCATTTCCTGAAGTTCAGTTTGGCTCTTTCTTAAAATGGCTATACCATCTTTAAATTCTTCAATCATTTTACTATTTTCCTTGGATTGGGTTTCAACCTTCTTCTGTATCTTGATGAGCTTCCTTGCCAACCAGATTCTGAACCAATGTCTGTCATTTCAGTCTTTTCAGTCAGGTTTTGAACCATTGCTGAGGAGCTAGTGCAGTTATTTCAAGGTAAGAATACACTCTGGCTTTAAGAGTTTCCAGAGTTCTTGCACTGGTTCTTATGCATCTGTGTGGGCTGATGTTCCTTTAACCTTTGGAGTCTCTGTCTTTGGAATCGGCCTTTCTGCTTTTATATTATTTGATGCTCTTTAGGGTTTGACTATGGTATAAGTTGGATTTAGTCAATTGGCTTCATTTCTGGATGGTTTCAGGGGGCCAACCCTCAGCTGAGCACTCCTGGGTTGTGTGCTCTAAACCTAAGGGGCTGGAACCAGGTCTGCAGCTTGGTTCTCCAGTCCTTCAAGGTTTTTTGAGGAACCTCTATACTGTTTTACATAGTAGCTGTGTTAATTTACATTCCCACCAACAGTGTACAAGTATTCCAGTTTCTCTGCCTCCTTGCTAGCACTTATTTTTGTCGTTTTGATAATATAAAAGCCATTTTAGCTGAAGTGAGATGATATCTCATTGTAGTTTAGATTTGCATTCATCTGACAATTAGTGATGTTGAGCATTTTTTCACATATCTGTTGGTCATTTCTTTTTTTTTTTTTTTTTTTTTGAGACGAAGTTTCACTCTTGTCGCTGAGGCTGGATTGCAATGGCATGTTCTTGGCTCACTGCAACCTCCACCTCTCGGGTTCAAGCTATTCTCCTGCCTCAGCCTCCCAAGTAGCTGGGATTACAGGAGTCTGCCACCACGCCTGGCTAATTTTTTTTGTATTTTTATTAGAGACAGTGTTTCACCATGTTGGCCAGGCTGGTCTTGATCTCCTGACCTCAGGTGATCCACTTGCCTCAGCCTCCCAAAGTGCTGGGATTACAGGCGTGAGCCGCCGCACCCAGCTATATCTGTTGGTCATTGATATGTCTTCTTTTGATCTTTGCCCATTTTCTAATCAGATTATTTGGGTTTTTTTTCCTATTGAGCTGTTTGAATTCCTTATGTGTTCTGGTTATTAATCTCTTGTCAGTTGAATTGTTTGCAAGTACTTTCTTCCATTCTGTAGGCTGTCTCTTCATTTTGTTTGGTTGTTCTCATTGCTGCGCAGAGAATTTTTAGTTTGATGTGATTCCATTTGTCCATTTTAGCTTTGGTCACCTGTGTTTTAGTGATCTTACTGTGCCTGTCCTTAATTTGATTTTTATATATAGTGAGAGATAAGGGTCCAGTTTCATTCTTCTGCATATGGATATTCAGTTTTTCCAGAACCATTTATTGAAGAGGCTTTCCCTTCTCCAATGTATGTTTTTTGGTGCCTTTATCAAAAAGGAGTTGATTGTAAATGAGTGGATTTATTTCTGAATTTTGTCTTCTGTTTCTAATATTAGTCTGTCTATTTTTATGCCAGTACCATACTGTTTGGGTTACTATAGTGTTGTAGTATATTTTGAAGCCTGGTAGTATGATGACTACAGCTTTGTTCTTTTTGCTCAGCATTATTATATCTATTCTGGGTATTTTGTGGTTTCATATAAATTTTAGAATTTTTTTCTTTTCCTGTGAAAAATATTCTGTTTTTTAAGAAATTGCTACAATAAAAACCTAACATATTGATGAAAGAAATAGAAGGGGAAACAAAAAATGGAAAGATCTCTCATGTTCACGGATTAGATGAATCAAAATGGTTAAAATGCCCATACTACCCAAAATTTAATGCAATCCCTATCAAAATATAAAAGTTGTTTTTTTTCTTATTGTTGTATTTTAAGAACTTCAGAAAGATGTTCTTGAAATATCAGCAAGATGGCAGAATAGGAAATTCTTGACTTTCCCTCCTCTTACAGATGTACCAAGTAAACAGCTATTTATAGGTCAATTCCCTCTAGGACAAATCTCAAAGCTAGTTGATAAACCCCTAAAAACTGGGAAACTGATGAAATATCTGCATCAGAAATGGAAGGAAAAGCTGAGACACACATATGCCACCAACTCCACCCCAGGACCAGTTTTTTATAATCAGGTGAGTGCCTCTAACTCTCAACTTCTCTTTGACAAGAAAACATTTTGAATTACACTTGTAGAGCCCCAAGGTTTACAGTTCCTCCCAGAGAGTTGAGCCCTTAATTCACCTGACTCTGAAAACAGAAAATGATTCAGCACTTGTGTCTCCTTAGGCTATAGAACAAAGAGGGATTTTAAATGGACACACGTGTACTTCCGGAGGATCTACTCACACTTCTCCTCCAAGAATCAGTGTAGAGGATAGGCTGAAGTGCCCAGTTCCCAGTTTCTCCCCGGAAATCTGCACACTTTTTCTGCTAGGCTTTTAAATAGCCTGTATCTGGGAACCAACAAGGCAGATAAACAATTGACCTCCAGGAGCCTGAATTGGTGTGAGAGTACTTCCCACACCTCTCCTCCAGCTTGCTTCAGTGGTAAATCCAGGTCTGCAAAATCTCCCTGGAAACACTTGTGCATGCATCAAGCACCACAACCTTTATGCTCCCACCTAAAGCACTGAGACATTGCTTCACACTTCCAGGATAGCTATTATCTAAAAATAAATAAACTAAAACAATAAATGAAGTAGAACAAACCATATGACCCAGCAATCTTTCTGCTGGGTATATGCCCAAAGGTAATGAAATCATCACCTCATAAAGATATCTGTGCTCCCATATTCATTTCAGCATTATTCACACTAACAAAGATATGGAAACAACATAGGTGTCTACTGACAGATTAATGAATAAAGAAATTGTGGAATACATATACAATGGAATATTATTCAGCCCTAAAAAAAGATACTGTCATTTATTACAACATGGGTGAACTTGAAGGACACTACATTAACTGAAATAAGTCAGATACAGAATTATAACATCATACATAAGTATGATATCACTTATATGTAGAATCTAAAGAAAAGTTGAAAATAGAAACAGAAAATAGAATGGTAGTCACTAGTGACAAGGAGGGAAAGAAAATGGACAGAAGTAGGTCAAAGGGCTCAAACATATAGGATGAAAAAATCTACAGATCTAATGTAAATCATAAGGACTATAATCAATAATATTGTATACTAAAAATGTGCTAAGAAAGTAGATTTTAGGTGCTCTCACCACAAAATATAAAGGTAACTATGGAAGATGCTGGACAGATTAAAATTCTTTACTGTAGTAATAATTTTACCATGTATAATATATATCAAAACAGTATGTTTTACATCTTAAATGTATACAACTTCTGAAGTCATTTGTATATTTTTGTAAAATGGTCCTTTATCAGATATGTCTCCTGCAAATGTTTTATCTCAGTCTTTGGCTTATCTTTTCATTCTTTTGACAATGTCTTTGGCAGAGAAGAATATTTTAATTTTAATCAATTAAAATTAATTAATTATCAATTCTTTCTTTCATGGATCATGTCTTTGGTGCTATATCCACCAAATCCAAGGTAATCTAGATTTTCTGTTATATTCTAGGAGTTTCATAGTTTGGTAATTTCATTTAAGTCTGTGATCCATTTTGAGCTCATTTTTATAAAGGTGTAAGCCTTGTGTCTGTATTTATTTATTGTTTTTGCATGTGAGTGTCCAATTGTTCCAGCAGCCTTTCTTGAAAATACTATCTTTTTTACATTGTATTGCTTTTTCTCCTTTGTCAAATATCAATTGACTATATTTGTGTGGGTGTATTTGTTGGCCACTCTATTCTGTTCCAGTGATCTAATTGTCTATTCTTTTGCCAGTACCACACTGTCTTAATTACTGTAATTTTATAGTAAGTCTTGAAGTCAGGTAGTGTCACAGTCTTGCAACTTTGTTCTCCTTCAATACTGCATTGGCTATTCTGTCTTTTGAATATCCATATAAACTTTATAATCAGTTTGTTGATATTCACAAAATAACTTGCTGGGATTTTGATTGGCAATGCAATCAATATGCCGGTTAAGTTGGAAAGTACTAACATCTTGACAATATTGAGTTTTGCTAATTATGAACATGAAATAAATATCCATTTATTTAGTTCTTTGATTTCTTTCATAAGAGTTTCTCATACAGATCTTGTGCATATTTTATTAGATTTAGACCTAAGTATTTCATGTTTGAGGGTGCTAATGTAAATGATATTGTGGTTTTTGTTTTTTGAGACAGAGTCTCACTTTGTCACCCAAGCTGGAGTGCAGTGGGGCGATCTCTGCTCACTGCAACATCCGTCTCCCAGGTTCAAGAGATTCTCCTGCCTCAACCTCCCGAGTAGCTGGGATTATAGGCATGCGCCACTACAGCTGACTAACTTTTTAAAACTATTTTTAGTATAGACAGGGTTTTGCCATGTTGGCCAGGCTGGTCTTGAGCTCCTGACTTGAAGTGATCCACCTGTCTCAGCCTCCCAAAGTGCTGGGATTACAAATGACAGCCACCACCCCTGGCTGTGTTTTTAATTTCAATTTTCACTTGTTCATTGCTGGTACATAGGAAAGTGGTTGACTTTTGTATATTCACCTTGTACTGTAACTTGCTATAATTGCTTATTAATTCCAGGAGGTTTTTGGCAAATTATTTCAGATCTTCTACATAAGTAATCATGTCATATTCAAACAAAAGTAATTTTATTTCTTCCCAATGTCTTTTGCTTTATAAATTCAACCTTTTATTGAATTCTAACAAACAGAAAAAAGTACACAAATCTATGTGTGCAGCTCAAATCATTTTTACAAAAATAAACACACCTGTTTAATCACCACCCAGGTCAAAAAACAGAACATTATTGATACTTCGTAAGTCCAGCTCCTTATTCCATTTTGTTGCTACCCCTTTATCTCTTGTCTCTGGGAACTAGTATCCTAAATATGAAACCATAGATTTTGTTTTCCATTCTTGAAATATATAGATCTGCGTATGTAGATATGTTGTTGTTTCTAGCTGCTTTCATTCCATACTACGCTTATAAAAGTCATTCATTTTGTTCCATATTACAGTGCTTTCTATGTTTTCATAGATGGATAACATATCATTATAAATTAATATATTATTCTACCACTGACAGGGCATCTGGGGTGTTATCAATGTGTATCTATTTGAAATAAACTTGCTTATGTTGAATGTGCTTATATGTATGGCTTAGTTTTCTTTTGTTTTTGCTACTCATGTGCCCATATTTCTTGTATGCAGGTATCTAGAAGTGGAATTGCTGTATTATAATGTATGCATATTTCCAAATTTAGTAGGTAAGGCAGTTTTGCAAAGTAATTATGCCAATTTATTCACCCACCTATAATAAATGAAAATTCTATAAAAATTTAGTTCCAGCTAGGTGTGTTGCAAATAGCTTCTATGCTGGGGCTTACCTTTTCCTTCTCTTAGTTGTGTCATTTGATGGAATTAATTTCTAAGTTATAATGCAACCTAATTCATTTAGCTTTTTTCTTTGGTTAATGCTTTTGATTATCTGCTTAGGAAATTCTTTCTTATTCAAGAAAATATTAATATACCTTTCGTGTTTAGATATGCAATAAACCTGTAATTATTCTTTGTATATGGTGTAAGGTAAGGATAAAGTTTCATTTTTTACATATAACCAAATGATTGCATATGTATTTAAATCATTAATTAAAACTACTGTTATTTTACCACTACTCGGTAGTACCACACTTCTCATGAATAAAGCATGTATGCACGGATCTCTTTCTCGTCTTCTTATTCTGTTACATTGTCTATTTGTTGTTGTTGTTGTTGTTGTTTTGAGATGGAGTCTTGCTCTGTAACCCAGGCTGGTGCGCAGTGGTGTGATCTCGGCTCCTGATCTCGGCTCACTGCAAGTTCTGCCTCCTGAGTTCACACCATTCTCCTGCTCAGCCTCCCAAGTAGCTGAGACTACAGGCGCCCACCACCATATCCAGCTAATTTTTTTGTATTTTTTTAGTAGAGACTGGGTTTCACCGTGTTAGCCAGGATGGTCTCGATCTCCTGACCTCGTGATCAGCCTGTCTCAGCCTCCCAAAGTGCTGGGATGACAGGTGTGAGCCACTGCACCCGGCCTATATTGTGTATTTTTCTGCATTATTCCAGTCTTAAAATAACTGATATTGGGTAGAGAAAATGCCTCCCAACTTGTGCTTCTTTGAGCTGATCTTGGTTATTCATGGCCCATAGAATTTAATTGTAGGGCAAGCTTGCTAACAACACACACACAAAAAAAAACTGCTGGAATTTCAGTTCAAATTATATAGATATATGGATTAGTCTAGCAAAACTGACAACTATGCAGTATCAGGGTTTCCAACTCCTGATTATGGTGGATTTCTCCATTTATTTATAAAATTTTATGTCCTCTAAACAAAAATTTATATACTTTTCAAAAGAGGTATTGTATACTTTTTATTCGATAAATTATCATAGAGTTTTTTGTAACTGTAAATGGCATCTTTGTTTTTCATTTCCTAATTACTGTGGCATAAATCTAAGCATATAATTGGATTTTGTTTATTTATTCATTATCCAGTAACTTTGCTAAATTCACTTATTAATTCTAAGTTTATCTATAGTTTCTTTAACCAATGCCATAATTTTAATAGCCATTTCTAACTTTTAGAATCTTTCATCATCTGGAGAGGCTTAGGATTTTCAAAACCATACAGCCTTCATTCCTTTTTGTTTAACTGTTCTTCCCTCAATTATCTTATTCCTCTTTCATTTTACAATAAGCAACAAGAAGAAAACAGACCACCCCTTGAACAGTTTACTTAGAAATTTCCTTTCATCCAGGTTCATCATCATTTACAAGTTCTGCTTTCCACTTAACTGCAGGACACAATTCCATTAAGCTTTCTGCCACAACATAACAATAGTTCCCCTTCTTCCAGTTCTAAATAACAATTTCCTTACTTCTAAGTCCCGACCATGAGTATTCTCAATATCCTTATCTCTACTAATGGTCTGTTTAAGGCAACTTAGATATTCTTTATCATACTTCTTAAAAATTCAAAGCCTCCACAGACTGCCTGGTTCCAAAGCCACTCCCTGTTTAAGATATTTACAGAAGCATTCCAACTTCAGGTACAACAGTCAACGTTAACTTTATGTTACTGAGTAACAAATTATCACACGATTATTGGCTTAAAATAACACAAATTTATCATCTCACAGTTATCATGGGCCAGGAGTGTGAGTAGGATCTGACTGGATTCTCTGCTCATGATCTCCCCAGGCTGAAATCAAGGTATTAGCCAGGTTACAATTCTCATCTGAGTCTCTGAGTCTTCATCCAAGGTTAGCCAAATTACTTTTATTGCAGCTGTGATGACTGAGGTTCCCATTTTCTTGCCAGCTATCATCCAGGGAACAATCTCAGCTCCCTGTAGTTACCCACAGCCCCTTGTCACATGGCCCCTGAGAAAGTTAACAATATAAATGTTTACTTCCTTCCAGACCATTAGGAGAAAGTCTCTCTGACCGCCTCCATTTCTAATTTCTAGACTCTCTTTTTAAAAATGCATCTGATCAGGTCAGGCCTATGCAAGATAGCCTCTTTTCATTGACTCCGTTGATTAGGGGCACTAATTATATCTGTAAAAATTCCCTTTTACATATAAGGTAACATAATCCCAGGAGTACCATCTCATAATACTTACAGGTTTTGCCCACAATCAAGGGGAAGGTTTTGCTCACAGTACAAGGATGTGAGTCATTGGGGATCATCTTTGACCTCTACCTAGAACAGTAGTAAACATCTTCTGTAAAGAATCAGACAGCAAATATTTTGAGCTTTGTGGGTAATATTGTCAGTACTGTAACTACTCCATTTTACCATTTTAGTGTGAAAGCAGCCATATGCAATATGTAAATAAATGGCTATATCTATGTTCAAATAAAACTTTTTATATAAAAACGAGCAGTGGGCCCTAGCTTGCCAATCACAGGTTTAAATAAATCTCACATCCTCACACCTTGAATTGAACAAATAAACCAGGCATGGCCTATCAGAATACTCCCCACTCCTGGCCATTGTTGTCTATTTCAAAAATTGGCACATGACCTAAGCAGAGTCAATCAAAGCTTTTACCAGAATATTTGGGAGAGCTATTAACAATATGTTATCACTTTTTCTGATATCTATAAATACAGGGCTAAGATAGCCAGAAGTCTTCCTTCTAGTACCTGTCTAAAAATAAAAGATAACAGGCAAAAAAGCCAAAATGTTAAGGTAGATTGAAAGGCAAAGACAGACAAAGAGACAAAAGAGCTGAAGAGAGACAAAGTAAACAACATTGCCTGAACCTCTCAGATGCAACCATCCCTAAATCCAAAACCAGCACTGGTCCTCTCTGTAACATTAATCCATAATTTTCCATCTTTTAGCTAAAACGAGGCTACTTTGAAATGAGTTTTGACTTGTTGGTTTGAGATGGGTTTCTGTCACTTGCAACCAAAAGAACCAAGTTTAAGAGTGACAGAGCTATTTACTGTATTAACTAATGAAAACTACCTATACTTTCTGCTTACTCATTGAAAGAAAGAGCAGGAAGAATAATATAAATATGCAGGGAGAGCACTTTTATACCAAAGTAAATTAAGTTTACCCCATTTTGTTTTTAGCTCAAACACCCATGTTTCTCTGAGTATATTTTTTTAAAAATGTAATATTCGGGAATTATTGTGGGATTGGGGTAAAAAGTAAAGGTCACTGTAGCAGAATAAGTCAAACATCTGTAAGACTGAGGTATTAATGGATCATTTGTGAGGGCATTGAAGTCACCCCTATAATGGCAGAATTTGTGGTAGAATAGGTGAGAACAAAAAGCTTACAAAATGAAGAGGCAAAAGATTTTTTTAGGAAACTACTTTAAAATTCAGGAGGATTTTATTAGTAACAACAACATAAAGGTTTACCATGTGCTAAGCACCTGACTAAATGGTTTGAAGGCATTTTATTATTTAACCCATTAAAAGTTATTTTCAAAAATGGGATATTATAACGCTGATTTTATAAATGAGAGCATTGAAGTTCAGATAAATTAATTTTCCCAAGGTCCCAAAGTTAGTAAGAGGTAAGGCATGGGCAATGTGATTCTAAATCTCTTACCTTTCATAACAATGCTTAAAGACTAAGAGTTTCTCATTTCTGGCCAGGCGCGGTGGCTGAGCCAGAGGCTGAGGTGGGCGGATCACAAGGTCAGGAGATCAAGACCACAGTGAAACCCCGTCTCTACTAAATATACAAATAATTAGTCGGGCACGGTGGTGGGCACCTGTAATTCCAGCTACTTCGGAGGCTGAGGCAGGAGAATGGCGTGAACCCAGGAGGCAGAGCTTGCAGTGAGCCAAGATCACACCACTGCACTCCAGCCTGGGCGACAGAGCCAGACTCCATCCCCAAAAAAAAGAATTTCTCATTTTTGCATAATATTGTATGTTATATACTGAGAATGAAAACACTGAAAATTAGAAACATCCAAAAGATTTATTACAGGAGGGCCAGCTAGCTTTAGATTAAGGATGAGCAACTTGAGTGTGATATAATTTAAAAGTAAAAGCCTATGCATTTTACATATTATTTGATGTTCACAGCTTTTTCATACAAGTGCCAGACAATGCTGTGAGCTTTTAATGTATTATTATCAATATTATTATTATTTTTTTTCTTTTATTTATTTATTTATTTATTATTATTATATTTTAAGTTGTAGGCATGCATAAATAGGTTTGTTACATATGTATACTTGTGCCATGTTAGTTCTTGCTGTGACCACCTATCAACTCAAGGCCATTTACACTGTAGGTCTTAACTCCTAATGCAACTTCTCCCTCTTCCCTCTCCCATGATAGGCCCCCGTGTGTGATGTTCCTCTGAGTCCAAGTGATCTCAGTTCAGTTCTATAAGTGAGTGAGAACATGTGTTTGCTTCTGTTCTGTGATAGTTTGCTAAGAATGATGTATCACATCCATGTCCCTACAAAGGACTTAAACCCATCCTTTTTATGGCTGCATAGTATTCCATATGTATATGTTACATTTTCTTAATCCAATCTCAATACTGATGGACATTTGGGTTGATTCAAGTCTTGCTATTAGAATAGTGCTGCAATAAAATATAAATGTGCATGTGTCTCCTTTATAGCAGCATAATTTATAATCCCTTTGGGTATATCCCCAGTAATGGGATGGCTGGGTCATGCTATACATCTAGTTCCTAGGATCCTGAGGAATCGCCATACTGTTTCATAATGGTTGAAACTAGTTTACAATCCCAACAACAGGCAAGTGTTCTACTTCTCCACATCCTCCTTGAAAGCACCTGCTTCCCTTTGGACTCCTTTTTAAAATGGATCACAGTTCACATGCACCATTGTGAGCCCTGACCTGTGCATCTGATGTACAGTGATGATGAGCATTTTTTCATATGTCTGTTGGCTGTATGAATGTCCTCTTTTGAGAAATGTCTGTTTTTACTTTGAATGGAATGTCCATTAATGTAAACTGTATTTATTTTTATACTTTAATTTTCACTAGTTTTGTGTTTAGGCAAAGGCAAAATAAACCTATAATCTTAAAAGGGAAAAAACCAATTATTTGAAATTTAATATTTAACTCCATTCACATAAGAAAAAAAATTTGATTATTTATTCAAGGAGCAAAATATCAAAGAATGGATCCATAAAGTATAGCCCTGTGTGTGTGTGTGTGCATGTATACATATATTTAATCTTTTGAAAAAGTTCATCCTTTTAAATATAAACATACACACACACACCAGATTTATGCTTTTAAAGAACAGTTCACCCTTTTAAGAACACTTAATGAGGTTTTAAAGAGATGATGGTAGTATAGGAGAAGAGAAGGTTATAGTATCTAACTTCTAGCCAGAGAAGCAAAAATACGAATTAAAACATCATCATTATAAAAACTAATCAGCAATGATAATACACAATACAAATATCAAGAATATTTTTGGTCTGTGTAGGTTATAGATTTTCTAAAATCTACTAGGTTTGGTGAAAAAGGAACCATTTATTAGCCACAGGAAAAAAACCATTAGATTGCAAGCTCACACCAAATATGCAATAATAAATTCCAGGTAAATTAGAGATATAAAATATAAAACTATAAAAGTACTAGAAGAAAAGTTGGGTGATCATTTCAATAATCTCAAATGAGAAAAATTTTTTTATAAAATAAAAAAATCCAAAAAGTAAGAAGAACGATAAATTTGACTAAATAAAAAGTTTCTATGGTTAACATCATCATAAACAAATTTAAAATAATAATAGTATACTGCCAAAAATGTTTGCAATGTACAAGAAAGACAAGAATTAGTGTCCTTCTTCAATAAAGATCATTTATAGGCTGAAAGTTCACATATAGGCTTGAAAATAAGTAGAGATTATTATGCTGACATTTCATAAAATGAAAACTGCCAGTGGCCAATAAATATATGTAAATGTTTAATCAATAATTGAAGAAATACTAGTTAAAATAATAATAGCAAATATTTTTCACCTATCCTATTGGCAGATATGATAACATATATTGGTAAGAATATGGAATGAGAAAATGCTTCCTGGCACTACAACATGATCCAGGCTCAACCTGTATGTTTCCTGGCCCAAGCTTAGTATCAGCAATTACTCCACGGAGCCCTGTTCTCTATTATTGGACCGTGAATGCCACCACTTTTAACACAGTAAAATGCCATGTCAGCATGTGAAATAAAATTTTTAATTGTTAAAAGGCATGATTTAGTATACTGAAAAATCTTATAAAATGTTGATAGAATATTCATATAATGCTGATAGTATAGTAGAAATGGAAATACACAACTTTTCCTGCAATAATTTACACAACTTTTTTTTTTTTTTTTTTTTTTTTTGAGATGGAGTCTTGCTGTGTCGCCCAGGCTGGAGTGCAGTGACGTGATCTCGGCTAACTGCAACCTCTACCTCCCTGGTTCAATGAATTCCCCTGCCTCAGCCTCTTGAGTAGCTGGGATTACAGGCACACACCACCACACCTGGTTAATTTTTTTGTATTTTTAGTAGAGACAGGGTTTCACCATGTTCGCTAGACTGATCTTGAACTCCTGACCTCAGGCAATCCGCTCACCTCAGCCTCCCAAAGTGCTGGGATTACAGGCATGAGCCGCCACACCCAGCCTACGCAACATTTATATGCACAAATGTAGTATTGCCATACATTCTTTTTTTTCTTTTTCTTTTTTTTTTTTTTTGAGATGGAGTCTTGCTCTGTGCCCAGGTTGGAGTGCAGTGGTGCGATTTCGGCTCACTGCAAGCTCTGCCTCATGGGTTCATGACATTTTCCTGTCTCCGCCTCCTGAGTAGCTGGGACTACAGGCGCCCATCACCACGCCTGGCTAATTTTTTGTATTTTTAATAGAGACGAGGTTTCACCATGTTAGCCAAGATGGTCTCGATCTCCTGACCTCGTGATCCGCCCACCTCAGCCTCCTAAAGTGCTGGGATTACAGACATGAGCCATTGCGCCCGGCTATATTGCCACACATTCTTATATACTCTTACCTTGAGTATATCCCTTATTCCTGACAAAAACACTAGACACACTCTTGACAGTGAATACAACAAATCTTGCTTCTTTTCAAAGGCTCTGGCAAACTATAAGGTCTCCCCAAAGGCCATGGCAAAGAAATGAATATAACTCAGTGGCTGGATTCCCAGCTCAGTAGAGGTTTTGTTCCTAAGCCCAGAGCCTAGGAGAACAAGAAGACTCCTGAAAAAGATCCCTAAAATTCTATATTCTCAAAGCTCAAATTGTAAAAGGTATCTTTAAAAAAATGTAAGGACTATAGCATCTCTAGCATGGGTTCCCAGCAGTAAGAAACAGAACAACATAATGATGCATACATGTACTATTTATTTTTATGTCATTAGAGTCATTCAAGTAACACAAAATTAACATGTTCAAAGTTAAATATGGGTTATCAAATTATTAAGAAGTTCACTTTAAAATAAGCTCTGATATCTTAAAAAAAGATAACTCTAGTAAATTAGCTATAAAAAGATCTCATTTTTACTAATTGAGTGTTTTAATAATATATCTTAATATGACTCTGCTAATAAAAGAACAATGTGACCATCTTTTCGTATTAATTCATAAAGTCAGGTTTAAAAAATAAATGTGATAAAATATACATTCAAATCATAGGGTCCATAATGGGTAAAAAGATATATTCTCGCACATAAATTATTTCATTTTGTAAAGTCATTTAATTTTCTTCTAATCCTTCTAGTAACAATTATTTTGACTAAACTACATTATGAAGGAACTGAAGCATCTTTGAAAATTTCCCTCCTCATATATCTGCCTAACCTTTGATTCCTTCTCACAACTTCCTTTCTCATGGACCCTCTGAGGATCAAAGTGCCCCCTATAACATCCTTATACTTATTTCCCCCTGAAAGAATCCCTTCCTCCATCTTCCTTTCTCTCTGTATCTCTAGAATAAGTATATGAGGAAATTAAGTTTGTCATGGAAAGTTCTCTTTGAGTTCCCGCATCATATGATAAAGTTCAATAACCTGTACAGCCAACTATGAATGTAGGAAATGTACTCTGCTGAAATGCTCTGTAAAAATAAGATACCTTTGATAACACTAGTTTTCACCCAGGATCCTCATTATAACAAAAATCAGTAAATAAAGGGAGACTATCTATTGAAGAAGAGAAAAAAGGCTTTTGAGGGAGAGTCTTAAATTTGAGCTTAGTTTAGACACAGACTGACTGAATGACCTGGTGAAAATTAATAAAACTTCCTGGGCTTTAGTATTCTTACCTAAAAAATGAGAATAACATCTCTTATTTCAGCATTGTTGAAAGAACGAAAATGAAATAACATATACAAACTGTCTTTCGTTAAGTGTTAGTATTGTCATCATGATTAACAATAGCTAAGAGTTGAAATAAAATAGTTTGAAACACTAAGATTCACAACAACCAAAGGCAGCAGATTTAATTTTTATTCCCCTTTAACAAATGAAGACACTAAGGCACAGAGAATCTATGTAACTGAACAAGGCCACACAGGTAGTATGTGACCAACCTAGCATCTGAGTACAGGCACCATCCCTCTCCAGGGTCTAATTTTCAACACACTGCTATCCTCTATCATTATTTTAAGGTAACCTAACCTTATTTAAAAATATTTCTTAAATACATGTTTGCTTATATCTAATGTTAGGAGCTACACACAAAGAAAGTGAAGCAAGTTTCAGTCTAGGAATAGGAATTTCCTTCTTCATATTATATTCTACCCTTGAAGAAAAAATAGAAGTTAAGGGTAGATGAACATTCAGGTTTTAGATAGCAAGAATGTACTGGATCAAAATCTATCAAAAAATAAGAGATAATTTGGTCCTGGTTAACACAATCCAGAGAGAAGAATGATTCATCTCCCTAAATGAGATAAAAGTTTATATCAACAGTAGCCAAACCCTTGCACCTCTGTCTGACTTGTGAGAAAATAAGTCGATAAAAGACAAGCTTCTAGTGTTTGAAGTAACAGCCTAAGGAAAGGAAGACTAGAGAAGACAGCCTTGCTTTAATGGAAATCCCTGCTAGGGCAGGGATGAGAAGTACTTAGAAGTCTAAACTGTCATCACAGACTGAGGATGCTGTTAGTTGAGTTATATCCGTATCTTGAGGCTAAGGCTTGGATGTCAAATGCTAGTTCTCAGGTTACACCAAGATGGGAAAAATGGTAGCCACAGGGTTAATCCTTCACCTAGAGGAACCATTAATTCCATGTCAGCAAAGGAGTAAATTACACAGCCTACAAGAATCATCCATCTTGGGTCAGAAATTAGAATTGCATTCTTGTGTGTACAGAGGATGGGAGGGAGGGAGAGTAAGGGGAAGAAACTCTGTGATACTGTCACAGGATCCTTAGGGTGTCAGTTTTCCAGTCAGAAACCTCTGTGGCTGGTGGCACCTTTGCCCGAGTTTTGCTCAGGCCTGCTGGGCTCATTCTGCCCACTCGGCCTGGCAGGCTATGCTCGGCTTTTGCTGCAGTCCAGATCCCACACTGGCCAAAGGCAAGCCAGGAGCAGAGAGGTGAAGGGTGTGTGAGCAAGTGAGCACAAGGTCCGGCCACTGTGCACAGCCAGGCATGCCAGCTGCTGCAGTGGGGCAGGCAGCTCCAGGCTCTGGCACAGGCGCTGGCTCTGTGCAAGCCTGGAGCTGGATTAGATGCACTCCAAGCAGCTTCTGCTTTGGGCACCCGAATCTGGATGAGGAGAATGCAGTGGCGTCTGGATGCTTGGAGACATCAGAAACCACACAGCCCCAAAGAGGGTGTCACAGTCCTGGCTCATGGAGCTCCTAGGTCTGGGCTGCCTGAAGGGCCCACACCTCTTCTCTCCTTCTCATCACCTGCAGGTGGCAAGCAGGGGGTCATTTCAGCCCTCTGTGGGTTACAGCTCCTTTAGTCCCTCACTAGTTAGTGGGTCCCAAGTTCATTCCACATCCAGAAAGGATGAGGTACGTGAACAACTGGCAGGTGGATGAGCAAGGCAGAGAGGAACTTTGCTGGGTGACAGAACAGAGAACAGCTCTCAGGAGACCCAAAGTGGGTAGCTCCTTTCGCAGGCAGGTCAGCCCAGTGAGTTTCCAGCCCTTCCCAGAGAGGAGACCCAGAGTGGGTAACTCCTTTCTGCAGGGCGGGTCATCCTGATGAGTGTCCAGCTCTCAGCAAAGAGGAGTTCTGGAGTGGGTAGCTCCTATCGGCAGGCAGGTTGTCCGGATGAGTTGAGACCCAAATTGGCTAGCTCCTTCCCACAGCTGGTAGTCTCAATGTCTGTGTGAGTCTGGCTGGGTCCATCTGGGGGTTTTTGTGGGCTCAGAAGTGGGGAAGTACATGCTGATTGGTCCTTGGGTGGCCATAGGTAGGCCCAGAAAAAGCACCATAAGTGCTCACTCCCAGCTGCGGACTCCACTTGGAATTGGGAGTCTGGCTCCAAGGTTTTAGGTCATGCCCGGCTTGAAGGTGGGGCTTCACCAGGGACCCACATTTTTCTGCCCAGGAGCCTGTCTGCCTCCTGCCACCATCTACATGCCATTCACAGCACTCAGGCTGTTCGTGCCAAGGGGCACCTGCAGACCTGAGCTGAGCCAGCCTCAGTATCCCTTTGGCCTCTCTCCCATGTTTCTTGGTGCCCAATGTCTGGAGGGGGCCAAGATGGAGGGGGACTGGTGAGTTGGCATCACCCCGAGCACACGCACACCTGGCTGGGTTGCAACAGCACCCGGGCTCAGCCACAACTTTGCTGTGCCCCAGAGTGGGTGCCAGGAGCAGGGAGAGGCCAGACAGTGGGAACAGGCACTTCCGAGCCTGTGGGGGCAGGGTGGCTTCCTGGGACCCCAAGAGTGTATGGGTGCCAAGGTCCAGAACTGCAGCTGGATGGCTGCAGCTGTGCCCGGAGCATGGGGCTCCTGCTCCACCACTTGGTAGGGGGTGAGGCTCCCACCTGTCTCGGGCCCGCTGGCTCTGGGATGATGCCGCCCTGGCTGTGACTCTCCTGCAGCCCTGGTCACACCTCCCCTGCTGCAGCCATTGTCTTCACAGCAGCCGCTTCAGATGGGCCACTGCTGCCATCAATATAATTTCTGTTTTTCCCATCCACATACCAAACAAGCAGACTAGTGACTCGGTATGTGTATATGTGAACATGCATGATGAGTATTGCTTCCTTTTTCTGGAAGAATGATTAATTTTTTTAAAAGAATTTAAAAGACTAACAAAAAGTTACTAAAATTAACCCATAAGCCATTCTATAGCAAATATGTATTGCTTCTAGAAACTCCATAGTGGTATTAGGTTATTAAACTATACGAATTTTACATAACACAGAATAAGCCATGGTTAAAAAACACATGGCCTTGAGACAATTATTTAATTCCTTCAAGAGTATTAAGGCAACTTGCATGTTTCCATACATATTCACTTCCTTCATTGCTGTGCAAATTCTAAAATATTTTCTTGGTCTTTGACTTTCAGAGTGAAAGTGTGTATATGTGCCTTCCAGTTTACAATAACACTATTTGTGAGTAATAATGCACTCATTTTTGCTTCATGTAGCAACCCATTTTCTTCTGTTCTCTTTTTGTCATCTCAAAAACAGGTACTATCAGTCAGTTTCTGAAGAAAAATGCAACATATAAAGTATAAGCACACTCTTTAGAGATATACTGACAGTGTCTTTTGATGGATTATTCCAAACAATACATATCACTGTTCTTATATTTCATCATCAGATCAAATGCATCATTTATCCAGGGTTTATTCTCCGTGAAGAGTAAGTTCCAAGAAAGCAATAAACATCATTTATATTTTGACATGCATTACAAATGTCAGTGGAAGATATGTCACATGCTAGGCAACATTGCAACTGAGATACAGTATAAATGAAAATTGTAAACCAATGTTTATTGCTTTAGTTATTGCTTAATGTTTGATAAAATAAAGGTATAAAAATTTTATCTTGTATATACTCAGAAAAAAATATTATCCATAGGGATTATTATAAATGCAACCTGTCATATGTTCATCTACTTGAGGAAAAGGGAGATAACTACATATAACTGGTTTCCATAATGCATCTTTTTGCATGTAAAAGTCCTGCTGCAGGAGCTGAAGTGAGATACATCGTTAGCACTATTTGCTCATACTGACCTCTTACATTATTAAACTCTCTTCATTATTTATTTTTAACATGTCCTTTTAAATCACACTTTTGGTTCAAAACCTATAATCTAATATGCCAAACCACAATGTAGTTCATGTATCAACAAGCAGCACACATGCAATGTGAATTCTTTTCAAAGAAAAAAAGTAGCACATGCTTTTAATCCAAAATTATTTTCAAGAGAAAAACAATCTTAATTTTTTTAAAATGTGTTCTTTCTCAATGTTATTGGACATCATTATATCTTGAATGTCTGCCAGCCATTCATGTCATATATATATCGCCTGGCATAAGTGCCATATAAGTACTATAAATCTCAGCATAGGATCCTTTTCTATAAATAATTTCTTCCTCATCCCTTATTCATTTGACCACAATTAGTGCTACTAAGATGACCTCTGTATGAGCATATTAAGGAGTAAAAAAGGCAGCATAACGAGGAGAGTGGAAAGAGCAACGGCTAAAATATTTAATATAAAGAAAAATTAAAATGTATACAAATACAAAGAAAACATGAGGCACTGAGAAATGAGTGTTATTGAAAAATATTGACTGAGAATACAGGGGGGAACCATAGACTAGAATTTTCAGGAAGGAGTTATTGTTCAGAGACAACTCCCTTAATCTGCATATCCACACAGAAAATAGCACTAGGAAAAAACAGGTAAGCTTCTCACAGCAGTGAGAAGAGGAGCTAAGAGTAGAGGAATCATTGATCTACACAGGACAGTTTATCCCTTTCATTCCCACTCCTCATCACTCTCTCTATTCCTACCATACTACTCCTGCAGCACAGCATCATTAGGAAACAGGCATTTAGACCTTGGGAGAAGATGGTTCCTTTCTAAAGAAATTGATCAAATACTGGGCAAGAGTAAGAAATAAATCAATCAGTAATTAGTATAGTCAATGGTGCCCCTAAGCAAAGCTCCTAGAATTCTGGTTTTTAAAAGACCCAGAGTAATGATCAGCTGTCTATCCACTCATCTATACAAAGCTTTCCAGAGGACATACCTATGTAATCTATGTAGGGATTCAACTCAGATTTCACATTGAGCCATTCATAAAAGTAAACATAAAATCAATAACCAGAAGCCTTTTACAGTAATCCTGAAGCATTACAGGAGACAATAAAACACATTTTAAAAAATAAAAAGCAAGATTCCACATAAAAGAGTAGTGCCAGGATCAAAAGACAATACAAAATAAATCTAATTATTACCCTTGAAGAATATACTGCGTTCATCAAGATCCATTAAAGAAAAATAGGAAGTCATGAAAAAATTAGAGAATAACAAACAGCTCTTTGAATCAAACATATTCTCAAACCAAAATTTTTAGTATGAAGGAGAATGTAAAATATGATATAAGATATAAGTGAAACCTGTTCCTGGAAATCCTCCAGACCACTCCTAGAATGCTCTAGGAACATCCTTTAGGAGCTCCAGATCCTGGTAACAAAGAAGGATGCTCTTGTTACAGTAATGTGTGTATGTTTGTGGGTAGAAATGTACATGTGTGCATATATATGTATATATGTATGTGTGTGTGTGTCGACGGATATATCCATATATATCTACAAATAACATGTATGCATATGTATGTATACATGTTTAATAGTATATATGCTGTAGGCCAGGCACGTGACTCATGCCTGTAATCCCAGCACTTTGGGAGACTGAGGCAGGTGGATCACCTAAGGTCAGGAGTTCAAGATCAGCCTGACCAATATGGTGAAACATCCTGTCTACTAAAAATACAAAATTAGCCGGGTGTGGTGGAGCATGCCTGTAATTGCAGCTACTTGGAAGGCCGAGGCAGGAGAATTGCTTGAACCTGGGAAGCGGATGTTGCAGTGAGTCGAGATCGTGCCACTGCACTCTAACCTGGGCAACAAGAACAAAACTGTCTCAAAAAAAAAAAAAAATTGAAATACAATAAATTTCTAAATTTGCTCTTTGTTTATAAAAAGAGGAAAAATAGGAGGAAAATATTTTTGATTGAAATGGTTACATATATACTTACTCATATAAAAATATATTTTTTATAGATAAGTAAAAAGGTAAGTTTCTAAATTATGCATAATTACCATGTCAGAATGTAGGATTACAGATTTTTAGTTTCTTCGTTATGCCTTAATATACTTTCTGAATGCTTTGCCATGTGAATATAGTATTTTCTATTTAAAAAATTTAAGTTACAAAGAGAAACTGTTATGGTTTTCCAAAATTAATTTACACTGAAATCAGCAGGACTAGCTCTATAACAGTTTTTAACAAAGCAAGTTATAGCCATTTAATATTTACATAAATCCATGTGACAGTGAGTATTCTATAGTCAAAAAGGAGAAAAACAGGTCTAGTTCCCTGTATGTTGCACAACAGTAATTTCTTAGATGTATGACACCATTTTCTCTATATGAGACACTGTGAAGCTGTGAAAGCAAGAACACCAAACAGTTGTCAGAAGTCCTGGCATTTGCAAAAGCCCTGATAACATTCATGTATCTCCCTGAAGTAGAGTTTTCCAGTCTATTTGCCTCAAACAGGTAATGGCTATACCCAAAATATTGTTCCTTGTATTGTGTGTGTGTGTGTGTGTGTCTATACTTTTCTATATATTAAGATGCTTGACCTCTGACCTCCTGAGGCTAGCCAATTCTTAAAGACAGGAAAGTCCAGCCAAGATCATGCCTTTGATAAGCAAACTAACCAATCCAGAGCTTTACCTCCTTTATCAGGCCCATACACCCCAGGAGTCAATGTTCCTCTGCTTTAATCATCCCAGAGTTAGGTACCAGGCAACCAGGGACCACACTTACAGCATAGAGCCTGCTGAAATTATTCAAACTCACCAATCCTAAACTGTTCAGTGTGTCCTGCCTTGCACTTCCTGTGGAAACCTCAGTAAAGGCTCTGGCCTAATCCTTTTCCCTTGCTCCTATGTTTTGTCTCCTGACCACATTGGTGTCCTTCCCAGGTGGCATGGTTTACCGTGCCCACTGTCTTTAAGATCATGAGTATAATGAACTTTGTTTTCCTGATCCTCTTTTCTGTCTCCTCTTGCGGCTGGACCCAACTGACCATCTCATATAAAAATACAAAATGCTCCTCTTTAGTCCCCACCCTGGGCTAGCCAGGAGAGACCTACAACTGCCAGAGCCCAATGGCTGGTCTCCTCCATCAGTGAAATGCCTTGTTCATTTATCTTAGTAAATCATATAAATGTTTTACCCAAGTGCTGCGGTGTAAAAAAAAAAAGAAAAAAAAAAGTCAAGTAATGCTGTCTAAAACCAAGTGTTGTATAGCATGCTGTATTCACAACACCAAGAGTAGGACCACATTCCCTGAAATAGTGTTTACACATGAAGCTGATCTAATTTTCCAGTAACCAATATAGTCTATGACCTACTTTTGGCTCCTAAAAGTAGGTTTATCACCGCTAGGACCCCACCCCGAGTCTCATCATACCAAGATCTGGTCCCTGATACATTCTGAGTACCTGTGTAAACAGCAGCCTATAGCTCACAGACAATGCATATGTGTGTGGTAGAGCTGGTTGCATTTAAAGTCTCCGTATCTACCACAGGCTAGGATTTTGGAAGTATGATCTATTCAGACTCCTGAGAGAATGTAAAGTCTATCCCAACTCCCATTCAGCCAAGAGTTTCTGGCATTGATTCTTTCTTACAGCCTCGGGCCAGCAAACTCACTGTATGTGACATCCTGCTCATCAGTTATCACTCACAATGTGTGTCCTTTCTGGCCTTCTACTGATTCACATCATCTCATCTTCACACTCTTCCACGTCTGTGTTCAATCTTTCCCATTACATGTTTATATTATCCTTATTTTATGATTAACCACTTCTCTACGTCCTCAACATCTTCACAAAGCACTACATGCAGCTTCCTGCCTTAATTGCAACCAAGGTCCCTCCCCTGCTCCCTTGCAGCAACCTGGGGCTTTTCATTTTCCCAAGTTTCTCCTAAACTCCAGTGTCCTGTGTACGACAGTTAACCAAGCAGCTTTACTCAGATGTCCCAAAGACACCCAAATTTCCTCATGTCATAAACCAATTAATAATATCCTCTCCTCCAAAACCTTCCCCTCATCTTTTCTTCCATTCCAATGAATGAGAACAGTGTCAACCCAGCCAAAAACATCTGGATATTCCTGTTTCTCATACACACACTACAAAAGTAATCAACCATGAAGATTTGCCTCATAAGTACCAAATCTGTCTATTCATCTCCATCCCTACACTGCTAGTTTCTTAGTCAACCTGTGCCCATCTCTCACCCAGATAGATTGCTGCATTTATTCCCAACTTGGCATCGAGTCCAGTTTTGTTCCACTTCAATTCTTTTTTCATGGGCTGAAAAATGATCTTTCCAGGCACAAAGTTTCTAAGCCTCTTCAGAGGGTTGGAATCTGAGGAAGTACCTTAAGATAATGCCCTAAATTCCTAAGCATGCCTTCAAAGGAACTCCATGGCCTGGCCCAGGTCACCTATCAACACTGCACGCTCCTTGCATGCTTCCCTGGCCACTCTGAAAAGCCTGGGGCTGACCTCTAGGTCTTTGTATGTGCTGGCAGGGCCTCTCCTTGTTCTCTTACCTAGCTTGCTCCTGCCTACCCCATCAAGCTTTAGCTTGGCTGCCTGATTGGTTTGGCTCTGTGTTCCCACTCAGATCTCATCTTGAACTGTACTCCCATAATTCCCACGTGTTGTAGGAGGGACCCGGTGGGAGATAATTGAATCATGGGGGCAGTTTTCCCCATAGTGTTCTCCTGGTAGTGAATAAGTCTCATGAGATGGGATGGTTTTATCATGGGTTTCCACTTTGGCATCTTCCTCATTCTCTCTTTGCCTGCTGCCATCCATATAAGATGGGACTTGCTCCTCCTTGCCTTCCACCATGACTGTGAGGCTTCCCCAGCTACGTAGAACTGTAAGTCCAATTAAACCTCTTTCTTTTGTAAATTGCCCAGTCTGGGGTGTGTCTTCATTAGCAGCGTGAAAACAGACTAAAACACTGCCTCTTTATGCAGGAAGCCTTTAGTGATCCCCTAAATCTAGATGAATCACTGTGTTTCCCTGTGTTCTTTTAACATACTACACTTCCCGCATCAGACAAGTTTTTATAATTGCTTTATAAGTATTTCTCCCTCAACTATTATATTCTAAGGCTTATAATCTATGTCAGTGATGAGTAGGAACTATGTTTGCTTTATTCAATGCTCTGCCAAAGTAAACCGGCACACAGTATTGCTTCAAAAATATTTAGTATCAGAAAACATAAATAACCGCTTGTTACATTTAAAATGGCATTAAAACACTGATAGGAAAGATAGTCCAAAACTATCTTGGGGACATTAAATAAATGCCAATTTTCTTAGCTAATATGCAAATTCCTAATTTGATTTTCTATCTCAAGAATAGATACTACTTGAATATTAAATATGGTGATTTATTTATCTAATAAATATGATATGGGTTAAGAAATAATTCATTAATTTATCTTTTTATAAAATTTTTAACCATGAAAAAAGTAACCTTTTTAAAATAAAAGAGGAAAAGACACAGAACAAAAATGTTTTGTTTTACAAAGACACAGGGTCCTAAGAAATGAAATAAAATTTCAAATCTATAAATACTCTTTAGTAGTCAGAAACTGATACCAAATTTTTTTCAAGTGTCCTTTTTACTACATCACAAAGAACAGATACTACATTCTACCAAGAATGGAGCAATGACATCAGTTACTTATATAAATATATAGTCCATTAAGAATGGACAAATTAGAGTTTTAAGTCCTCATTTATCATTTATAAGACTCTAGGTCAAATAGTTTATCAATGGTTATTACTTATTTTACATTAAATTTAAGTCAGACTATGTTGGCTTCCTATTGAAGGCACAGTGCTTAAAGTTTTGCATTAGCAGTATGTCACAAGAATGGGAATTTATCACTTTTGTGGTATAAAATCACTTATATGTTACATTAATCATGTGATAGTGCAGACTTAGAGGGAAAAACAATCCCTCAACACTACATTTTTGTATTCATTTTTCTGTTTGAAAATGAAAATTTGAAAACTCAAAAGTCATAATCTAAAATAAGAATACACAAATTGAAATCTACATTCAAGTTATAAATTAAACTAAAATTTAAAATTTTCAGTTTTTTTTAATAAAGAACTGAGATTTATAAATTTCCTACGGTAAAAAATGTCAAATTACTTAAGGAACTAATCTTAAAATAATAAAGAAATTTTCAGATAACATACTGAAGTAAGTAAATTGAATTTTTAAGAAACTTAAAATTGTTTCCAAGTAATTAATGCTAAAAGAAAGCTCCTAGATCCATTAGCTCAGACCCACTGTAGGAGGAGCTACACAAGGAACTGAATAGTGGGAGGTGTAGTTCATTGAGGGGTCTATATTTGGAGTCTACCTACTGCACATATTTTGGCATTTAGTGTTTCCTAATCTCTACATTGGAAAAGAGTGGTTAAAATGAATTGTTAAACATAAAAATCCTGTGGTTCTTTAAAGAAACATAAATGAAATGGCAAAGCACAATTAGCTATTCTTTTATATTTTCAGGTACAAAGTTAAACATCAAGATTATCTGAGGAATAATGATATTTGGAGAAAAACAGACTAGGGCTATTCTATTTTTACCAGACCCAGGGCTTCTGATCAATCTGTCACAACTTTGTTTGCACTGTGAAATATCCCAGAAAACTAACAGTATGATTATGGCATGCACCAAACACTATTAGATTGAAAAGAAGTTAAATTGTGGGTTTGTGCTGTCATGGCCAGATATAATGATGATGTAGTCAGGTCCATAATTCCAAGGGATGAGATATGGAGTATCACATATTTCCATTTTTGTTAATTTACCCTGCCATCTTTTTAGCTCACTACCAACTTAACAATTCTTTGTTAATTCACCAAATCTATCAGAAACCTTAATTATGCACTAGTTTGTGCTACAAGTGCTTGGCTTGATAGTTAATCTTTTAAAAACATATTTAAAATATGAATATAAATAATATTTGAATAATATATGTAGTCCTCTCAATAGTTATAAGAAAGTTTTTAAATTTCATATGACGGTTTTAAATTGGAAACATATGTAAAGTATAACCTATACAATGGCTAGCACATTGTGGGATGCTCAACAATTTTAATTAATTTGTAGATACACACACACATAGACACATATGCACATGTATAAAACTATGACCTTTGTAGGAAGAAAAACTATTACTGGATTTTGTTATCCTCAGAGGAATATTTCAGCAACCTGATACTTCAAAAAAAATTAAATAATACTTAATCTTACAGATACTATTAGTAATGAATGAACACTTAGAATTAGTTTATGACACACATGAACATCTATGAAATAGCACAGCATTTTCTCTAGAAAACATGTTCAGAAAATGCAACAAGAATGGTAATGCAATTATCCTATTCATTTATGCTTCAGCAAAACCATTTATAGTCTCATTTATAGTATCATTTATAGTACCAACTTTAAAACACCATTTACAGTATCAACATACTAATTAACAGCATTATCCAATATAACTCAAGACTACCTGATATTATAGATTTAAAGATCCTCACATTACACATAGTATGTAGATTCAGTACTACAAATCTAATATTGCAGATTTTAAAATTATCAATTAAATAATAATATTTTAAATTAATTTTCTAACCCATTTTGGATGAGACAATTCATATTTTTAATTTTCATTTTTTAATCTTTCCTTTATGACACTACTATTTGCTTCCACTGCTGGGATCTATCTCTTATCATTATATTCTCCTCTTACTCTTCTATATTTTATACCATGCTGGTTTCATTTATTTTCTTCATTGCCCCTGTAACATAGCATCAGTCCCAGAACTAAGCCTTTAGCCCTTCTCCAAAAGTGGGAAAGTCTGGAGGGTAGGAAACTAGTGAGAAGTGAAAAGCCAAATAAAACAAAAAATAAAAAATAAATAAACAAACAAAACACTGAGAGTGGCACAAGATGTCACTTTAATTAACTTAGAGAAATTAACATGGGAGGTATGATAGGATTTATTGAGGACAAACAGATGATAAAACTTTGGTTCATAAAAGTCAAATGAGGTGCTTTTTAGAGTAACAATGCCTAGGTCTTCTTTCTTTTTTTTTTTTTTTTTTTTTTTTTAAGTTTTAATTCTCAGCAAGGCAAGTTACTTCTATATAGAAGGGTGCACCATTACAGACAGAACAATGGTGAGAGCACATTTGGACAAGGGAGGGGAAGGGGTTCTTATCCCTGACACATGTGGCCCCTGCTGCTGTGTTGTTCCCTTATTGGCTAGGGTTAGACCGCACAGGCTAAACTAATTCCAATTGGCTAATTTAAAGAGAATGACAGGATGAGTGCTTTGGCCCGAGTCAGGGCAGAGCAGGTAGCAGGTAATTGGAATGAGTTAGGGTGGAGTAGGTGATCAGAATGAGTTAGGGTGGACTAGATGATCCGAATGAGTTAGGGTGGAGTAGGTGATCAGAATGAGTAGGGTGGAGTAGGTGATCTGAATGAGTTAGGGTGGAGTAGGTGATCCGAATGAGTTAGGGTGGAGTAGGTGATCAGAATGAGTCAGGGTAGAGTAGGCA
This sequence comes from Papio anubis, assembly GCF_008728515.1. Lineage (NCBI taxonomy): Eukaryota > Metazoa > Chordata > Mammalia > Primates > Cercopithecidae > Papio > Papio anubis. Next base: position 97,203,153 of record NC_044985.1, on the reverse strand, counting down.
AATGAAAAAGGTTGCTTTACGAGGAAGTTTAAAAGTAGAAGGCAAAGAATTGAACATACCAACATATCAATTCTTCGAAAAGAAATTTAGAACTCATCTAACAATCCCTCCCCTTGTATTTCTTTACAGTTTTCTTTTCAAACTTTTTTTTTTTTTTTAATGTCTTGGCTTAGCTGTTTTGTTTGATTTTTCAAAAGAAGTTTCTCTGGATAAGGTGGATAGTTAAGGGAGGTTTTAGTAAGTGCCATTTTTATGAGCCTCTGCATCTACTTACAGATGTATTATGTGACACAGCACTTGACAAGAATAAGTACACCTATTATGGCTGCAAGGGAAATAAGAATTGAGGCTATTATTCCTTTCCATTTACCAAACTACTTTTTTGGCCATCCTGTAAAGGGGTCACTCACCCCTGAGTTGCTGACTAACTCATTGGATAGAGCAGTCAGACCTTGCAATGCCTTTGTTATACTTCTATTAGGGATGGTGTTGCTTGGGATGAAGGTACAACATTGAGTTTTAATCATGACACAAACTCCTCCTCTTTCTGCTAATATCATGTCTAAGGCTATTCTATTTTCCTAAGCCATCTGGCTAGTAGCCCCTAATTGCTCAGTTATTCCTTTAACAGCATCTTTAGTGTAGTTAATAAATCGCTGTTGGTTGTAGATGTAGTTTATCCAATCTACATTTTTATTAATTGTCGCCCACCAAAATATTGACTCAAATTCTGCAGCTATTTGATTTTAGGTTTTAAACTGATCTAGTATTCCCCGTGGGACTCCAATTGCGTTTAAATAGACGTGAGAGTCGAAAGACCCATAAGTGACTTCTCTCGCTTTACGATGTCTTATTTTTCTGTCCTCTGGTTGATGAAATGCCAGGGTGAAAGGGATAGCCAATTGGACTAAGGCCCAAGTGCCACTCCAGTTATTTGGCAGTGTCCAGTAAAGGTTCACCACAATACCACCACACATCCGCTCGGGGATGAACAAGGGCTGACTGATTGATAAGCTCTTGAAGATTTTTAAGCTCACTGCATCCCTTCACGTTTCTAAAGAACGCTAAGTTTCCTCCCTATCATGAGAGACACGAGGTTAACTTAGTGTTAGGAGATGGAAACTGGATGGCCCTCGGGGGCTGACTCACAGGGTGCCGGACTTCAGGATAAAGCAGAGAGAGAGCTTGGCACAACTTATTACTCCAGGGTGTAGAATCCTGGAAAAGAGCTACCATGCAGCCCACGCCTGGTCGACTGGAGGACCACCTTAGTGGAAAGGGGACAATCTGGGCCTCTGGCCTGCCATGCGCACAAGCATAACAATTGCTTCTGTTTAACGTGTGAACAGAATATTTGATCCATTTCAACCAGGCATTTGCATATTGGTTTCCTGCCTTAATTGCCAAAGTTTGTTTTAAGTCTTTAACTTCTATGATTCTCTAGTCAAATGAATGCATGGTTTTAGGAAATTATAAAAACTGGTTGGGGCAGTCCATCTTTGCTCTTTAGTGGTCCACAGAACGTTGGACCAACTATGGCATGAAAGCTCTACATCAAGGGGCAAGACTCCTGGTTGACATTGGGGTCTTTATTGCAATCTCCTCGGATTAAATGGTCCCAATTTACTAATGTCTAGTCTGAGGAGAGTCAGGAGGGACAGAGGTACTTTTCTGGAGTAGATTGCTGTCTTTGACTTGGTAAGTTCCTACAGGGTGTAACAAGGCAAGCATTAAATGCAATAGTTTGAGGCAAAATTGTGTTGGTTATGTAAATAACAAGATGGTCAGCAATAGAGTGAGAAAAGAATAAAGAGTAATAGAATAGATGAAGAGAGTTAAATTTTTCTTAGCTTTAGTTTGGTGGGGTTTTGCCCTGGGACTATGGCCCACGACTCTGGAGGGGGTGGCACTTTCTTGACTCGCATGTGACGAGTCCATGCCCTTTTCGCTGTACAACAGCAGTCTTGGTGGTTAGCAGCACAAGGTAGGGTCCTTCCCAGGCTTGCTCAAGTTTTCTTTCTTTCCACCGTTTGATAAGAACATGATCTTCAGGCTGATTCTGGTTTACTGGAAATTCTATGGGTGGTACCTGTGCTAAAAGACTTTTAGTTTTGAGGAAAAGGAAAGTGGAAGATAAACCAAGTATATAATTTCTAAGAAATTGACCTTTTGTTTTAAATGTGGGGACATCAGCAGAGGACTTTATAGTCCTTTGTGCCTTCTTACTGAGAAATTTCCTTTAGTACCTATTTTTATTAGTTTTCAGACCAAAGAAAGCCAAACACCATTTTATATTTGACAACGCTTCTTGTATGATTTTTATACCCGATAAGCTAAATTTCACCTTTATATTAGTGTATTATTAATGTTAAACTTAGTTTTAATAAAACTTTATAGATATATTTATTCAATTTTTAATGTCTGACCATAAGGTAAGATTTTATAGACTCTTTTTAACCTTTTATAATTTTTGTTGAAGAGCAGGTTAGTGCTTTAAGAAAAACCTGTTATGCTTTCATTTTAATGTCCAGTTCACAGGAAAACTAGATGATGCCTCTTTAACTTTAGCTAATATGTTTACACACAAAATTTTCTTTACAATTAACATTTAAAACTTGCTTAAACTTTTAAAACAAAATATATATTTTTTAAACTTTTAATGTAGGTAAAAATCCACATTCGTATGCCTCCTTGCAATCTTTTTACCAAAAGTATATTTTACTTTTCTTACACACCTTGCACATAAACTGCTTCTAGAATAGTTTTACATTCAGGAGGCCCAATTACTTTTAAATTATACAACATTTCTTACATAAATTTCCTTTTATAACCTTTTTTTCCCTACGACTTTCACAGATAATTTTTCGACATGCCTCAACTTTCTGACTTTTCGCAAAGATCCCTTTTTTTAAGCAACCAGTTAATTTATTTTAGTACAATAATATACCATATAACATTCCTTTTTATATAAATGCCCCCCACCCTGCCTTTTTTTTTCCTCTTGAAGACAACCGTTCTTTTTCAAAGTGAATTTCCTTCATGTCTGTGGACTAGATTGTCTAAGGCCACAAGATTAAAAGTTAGGATAATACGTGTTATACTGCTCAGTTTTAGCAAGCTACTTTTGTTGAAAACCTTCTAAGTTTGGGATTTCAATTATTCTCTGCTATTAGTAAGACCTTGTTTAGTCCAAATTAACTTAGAATTGGTAGAGATGGTTCCTTCCTGGTTCTGTACTTTAAGACTTGGATGAGTGCAAACAGCTTGCACGTTTGAGCAGACCAATTATTAGGTAAGTTTCCTAACTCTGCTTCTACAAGAGTTTCCCTATCAATTGCTGAATACCCATTGTGTCTTTTTCCCTCAGTCACCGGGGAGGAACTATCTATGGTCCTGTCCTGAAGGAAGTTACTCCTAGGTTTGGTCGGACTTTTGTATGGTAATTAAGACTTAAATCCCCTGTTAGGAAACCTGCTGGGTTAAGGGAATTTTCAGTGGTTAATGTTAAATCATCTTTTTCTAACAGAATAGCCCCATACTTCAAGATTTTTGAGTTAGTAAGCTACCTTTTTGCTTTTTTTGACTTAGGATAGCTCTGAACTGAACTGGTGAGGAGTGCTCAGAATGAGGTTTCCTCTAAAAGTCATTTTTCTACTTTCTTCTGTTAGAAAGCAGGTGCCTCTACAGATTGAATGCATTTGGCCATCTGCAGATTACTAGGTTAAGGATTTTTGATAGGAAGGCTACAGGTTGTCAGTGGTATCAGTGGTTTCCAGCTACGCCCTTGTTTACACTTACAACAAGGTGGTATTGGAGTGTTGTAGGGTCACGGGAAAGACCTTCAATTATCAATTATAGGTTTTAAATTTACCCTGGTTTTTAAAGGAATAGGGTACACTGTTTTTTGTTTTCGTTTTTTTCTCTGCTTGTTTTTTTTACTACTTCTATTTTTCTCTTTCTTTCCCTCTCCTGCCTCTCTCTCTGCCTCTCTCCTGTCTCTCTCTCTCTGCCTCTCTCCTGTCTCTCTCTCCTCTGTCTCTCTCTTTCTCTCTCTCTCCTCTCTCTCTCTCTCCTCTCTCTCCCTCTCTCCCCTCTCTGTCCCACTCTCTCCTCTCTGTCTCTCTCCCCCACTCTCTCTCTCTCTCCTCTGTGTCTCACTCTCTTTCTCTCCTAGGGTAGGGACCTGCGGGAGTGCAGCTACTCTTTCTTCTCCAGAGAAGAAAGGAAAGTGGGTGGGGGGATTGTGTCAGGTTAGACGCGGAAGGCTCAACCACTCAATACTTAGGGATGTCTCGCCTTGCCTGTCCAGGAAGGCTCAAACCCTCAAACCAGGGGGTGTCTGGCCTTGCCTATCCTGGAGAGACCGTCCTGGAGGGGAATGTAATCCCAGGTGAGACCCCAAATTGTTATATATAAAGTTGGGGTGCCACAAAAGAAATAGCACTCAAATATAAAATTTTCTTTTTAATTCTCAGCAAGGCAAGTTGCTTCTATATAGAAGGGTGCGCCTGTAGAGATGGAACAATGGTGAGTACACTGCTTAGGTCTTATTTCTAAACTGAACTTTTTTCTGTATAATATGGTGACATCCTTTATCCTAATAGAGGGAATTTAAAATGTTTATGTTTGGGTGAAGGAGAAAGGACAAGATGGAGGAAGGTGAACAAGAAGGCATAATCCATGTTGCTTCCGGGTTCTTCCTCAGCAACTTTCCCGTGCGCGGGAAGATGCAGATCAACCGAGCATGCTCCAGGTGATGTCAATCCGAAGAGATCAAAACTTACCCGGCCACGCCTATGGAGACGCCCCTATCACGCCCTTATCCTGCCCACTGCCCTCTCCCTTCCAGTACCAATGCATAAAAGTCTGCCACTGGCAGGAGCCAGCGTGACTTCTTCGGCCCCCGCATTTGTGGACCGGAGAACATCACCCGAGAGCGCCGGCGCGACTTCCCTGGCCCCCCACACCTGAGGACCAGAGAACCTCGTCCGAGAGTGTATGCATATTTGCAATAAAAGACTGTCACTTTCTTATGTACTTTGGCCTCATGTTTAATTACTTAGCTCTCCTAAATTAAGTTACATTAAATTAAATCAAAACAGTTACTGCCAAATTAATTTAAATTAAAACAGTTTATATTTGATTAATTAAAATACAATGCTTTGAATTATTTTGGTTCATAAAATTATTTCGTAAATCACATAAATAAAAATTATAACAACATATGGTTAAATAAAATAATGACATCACCTTGGCTCTCAATAAGTATATATACACAACTATTCCAAAGTTAGCAATTTAGAATCAAGTGAAATAAGTTTTCTTTTTGATTATAAAATCCATTTGATCTGGCATGTGAAATCCTCAAAAGCAGGGCTTTTCCATCTTCTGAGGTATCTCCGATTCCTACCCACTGCCTCCCAAACTGCATGCAAATTTCTGATGAGTAAAGAAATGAATGAATAAAGCAACTGCACATAGTTAACAAGCCATTTCTTCTACTACAAAGCTCCACTATCCAATTCATGATACATCAAAAAAAAAAAAAAAAAAGAATTCTGGAAAACAGAAAACTATTGAAAAGGATGAGAAAGTGACATTTACACTAATCCACCATTGCTTTTGCCACTATCAGCTTAACTGTCACTATCAGCTGAACCTAAGGCAACCTCACTAGTTTTGACTATAATTTTATTTTACTTTATGCTTCTTCTTATCCAAATGTAAAGCTCTTTTTAGGCATACTTCAACTTCTATAGCCTTTATGCTAACCAGAGTAAAGAACTTTCAAAACCCTTATTTTGCTTTCTGTTATCCTCCCTAGAACATATAAACTAATCAAGAGTTAGATTTATCCATTGACTATAAAATACTTTAATTCTGAATAAAGAACTTAAATAAGAATGAAATCCTGTTATTAGCAGCAACAGGGATGGAATTGGAGGACATTACGTTAAGTGAAACAAACCAGGCACAAAAGGACAAATATTGTTTATTCTCACTCATTTATTAGAGCTAAAAAAGTTGGCCTCATGGAGGTAATGAATAGAATGGTGGTTACCAGAGACTGGGAAAAGAAGCAGGGAAAGAAAAGGCAGAGAGGTTGGTTAATGGGTACAAAAATACAGCTATACAAGAAGGAATAAGTTCTAGTGTTTCATAGCACCATAGGGCAACTATAGTTTGCGATAATTTATTGTATATTTCAAAATAACCAGAAAAGAATATTGGGAATGTTCCCAACAGAAAGAAATGATAAATGTTTGAAGTGATGGATATGTCATTTACCCAGATTTGATCATTACACATTGTATGTTTATATCAAAATATCACATGTACCCCACATAAATGTGCAACTACTATGTATCCATGATAGTATAAAATTTAAAAAATTGTTATAATTTACCTCCATAGATTAAATTAGGACAATCATTTACTTGTATTCTTCCAAAAAAAATAAAAAATAGAAATCTTAATAGCTAAAATTAACTGTAGGACTTTTAATTCCAGCAATATGTAAGACTACATACTTTGAAGGATTCTCCCACTACAAAAACAACTGGCACTTAAGTAAAACTTAGGTTCATCTTGTTGCATTGTTACACTCAACAGTAGTGAAAAAGTAAAGCATGTGGATACGGTTACTGGCTCATATACAAATAAAGTAAAATAACTGTATATGAGCTAGTAACCATAAGCACACGCTTACTGTTGGGTTATGTTGCCAAATGCCAAAACCAGAACTGCAATTTGGAGAGTAAGCTTTGGGTCAGCCATAAGCTTTGGAAGCATAATCTTAGAAATGGTTAAACAAAAAGTATACACACAAATAATTTCAAGTAAAAAGGAGCTACTGATAATTTTTAAAAATTTTTTAAAGAATCAAATGTAACCTTTAGAAGTAAAACATACAATTACTCATCATAAAAATACAAAGGATTAATTTTAAAAAGATTTAACACATAGAAAGAGAACTGTACAATAAGAATAAGTAAATTTTTGGGAATTAAGCATAAGGAGATAAGAATATAAAAAATTTGAAAGAGAGTTTAAATAATATGGAAGATAGAATTAGATAGTATAACATATCTAAATGAATCTCTGAAGGGAATGAATTTTTTTAATGGAGGAAAGGCAATATTTACTGCAATCATGAGTGTGAATTTTGAGAAATGATAAAAGACATGCCACCTAAATACAGGAAACATAACACAGTCCATGAAATAACTTTTAAAAAACTATACCTATTATGATGAAACTTGGGCAAAAAAGACAAGATGAGATCTTAAAACCAGTCATAGAAATAAAATTAGTAAGTTTGTAGATAAATTGAAATAAGCATTGTCTTTATAAAGTAAGGATCTTTCTTAAATAATAATAATGTGTTTTGTTATATTTAAAAGTATAATTATCAGACAAAATATATGTAAAAAGGAAGTGTTTTAATCTCATTTAAAGTGTTTGAAGTTTTTCTATTATTCAAGTAATTAATTTCAGATTGTATTACATGTGCATGCTAAATTTTTTCAGAACAAACACTAAAAGAGAAAAATACACAGTGAAAACAAATCAACATATTATAAAGCAAGGAAAGATAAATGTAAGCATAAAAAGATAAATTAACATAAAGCAAAAAATAAGATGGTAGAAACACATCCAAAAACATCAATAATCAAAATAAGTGGAAAACATTTAAAAATGTAAGTCGACAAAATTACCAGATAAATGAAAGAGACTGCCCACTATATACTATTTACTAGAAACAACAACTAAACATATTACAGAAATGTTGAAAATAAAGGTATGAAAAAAGATGTATCAGGCAAATACTAACATGAAATGCAAGGAGTAGCTTTTTAAAGGAGATTTTTTGTATTTCACTGTAAAAATGAAGAATAGAACAAACACTTGTTTATATCCTTTAATCCAAGAACACCAGTTCTTGAGTTTTATACCAAGGAAACAATGAGATATGAACAGAATTTAATGTGTAAGAGTTGCCTCATAGAATTATTCGAAACAGCAAAACAATGGAAATAAACAAAATGAGTAGAATGGGAACATAAAATGCGCTGTGAAATATCCAAGTAATAATGCATTATGACATTATCTAACGTTTCTGAAGAACATATATTACCAAGGGAAATGGCCGTATTATTTTCATGCCCATAGCAGAGAGAGCAAACCTAAATGTGCAAGCATATATCAAGCTTCTGTAGATAAGGTTTCTCAAATTGTCATTGACCAAAATAAGTTACATGGCCAAGCTCTACAGCAATAGTCAGCAAAAGGCTGAGTGCAGTGGCTCACACCTGTAATCTCAGCACTTTGGGAGGCCGAGACAGGCAGATCTCTTGAGTCCAGGTGTTTGTGACCAGCCCTCAGCAACATGACAAAACTCTATCTTGATTAAAAAAATATAAAAATTAACCAGGTGTGGTGGTGCATGTCTGTAGTCCCAGCTACTCAGGAAGTTGAGGTTGGAGGATCAGCTGAGTCCTGGGAGATTGACGCTACAGTGAGCCGTGATCATGCCACTGAGCTCTAGCCTGGGTGACAGAGTGAAACCCTTTCTCAAAAAATAAAAAATAAAAAAGACTTAAAAAATCAGGGAAGTAGGATCCTTTCTTTAAAATAATGGGAGGGAGTAAATATTTCTGAAAAGTAATTTCACAAACACACATCTATTAAGTGCAAATTCCATTGGCAACATTTAGGTTCATGGTAACATCTAGATGTACAGGATACTGAGAAATATAGGTACCTAACTATATGCCCAGCTATATCATGAAAACTACAGGAATAAAGAAAACATTTTTTGGTAGAAAACTAGAAATCTCTGCCATAGCAACTCCCAAGAAATTTCAAGAATTGGTTTCATACAAACCATGCATTCTGACCATGATTTATTTCAACTACAAATATATCATAACCCAAATAAAAAGATAACCCAAAACCCAGGCATATGTAAATTTGAGAATGTCCTCTACATAAGCCACAGGACAAAGAACAAACCATAATGGAAACCTTAAAATACTTAAAATAAAACAAAAATTAAAATGCTACATATAAACATCTGTGGGATGCAGTTGAAACAGTATTTGGGTAAAATTAGTAGTACAAAGTACTTAAAATAGTAGGAAAGCCAAGCATTAATGAGTTATGAATCAACTTAAGAAGCTGGAAAAAGAAATAAAGCATAAACTCAAAGAATATAGACAGAAGAAGATCATAACAATGAAACTCCAAATTTATAAAAGAAAAAAGCTAAACATAATGATTATAAAATCCAAAACTTGGATCTTCAAAAGTACCAATAAAATTTATATATTTACAGGAAGACTGATGCAAGATGGGAAGGAGGGGAAAACTGTTGGAAGGGAGGGCAAGAAATATAATTCACAAATGAAAAGAGAATATAATTATGGATCCATTTGAGATTTAAAAGATAATTAAAAATATGATAAATATTTTAAGCCAGTAAATTTAAAACTTAGATGAAATGGTCATATTCATGTAAGCACATTACTTCAGAATTTATAAAAATTGATTAAGGAAGAAATAACTTCTATTATATTACGAAGAAATCTGAATCCATGGTATAAAATCTTCCTATAAATACATAACAGTTCCAACTAGTTTTACAGAAGACTTCCACCATACATTTAAGGAGTAAGTTTTCCAGGGTATAAAACTCTTTCAAATAATAGAAAAGAGGAACTATTCCCCAATTAATTCAATGATACTAAAATTATAAAAAGACAGTGACTGAGCAGAAAAATTAAAGATCAATTTTATTCATAAACTAGAAAAATAATTAACTATGAAATTATAGTTATGAAAAAATAATTAACTAGAGCCAGTGTTATATAACTCAAAAAACACATGATGAATACATTAGTTTTATTCCAGGAACGAAAGAGAATGTTTACATTTAAAAATCCATGGCAACATTTACCACATTAAAATGCTAATGGAGAAAACAGTCTCAGAAGGAGAAAATACAATATTTATTCATCCTAAAATAAAATCTTAAAACTTAAACATGACAAAAAATTACCAATCACTTATGGTCAAAAAAATTGACATACTCATGATAAAACACAAACTTTACATATGAAAGGAAAACAAATTTTTTCTACTTGACAAAGAATAACCACCAAAGACAATAAATATCATTCCTTGTGTTGAAACATCAGATACATCACCTTTAAAATCACAAATAGTATAACCACCTCTACTTAACCACTTGTATTTAACTTTCTGGAGGACCTAGACAAAGCACAAACATAAGAAATAAAAATAAAAATTTCTAGGATTGAAAAATGAAAGTCACAACTATCATTTTTCACAGATGATATTATTTACAAAGAAAATTCCCAAAAAGCCTATAGACAAATTATAGACATAGGGGGTTTAGCAGAAACACTCTATTTCTGATCAACTTGTAGTAATCAATGCATATCTATACAACAGCAACTAACAAAACATTTTTATTTATGCATTCATTCAAATTTACATATTTATGGGGTAATTACTATTTGCCAGGCATTTTTTTTTTGGCACTGAGAACATAGCAGTGAATACAATTAATAAATATCCCTTCTTTCATGGGACTTACATTCTAGTGGGAAGTGATACAATGAGTTAATAAGTACAACATAGATATGAGCGATATGTAAGATAGGCAGAAAGAAAAATTAAAGCAGGATAGAGGCCAAAGAAGTGCCAGTGAATTAGAGGCAGCATTAAAATTTAGATTGGGTGGCTATGGAAAGTCTCTCTGAAAAGGGAACATTTGAGTAAAGCTTTAAATAAAGTGAGAGATGAGCCATCTGAATTATCTGAAGGAAAATAACACAGAAGATTAAAAACTCAAGTGCAAGAGCCTCAAGGCGGGGCATACCTACGATATTCTATAAATAGGTAGAATTTGTAGGAGACTAGAGTGTCTGCAATTGAGCAAAAGATGGGAGGGTAGCAGGAGATAATGTCAGAGAGGTAAAAGGGAACTAGGTAATGTAGAGCCTCAGAGGTTATAATGACCTTACCTATAACTCAGTAAGCTGGGAAGTTACTGGAAAATTTTCACCAGAGAAATGTCATGGGCAGCCTTATGCTTTAAGAAGGTGACTCTGGCTTCTATGTTCAAAACAGACTGAAGGAAAATAAAGACAAAAGCAGAGATCAGTTAGAAGGCTTTTGCAATAATACAAACTACAGATGGTGGCCAAAAAAAAAAAAAAAAAAAACAACCAACGAACCAACCAAAGAGCAAAAGTGCTGATGGTAAGGAAAAATGAAAATATAGATATTTTTTCAAAGATAGAAACAAAATAATTTCTTTTCATATCAGATGTGAGATGTGTGTGAGAGAGATGTCTCGGGGATGACTCTAGAGTGTTTTGGCTAAGTAACTGAAGTGTGGAGTTTCCATTAATTAAGAAGGAGAACATGGAAGGGGACATAATTGAAATGAAGAAATGACATTTAACTGGAGGTGTTAAGCAGTTGGATATATGAAACTAGAGTTCAGAGAAGAGATCACAGTTGAAGATGTAAATTAAGGAGTAATTAATATATAGGCATAATTTAAAGCCATGAGACTAGATGAGATCACCTAGGGAGTGAAGACAACCAATAGAGGGTCAAGAACTGAGCCTTGAAACACCTCAGTATGCAGAGATTGGGGGGTCCAGGGAGCAAACAATAGAGGAAATGAAAAATTATGGCAGTTACTGGCAATAACAAGGCCTAGGAAAAGACTACGAAAGTGAGTCAAGTGGATCACTGCAGGAGAGGCTGTCAAGAAATTGAAAGTTCAGAGAGTTAGAAGGATCATCAATATCAACATTTCAATCATGAAACATTATAGAGGAATCACTTTTAAGAAAGTGACAATATCATGGGGATTAATTTTTTTAATTGATAAAAAGATGAGGTAAGAAGAGGTGCCCATAACAAAAAGGTACATGAGTGTGCAAATCTGATGACATGAGATTCACGGAAGGGTATGTTCACAAAGCAGCGAGGGAGAACAAACTGAAAGCAGCAATGAGAAGCAAAGGGGATACTTATCTGACTTCCAGGACCTATACTACATTTGAGTGGAGTAGAGAGAACAGTTACCCTAAAGATACTGTAAGACATGAGGGGTTGTTGCTCTCTCATACTGGCTTAGGAGAGCTGAGTGTGGATATCAAGTCCCAGCTCCTCATTCAGTGAAGTGAGACGGTAGCTTAAATGTCTATGGTGTGAGTGTTTAACAGCACAGAAACTGGAAAACACTATAAATCAAGGCTTTTGTTTTCTTCTTCCAAAGAGCTGATTGTTAAAACATTTACCAGAACCTCAGTGGATGCACGAGAAACTATCATGAAGGAATATCTAGATTTTCATTAGCACAAAAGGTAAAGGGAACATTCATAGTAAAAGATTAAAATATAAAGGACTTTTTTGGTGACTGACCTTGAATTCAACAGAGTACAAAGAAAGGGTTTGGGGAGTCAGAAGAGGGAAATACTGGGTCAAAAAAAAAAAAAAAAGGATCCCTATGGAGGATTAGAGTTGTGAGATAAATGATTAACTGCGAGTCCTAGACCCCTTTTATGAAGACTGTAAAGAACATGGAAAAGGGCATGGGTGTTGACGACAGGGAGGATTGGAGGACAATAAGCCAGGAACAACTGTTGCTCAGAATTTCCCATTTGGGTCCTACTGACAAATGTCCTGAAGATAGGCAGTCTTAGTCGACATGCTGGTGTGCTCTGTTGTTCTGTTGTCTCCTGCCAATAGTGTCCTGCAGAGGTACAGTCTTATTCCAAGTTCGAGAGTTCCCTCTCCACTCCTGCTGACAGAGGCATGGAGTTAGACAGAGGGCTGGTCTCGCACTGAGCTCATGAGCTCTCTCTTGATTCTGTTGAAGGAGGCCTCAAAGTCAACAAAGGACCAAGTTTATTTATTTTAAAAGATATAATATACAAGAGCAAAATTATAAGGTACTTAGAATTATATTTAACAAAAACATGTACAAGATCTGCATGGGGAAAATTATACAATTGTTATTGAAAGATGTTAAAGAATGTCCAAATATGTGGGGGGATAAACTATGTTCATTCAGGCATTGAAAGATTCAATATCGAAAAGATGCTAGAATCTCCATATTAATGTACAAAACCAAAAATGTTTCAATAAAAGTTATGAGAATTTTTTCAGGAATTTAGCAAGCCTACTATTAAATTTATAGGGATAGATAAAGGTATAACAACAGCTAAAACACTTCTGAAGAATAATAGTAAGGTAAAGATAGCACCTTAGGATATATCCAAATGTGTTAAAAACTAAAATAATCTAGAGGTATGCTACTGCCACAGGAATAAACAAACTCACCAGTGAAACATAAAAGAAAGTCCAGAAGCAAACTCATGGACTCATGGAAACTAGTTAAATAACAGTCAGAGCTGATACTTCAGACCACTGAAGAACTATATAATTGTGTTGAAACAGCAATTATCGGAATAAAACAAAGTGAAACTGGATTCCTACTATACTCTACATTAAAAATCAATTTCAAGGTAATTAAATATTTAAAATTGTAAAGCAAAATTGAAGTGATATTCTGTCCAGACAAAATGGTGTAGACTCTACTCTCCTCCATTCTCCCCTGGTCACTAAACTATAAACCCTGGAAATGATGCAAGAGATAGTCTAAGGGGAACTCTGAAAGGTGGGAACAGGAAGGTAAAATGATCAGAGACTCCAGGACTGCAGGAAGAGCATAACAATAGGGCATTTTATCACTCCCCACCCAACAGAAGAAGGTGAGCCAGCCCTGACTCCCAATCTAGCAGCAAAAGGCAATGTGATCTCTAACCATAATGGAATCAAACTAGAAATCAAACAGGAAAATCTCTAAACACTTGGAAATTAAACAGCACACTTCTAAATAATCTATACGTCAAAGAGGAAGACTCGATGGAAGTAAAATATATTTAGAATTGAATGAAAACAAAAATACAATATATCAAAATATGTGGGATTCAGCAAAAACAATACCAAGAGGAAAATATATAGCACTATATTCTTACATTACAAAATTAAAAAGTCAAATCAATAATTTAAGTTGTTACCTCAAAAAAATCTAAAAGGAAGAGCATAATAAACCCAAAGCTAGAAGAAGACAGGAAATAAAGATAAAAGCAAAAATCAATAAAATTGAAAATAGGAAATTAATACAAAGGTTTACCAAAAAATCTGGTTGGTTGAAAAAAATCCATAAAACTGATATGTTGCTATATAGCAAGACTGACAAAAATAAATGGGAGAAGAATCAAATCACAAATGTCAAGAATGAAACAGTGGTATCACTATAGATCTTGCAGTTATTAAAAGAATAATAAGAGAACACTATAAACAACTTTATGCCCATAAATTTAACAACTTGGATGAAATGGAACAATTCCTAAAAAACCACAGACTGCCAAAACTCAAGTAAAGTGAAATAATCTGAACAGTCATATAGGCATTAAAGAAATTAAATTTGTATTAATAATTAAAGACCTCCCATCCAAGAAATCCCAAGGTCCATATGGTTTCACTGGTGAATTCTCCCAAATATTTTAAAGAGAATCAACAACTACTCAGCAATTTAATAACATGATCAACTACTGATCCACATAACATCGTGGATGACTCAGTGGAATTATGCCAAGTGTAACAGTCAACCCCCAAAAGTTAAATATTATATAATAAATAACAATCTTAAAAAAAATTACAGAAATGTAGAAAAGATTAGTGGTTTCCTGGGGTTAGGCATGGGCAGAGCTGAAGGGAAATCAGTGTGGCTATAAAAGGGCAACACCAGGGATCCTCTGGCAGGCAGAACTATTCCATACCTTGATTATATCAATGTCAACATTGACATAATCTTGATATTATACTATAGTTTTGTAAGATGTTACCATTAGGGGAAACTGGGTGAAGACTGTATAAGATCTCTCTGATTTATATCTTACATATGTATGTGAATCTAAAGCTATCTCAAAGTAAAAATATTAGTTTTAAGAAATTACAGAGATAGTACAACACAGTAAAATTTAAATAATTTCTATAGATTAAAATAAAAGTATTTTATCAATGTTAATTTCTTGATTTCAATAATTATATTGGGTTTATGAAAGATAATATCTATGTTTTTATGTCTGAATTGGTTGGTAAAGGAAAAAATAAACAATAAAAATGCTGAAAAGAAAAAATATGAGCATTGTATTCTGATCTTGAGATAAGAAAGGGTTTCTTAATCAAATGACAATAAGTGCCACCATAAAAGAAAGTACTGATTAGTTTTACTACATTATAATGAAGAATATATTCATTGAAAAAATAATAAAGAAATAGAAAATAAAAGTCATCATGTCGAACAAGCTATCCGCATTAATAGAATTGATCACAAAATTAATGTCTATGATATAATTCAAGTATACTTCAAGGGCCAACATCTAATAGAAAAAAATTGCAAAAGATATGAACTGTTATTTCACAGAAGCTAACATGAAAAAGAACATGTTCAATTTAATTAGTAATCAGAAAAATGGAAATTAAGACCTAGTGAGGTGACATATTTCATTTGCTTGGGAAAAATAAAAAACCCTGGCAACATTGAATACAGAGAAAGATGTAGACTAGTAGGAACTCTGTGTGTGGGTTTATAAATACTTTCAACTGGTTTGAAAAAATAAAAAAAATGACACTATTTTATAAAATCCCCATCCCCAATTCCACCCCAGGTTAGTGTCCTACAGAAAATCTTCCACTAATGCACTTGGAGATAAACAAGAATATTCTTGGCAGCATTGTCTATTTCCAAGACATTGGAAACAAACTGAACATTGTAACAATACAAAAAAGTAAATATTGTGAAGTTAGCCACATACAGCAACACTAAAGACTCTTAGAAACAATAATCAAATCAAAAAAGCAAGTTAGAGACTACATACATATTTCATAATTTGCATTTTTTAAATATATTTTAATTTATATATTATATTCAAATACACATTATATATTTTAACTAAAGAAACTGAGTGAACATTATTTTTTAATTATGCTATATTTAATCTATAAATTCTTATTTTTCATAAATCAACAATTGAAATATAGCTAATGTAAGTATAATGACCGAAGTTTTCAAAATGTTGTAAATCCTCAGCATTTTTTTCACTGCAATCTCAGTTATGCATTTTCAAATTATCCAGGGCTATACATGCATACTTCAAAAATAGGTAGAAGAGTTTAAAACCTGAGAATAACTAGTATCTCCTAATTACCTTTATTCTGATTCACATTTGCTTCTCTTTCTGTAAGCAGAGTATATTTAGTGTAATAATATAAGTATTTCTATTTATTTGATTTTCTACTTAGCATAGAATTATAAATACGTTGGCTTAATTCTTACCTATTTAACATGGCATGATATTATGAATAAATATTTTGGTTAACATATTTCCTCAGAGATGTTTAAATGAATTATTTCAACTGCTGAAGATATTCAACACCATTTTCTTTTTTTTCCTTTTTTTTTTTTTTTTTTTTTTTTAAGAGACAGAGTCTCGCTCCATCACCCAGGATGGAGTACAGTGGTGCAATTTTGGCTCACTGCAACCTCTGCCTCCCAGGTTCAAGCAATGCTCTGCCTCATCCTCCTGAGTAGCTAGGATTACAGGCACCCGCCACCATGCCTGGCAAATTGTTTTGTATTTTTAGTACAGACAGGGATTCATCATGTTGGCCAGGCTATTCTTGAACTCCTGACCTCGTGATCCACCCACTTCAGCCTCCCAAAATGTTGGGATTACAGGTGTGAGCCAACGTGCCTGGCCTCAACACTATTTTCATATTATTAGTATTAAAATTCTCATTTGCATATGGTTATAGATTTCTTACCAACTTTCATATTTTCAAACTCTGAAAAAATGTAAAACTAAATTCTTTTTTAGAAACTCCATGTGTGATAAGTGAAATTATTTAACATTTTGGTGTAATATTTACA
The DNA here is from genome assembly GCF_008728515.1 of Papio anubis. NCBI lineage: Eukaryota > Metazoa > Chordata > Mammalia > Primates > Cercopithecidae > Papio > Papio anubis. The sequence continues at coordinate 97,186,106 of NC_044985.1, read as the reverse complement.
AATCCTGCAAAATAGCAACCAGATCCTTGGTTGATGCCAGAGTCACTCTGCATTATGCAATGACACTTTAGGCAAAAAAATAATAATAATAATAGCTGCAAAGAAACATTCAAGAATACTGTACTAAATCCAACTAAACTCACTACAATAAATGCAAGGTATCAGCACTTAAGTGGATCAGTTGAAGAGTGCCATTATCATGCCAGGGTGACATAACACAACACAATGGCATATACCATTGTATCAGAGTAGAGGAAATCTTTCTGTCCTTTTCACATTTGCATATCGTTACATTTAAATTACAATCTATTTTATATAATAAATGGCAGGTGTTATGATAAAGATATTAAATAACATTCCATTTTTTCATTAAAGAAATCAAAATATAGAATAGCCCTAAAGAAACTGAGAGTTGTGCACAGGTTTTATGAGCACAGAAGCACTTTTATTTTTTATTTTTTTATTTATTTTTTTTTAAAATTATTATTATACTCTTAAGTTCTAGGGTACATGTGCATAATGTACAGGTTTGTTATATGTATACTTGTGCTATAAGTTGCTGTGCTGCACCCATCAACTCTCGTCAGCACTCCTTCAACTCGTCATTTACATCAGGTATAACTCCTCTAATGCAATCCTTCCTCCTCCCTCTCCCATGATAGGCCCCGGTGTGTGATGTTCCCCTCTTCCTGAGTCCAAGGGATTCATTGTCTTGGGTTCCCACCTAAGGAGTGAGAACATGCGGTGTTTGGTTTTCTGTTCTTGTGATAGCTCTGTTAAGAATGATGGTTCATTGCATCCATGTCCATACAAAGGACACAAACTCATCCTTTTATAGCTGCATAGTATTCCATGGTGTATATGTGCCACATTTTCTAATCCAGTCTGTCACTGATGGACATTTGAGTTGATACCAAGTCTTTACATAGGAATAGTACGCAATAAACATACGTGGTGCATGTGTCTTTATAGCAGCATGATTTATAATCCTTGAGTATATACCAGTAATGGGATGGCTGGGTCATATGGTACATCTAGTTCTAGATCTTTGAGGAATCGCCATACTGTTTTCCAGGAATTTTGGTTGAACTAGTTTACAATCCCACCAACAGTGTAAAAGTGTTCCTATTTCTCCACATCTCCAGCACCTGTTGTTTCCTGACTTTTAATGATCGCCATTCTAACTGGTGTGAGATGGTATCTCATTGTGGTTTTGATTTGCATTTCTCTGATGGCCAGTGATGTGATGAGCATTTTGTCATGTGTCTGTTGGCTGTCTGAATGTCTCTTTTGGAGAAATGTCTGTTCATATCCTTTGCCCACTTTTTGATGTGTTGTTTGTTTTTTTTTCTTGTAAATTTGTTTGAGTTCTTTTGTAGGTTCTGGATATTAGCCCTTTGTCAGATGAGTAGACGGTAAAAATTTTCTCCCATTCTGTAGGTTGCCTGTTCACTCTGATGGTAGTTTCTTTTGCTGTGCAGAGCTCTTTAGTTTAATGAGATCCCATTTGTCAATTTTGGCTTTTGCTGCTGCTTTTTGGTGTTTTAGACATGAAGTCTCTTTGCCCATGCCTATGTCCTGAATGGTACTACCTAGGGTTTTCCCTAGGTTTTATGGTATTATTCAATACTTAAGTCTCTAATCCATCTTGAATTAATTTCGCATAAGGAGTAAGGAAAGGATCCAGCTCAGCTTCTACTTATGGCTACCAATTTTCCCAGCACCATTTTATTAAATAGAATCCTTTCCCCATTTCTTTGTTTCCTTGTATCAAGACAAAGATCAGATGGCTGTAGATGTGTGTGTATTATTTTGAGGACTTGTTCTGTTCCATTGGTCTATATCTCTTGTTTTGGTACCAGTACCATGCTGTTTTGCTACTGTAGCCTTGTAGTATAGTTTGAAGTCAGGTAATGCTTGATGCCTCCAGCTTTGTTCTTCTTTTGACTTAGGATTGTTCCTGGAGATGTGGGCTCTTTTTTGGTTCCATATGAACTTTAAAGCAGTTTTTCCTAATTCTGTGAAGAAACTCATTGGTAGCTTGATGGAGATGGCATTGAATCTATAGATAACCTTTTGGGCAGTATGGCCATTTCTACTGATATTGATTCTTCCCATCCGTGAGCATGGCATGTTCTTCCATTTGTTTTGTGTCCTCTTTTATTTCACTGAGCAGTGGCCTGTAGTTCTCCTTGAAGGAGGGCTTCCTTTACATCCCTTTGTAAGCTGGATTCTTATGGGTGATTTGATTCTCTTTGAAGCAATTGTGAATGGAAGTTCATTCATGATTTGGCTCTCTGTTTGTCTGTTACTGGTGTATAAGAATGCTTGTGATTTTGCACATTAATTTTGTATCCTGAGATTCCTACATGAAGCTGCTTATCAGCTTAAGGAGATTTTGGGCTGAGACAATGGGGTTTCTAAATATACAATCATCATGTCATCTGTAAACAGGGACAATTTGACTTCTTTGTTTTCCTAATTGAATACCCCTTTATTTCTTTCTCTTGCCTGGGATTTGCCTTGGCCAGAACTTCCAACACTATGTTGAATAGGAGTGGTGAGAGAGGCATCCCTGTTCTAGCCAGTTTTCAAAGGGAATTTTTCCAGTTTTTGCCCATTCAGTATGATATTGGCTTTGCGGTTTGCTCGTTTTCATAAATAGCTCTTATTATTTTGAGGTACGTTCCATCAATACCAATTTGTTGAGCTTTTATACGTTGAATTTTGTCAAAAGCCTTTTTCTGCATCTATTGAGATAACTGGGTGTGGTTCTTGTCTTTGGTTCTGTTTATATGCTGATTATGCTTCTATTGATTTGCTAAATGAACCAGCCTGCATCCCAGGGATGAAGCCTTTGATCATGCTGGATAAGCTTTTTTGATGTGCTGCTGAACTGGTTTGCCAATACTTTCTTATTGAGGATTTTGCATCGATGTTCACTGTGGATACTATTTCATAATTCTTTTTGTTGTGTCTCGCCAGCTTTGGTATCAGGATGATGTTGGCTCCTTATAAAATGAGTTAGGAGGATTCCTCTTTTTCATTGATTGAATAGTTTCAGAAGGAATGGTACCAGCTCCTCCTTGTACCCTCTGCAGAATTCAGCCAGAATCCATCTGGTCCTGACTTTTTTGGTTGGTAGGTTATTAATTACTGCCTCAATTTCAGTGCCTGCTATTGGTCTATCTAGGGATCTAACTTCTTCCTGGTTTAATCTTGAAGAGTGTAAGTGTCCAGGAAATTATCCATTTCTTCTAGATTTTCTAGTTTATTTGCGTAGAGGTGTTTATAGTATTCTCTGATGGTAGTTTGTATTTGTGGGGTTGGTGGTGATATCCTTTACTTTCATTTTACGCTCTATTTGATTCTTTCTCTTTCTTTTTTAGTCTTGCTAGCGGGTTCAATAAATTTTGTTGGATCTTTCAAAAACCAACTCCTGGATTCATTGATTTTGGAGGGTTTTCGTGTCTCTATCTCCCTTCCAGTTCTTGCCTGATCTTAGTTATTTCTTGCCTTCTGCTAGCTTTTGAATGTGTTTGCTCTTGAGAAGCACTTTTAAATATGTAACAGGGGACATGCAAACATTGGAACATCAGAATTAGCCACCATAATTCTCTAATCTCTATGTTTCTATTTGTCTATAATCTGAAACAGGGAAGCTATACTCACAATCAGGGAAAACTGTTGGTAAATTGTTCATGCCATTGCATAATAAAATGGCCAAAGTGCTTAAAAAGTAATGCATCCGGAAGTCTTTAGCAGACATATTCAGTGTAACTTATGACACACTTAAAAGAGAAAAATAGTATTAAAAATTAGAGATCTTTTATCTTCCCTTAGTAAATAACCTTTTCTACAGAAACAAAATTACTTGAGTCTAAATCCTGCTATAAGCACTGTGTTAGATATCTTATATATATTATTTCATTGAATACTAACAAAAAACCCCTTGATAAACATAGTATTCTTTCCAGTTACAGAGATGGAAACATAGAAATTAGGTAATGTGCCCATGTTTGTAAAGGTAATAACTCTCGCTCCATCGCCCAGGTTGGAGCGCAGTGGTGCCATCTTGGTTCACTGCAACCTCTACCTCCTGGGTTCAAGCTATTCTCCTGCCTCAGTCTCCCAAGTAGCAGGGATTACAAGCACGTGCCACTATGCCCGGCTAATTTTTGTATTTTTAGTAGAGACGGGGTTTCACCATATCGGCCAGACTGGTCTTGAACTCCTGAACTCGTGATCCACCCACCTTGGCCTCCCAAAGTGCTGGGATTACAGGCGTGAGCCACCACTCTTGGCCATATCATTTCTAAAGACCTAAAGGTATTAAAATAAATGGGCAAAAATGAAAACTCAGCTATAGCTTGTGAAAACTCATTCAGACCTTATCAGAAAGCTGTTATTTTAATAGCTATATCAGTAGTATAAACTAAGCTTTGAAAAGCCATTTGTATATAACATGTATTATTGATTAATAACATAAAATTAAATGATTAAAAATGCATCATAAGTTATTAACGGCAATTGGAAGCTATTTTTTTAAAACTTTAGCAAAAGATATTTTTCTTATAGTAAGCTATGAATAAACGTTGCTAAACCAGCTGCTGCCTGAGCAAATAATCTAATAATTTTACTATAGGCTTTTTAATTGCTGCTTTAAAAGTTTTTAAAATCTTATTCAAATATGAAGATGATGTGAATATTTCCCAAAATGTAAGTTATTTTTTTCTTTTAATCTTTGACGTTTGAATTATTAAGATATAAAATGTTTTAACATATTTGTCGTACATACTGCAATGTTTATGTATCCTTCCTAACATGCCTTCTGTTCCTATCCATCTGGAAATGATCTTTCTTTAATAATGTTTTTATTGTAATAAAAATAATGCATCATAAGTTATTAATGGCATTACAGCCAATTTTAGGATAGAGTTCAATGGTCTTAAATGCATTTATATAACTTTCTGCAACAACTATCCTCACCCATCTCCTAGAATTCTTTTCATTGTAAAACTGAAACTCTATACTCATTAAACAGTAACTCCTCATTCCCTCTCCTGCAGCCCCAACAAACATCATTCTACTTCTGTATTTATAATTTTCACTACTCAAAGTACCTCATATACATGGAATCATACAGTATTTGTCTTTCTGTTATTGGTTTATTTCACTTAGCATAATATCCTCAAAGTTCATCCATGTTGTGGAACATGCTAGAAATTCTTTCCTTTTTAAGGCTGAATAATATTCCATTGTATGTATATACCACATTTTGCTTATTCCTTCAGCTGCCAATGAACACTGAATTGTCTCCATGTTTTCAGCTATTATGAGTAACACTGCTATGAACATGGGTGTAAAATAGCTTTTAAACATGCTGCCTTCAATTCTTTTGTGTATATAGGCAGAAGTGTACATTGTGAGATCATATGGTAGTTCTATTTTTTTATATTTTGAGAAACTGTCATACTGTTTTCCCACAGTGACTATACCACTTTACATTCTGCCAGTAGTAACAATGGTTCCAATTCACCTATGTCCTCACCAGCTTTCTTTTTGTTTTTAATGGAAACCACCCTTATTAGTCGGTAGTGATATCCTACTGTAGTTTTGACTTGTATTTCCTTAACAATTAATGATGTTAAGCATCTTCTCATGTACTTTACCATTTGTATATCTTCTATCTAGAAATGTGTATTAAAGTCCTTTTTTGGATTGGACTTTCTGTTGTTGTTGAGTTTTAGGAATTCTCTATATATTCTGTATATTATTTCCTTGCCAGATATATGATCACAGATATTTTCTCCCATCCTATTAGTTGCCTTTGTACTCTGATGATAGTGTCTTTTGATGCCCCCAATTTTAAAATGTTTATAAAGTCCAATTTTTCTATTGTTGCCTGTGCCTTTGATGTCATATCTAAGACATCATTGTTAAAATCAATGCTATGATGCTTTTGTCCTATATTTTCCTCCAAGAGTTTTATAGTTTTGTGTCTTATATTTAGGTCTTTGATTATTTTAAGTTAATTTTTGTATATGGTATTAGGTAAGGGTTCAACTTTATTATTTTGCATGTAGATACCCAGTATTCCCAGCACAATTTGCTAAAAAAGACTGTCTTTCCCCATTGATTGGTCTTGGTACTATTGTCAAAATTATTTGATCATATATGTGAAGGTTTATTTCTGGGCTGTCTAGTCTATCCCGTCGGTCTATATGTCTGTCTTTATGCCAGTACATACCGTTTTGATTACTGTAGATTTGCAGTAGTTTAGAAATAAGAAAGCATGAGCCTTCCAGGTTTGTTCTTCTTTTGCAAGATTGTTTGGGCTAATCAGTGTCCCTTGAGACTATACAAAATTTAGGATGGGTTTTTATGATTTTGCAAAAAAAGTCTTTAGGATTTTGATAGAAATTGTGAACATACGATATGTTTACATTTATTTACATCTTCTTTAATTTCCCTCAGCAATGTTTTTAGCTTTCATTGTACAAGTTTTTCATCTCTTTGATAAATTCTTAAGTACTTTATTCTTTTGATACTATTGCAAATAAAAATGTTTTGATAATTTTCTTTTCAGATTGTTTATTGTTAGTGTATAGAAATACAAATGATTTTGTGTTGGAATTTAGAGTCTGGAAATCAGATTCTACCCCTTCCCCAGGGTTTCATGAGTTTTTTAATATCGTTTGTGTTTATTTATTTATTTTTCAAATTTATTGTTGTGGACTGTCTCTGGCCAAGCATCAGTATCCTTACTGTTTTCTCAGGACTTTTCTGAGCCTGCACATATCCCTGGGCTTGTGTGGTCACTTTCTAATTCTCCCCATATATGTAGTTGCTTTTGAATGTTATAGATTTTAATGTTTGGCTTCCCAAAGTGGGGAATGAGAAAAACGAAGGTGGGAAAAGGAGTCTTGGCCCTTTAAGTCCCTGGAAATCACTTCAGCTAGAGAGGAAGACAAGGGTGAATAATGGGGTAAGATAAAACAACAATGGCTATAAGCCTCTTTGTCTGCACCTCTATGATAAAAAGTAGTAGTTAGAGATAAGATCACAGATCCCTGATATTTGCAGGACAGGATGCTTTTTGCCCACCCAGGCTCCTGCAAGGTACTCCTGGAATTTGTGTGCAGCTGCCTGCCACAGAGCTAGGGTGGCTGAAGGTAGGTGCTGATATACTAAGAGCTGAAATTGACCCAAATTAACTATAATTTACTGTTCAATCCTTCCTATGAACACTGAAAGACTTTAACAGACTCTAGACTTTCCAAATCATTATATCACACAGATTCTGCTAGTGCCATTGTGAGGCATCCCTGGTGCTTCCCATTCTGCCATGTTCCCATAATCCTCCCTTCTGTGTTTTCTTAGTAGCATCTTTACAATATTTTAAAACATGGTTTTCAGCAGAAACCCACAAGGGGTATTAGGGACATAAATATGTTTATAGATAGAAACAAAACAACATAAATATTTTTTCATTAGGAAAGAATTTTCTTTTAAAAGAGCATGTAGTTCATTCCAACCCAAAAGAGACTAAGAATTAATTTAGGCAAAAAAAGGATGGAAGAAACAAGTTAGCAGCCCTTTATCTTTTCTAATTGCCTTTCTCTTTTCTTAAAATACTTTTAATAATGGTGCTTTTTCACCTTTCCTGCACCATCATTGAATATATAGGTCAAAATATAAGGTGAGAGGTAGATTTTTAATATATTATAAATATTATAATCTAGCTCCAATTAAACTCTACAAGGAGTCATTACAGTAATAAATTTGGACTACAGTGGATGCCATTTGATCCTTTTTTTCCATTCTACAATAGAAAAGGAAATTCTATGTATAAGTATTACCTTTTAAAACTATTCAAATCTATATGGAACTCCTCCATTTTGCTGTTCCTTAAAATAATATGTTGACACATTGAAAGTTTCACATGTATAATCATCATTCTTAGTCTCAATAAAACAGTAACTTTTTTCTCTTAATTTTGACTTATGAGATTGTAAAAACCTTCCAATTAATTGCATAATGGCTCTTATTTCTTAGGATAAAATATATTCCACAGGTTAAATGAAATTATGTTGTAATATTTAGCTATCTTTACAAAGACTAATCCATTGATTACTTTAGTAATCCACTGATTAGCTAAAAACCTTTCAGAAGAAAATGGCTTCCCTAATGTTCACAAAAATTGTTCCCCTAATTCAAGAGAAAATAGTTTAAACCATAAGAATTGACTTTAAAATATAATCAACTTTGTTAAAGATAAGTAAAATGTGATTTATAATGTTATAAAAAAATAAGAATCATCATGGAATATCGAGAAGTTAGATACCTAACTGGCTTGAGAAGTAAAGATATACAATTGTCTAAGGAAGATTAGACCAGCTTATAGAGGCATGCATTTGAGGAAAAGTTATCAATCCATGAAACATAGAATGAACTATTGAAAGACAGCCTACGAGATTGTAACTGTATCCCATAGAGACCAGATTTAGAAGGATGGGAGAGAGAATTAAAGGAAAACACGGAAACTGCAATAGCAGGTTTGGAAAGTTTCAGGAGACCTCTCACAATCTCTGCTAGATGCCCTCCTAAATCCAACCAAAAACTGTATATATTTAATCTAAGTTTGTTTAGCAAATGAAATTTCAAGACAAGTCTCTTAGGCCCTTTCCAACAGGATATGAACCCATGCCCCACTCCCAGCAGAAATTCACAACCTGTTAAATAATATGGAAAAAAGGCATCAATGGCAGTTTGGAAGACATTGGAAAGAATACGATTTAAGACAAGGCCACAATTCTGAACTGAATAAACTAGTAGAATGTAGATACTATTAGAAGACATTTCGGAGGAGGGCTGAGCAAGATGGCCGAAGGAACAGCTCCAGTCTCCACCCCAGCCACACACAGAAGACTGGTGATTTCTGCATTTTCAACTGAGGTAATTGGTTCATCTCACTGGGGAGGCCGGACGATCGGTGCTTGGCTGGCAGCCCCACTCAGCTGAAGCAGGGCTGCAGGCATCACACACCTGGGAAGCGCAGGGGAAGGAACTTTTTCCCAGCCAGGTGAACTGAGACACACAACACCTGGAAAATCTGCAACTCCCACCCCACACAACAGGCACACCAGAGATCACACACCTGGCCGGGAGGGTCCCATCCCAACGGAGCTTCCCTCATTGCTAGCACAGCAGTCTGTGATCTACCGCAAGGGTTAGAGGGGTCACTACTGCTGAGGCTTATGGTAAATGCCAGCTGGGAAGCTCCAAACTGCAAGCGGAGCTCACAGCAACTCAAGGAAACCTGCTCGTCTCTTGTGACCCACCTCTGGGGACAGGGCACAGCTACACAACAACAACAATGCAACAACAACAGCAGCAGAAAACTCTGCAGATCTAAACCACTCTGTCTGACAGCTTTGAAGAGCAGGATCTCCCAACATGGAGGCTGAGATCTGAGAACGGACAGACCTGTCAAGTGGGTCCCCTGACCCCTGGAGTAGTCATAACGACATCTCCACTAGGGCAGTCTCGACACCCCACGCCCCTCACAGGGTGGCGATACCTGAGAGGAAGCTTTCCAAAGCAAGAATCAGACAAAGCACTGTTCAGAAATATTTCTATCTTCAGCCTCAAGGCTGATACTCAGGCAAACAGGGTCTGAGGACCTCAAGCAATCTCCAACAGATCTTACAGTTGAGGGTCCTGACTGTTAGAAGGAACTATCAAACAGGAAGGACACCTACACCAAACCCCATCAAAGTACATCACCATCATCAAAGCACCAGAGGCAGATAAACCACAAAGATGGGAAAAAGCAGGGCAGAAAAGCTGGAAATTCGCAGCAGAGCACATCTCCCCGCAAAGGAGCTGCAGCTCACTTCCGCCAGCAACGGATCAAAGCTGGACGGAGAATGACTTTGACGAGGAGCGAGAGAAGAAGGTTTCAGTCCATCACCCCTTAGAGCTTAAAGGACTACGCACTCCAGCTAAAGAAACTAAAAATCTTGAAAAAGTGGAAGAACTGACGCTAGACTAATTAATGCAGAGAAGGTCAACTTAAATGAAAGAGATGTCTCGCTGACACGGTGGAAATACGTGACAAATGCACAAGTCAGTAACCGACTGACCAACTGGAAGAAAGAGTATCGAAGAGATTGAGGATCAAATGAAGGAAATGAAGCGAGGAAGAGAAACCAAAAGAAAAAGGAAGAAAAAAGAAATGAACAGCCTGCAAGAAGTATGGATTATGTAAAAGACCAACCCACGCCTGATTAAAGTGCCTGAAAGTGAGGGGGAAATGGTCCAAGTTGGAAAACACTTTCAGGATATCAACCAGGAGAACTTCAACCTAGTAGGGCAGGCCAACATTCAAATCCAGGAAATACAGAGAACGCCACAAAGATACTCCTCAGAAGAGCAACCCAAGACACATAATTGCCAGATTCACCAAAGTTGAAATGAAGGAAAAATCTAAGGGCAGCCAGAGAGAAAGGTCAGGTTACCCACAAAGGGAAAGCCCATCAGACTCACAGCAGATTCTCGGCAGAACTCACAAGCCAGAAGAGAGTAAAATATTCAACATTCCTTGAAGAAAAAGAATTTTAAAACCCAGAATTTCATATATCCAGCCAAATCAAGTTTCATAAGTGAAGGAGAAATAAAATCCTTACAGATAAGCAAATGCTTAGAGATTTTGTCACCACTCAGCCTGCCTTCCCTACAAGAGACCCTGAAGGAAGCACTCCAACATGGAAAGGAACAACCGGGTACCAGCCATTGCAAAAACATGCCAAAACAAAGACCATCGATAGGAAGAAACTGCATCAACTAACGAAAGAAAAATCACAGTTAATATCATAATGGCAGGACTGTCTACACATAACAATCTTAACCTTTAAATGTAAATGGACTAAATTGCTCCAATTAAAAGATTAATAGACTGGCAAACTGATGTTAGAGTCAAGACCATCAGTCTGCTGTATTCAGGAGGACCCATCTCAACGCATATACATACATAGGCTCAAAATAAAAGTGGGATGGAGAAGATTACCAAGCAAAATGGAGAACAAAAAGCAGGGTTGCAATCCAGTCTCTGATAAAACAGACTTAAACCATCAAAGATCAAAGAGACAAAGAAGGCTTACATAATGGTCAAGGGACTGGGACTAACAGGAAGAGCTAACTATCCTTAAACATATGCACCCAATACAGTGAGCACCCAGATTCATAAAGCAAGTCCTTAGAGACTACAAAGAGACTTAGACTCCCATGGCCAACAATAATGGGAGACTTCAACACTCCACTGTCAACATTAGACAGATCAACGAGACAGAAAGTTAACAAGGGGATGCCCAGGAATTGAACTCATCTCTGCAGCAAGTGAAGACCAATAGACATCTATAGAACTCTCCACCCCAAAATCAACAGAATATACATTCTTCTCAGCACCACATCGTACTTACTCCAAAAATTGACCGCTAATTAAAAGCACCTCAGCAAATGTACAAGAATGAAATTATAACAAACTGTCTCTCTGACCACAGTGCAATCAAACCAGAACTCTGTGACTAAGAAACTCAATCAAACCAACTACATGGAAACTGAACAACCTGTCTCTGGAAGGACTTTCATCAAGTTACAACTAAAATGAAGGCAGAAATAATAAAGATGTTCTTTGAAACCAATGAGAACAAAGATACAACATACCAGAATCTCTGGACATATTTAAAGTACAGTGTGTAGAGGGAAATTTATAGCACTAAATGCCCACAAGAGAAAGCAGGAAAGATCAAAATTGACACTCTAACATCGCACTGGAAAGAACTAGAGAAGCAAGAGCAAAACATTCCAAAGCTAGCAGAAGGCAAAGAAATAACTAAGATCAGGAGCAGAACTGAAGGAGATAGAGACACAAAACCCTCCAAAATCACACAACAATCCAGGAGTTGGTTTTTGGAAAAGATCAACAAAATTGGCCAGACCACTAGCAAGACTACAAAGAAGAAAAGAGAGAAGAACAAATGATGCTAAATTAAAATGAGATAAAGGGGATATCACCACCCACCCCTACAGAAATACAAACTACCATCAGAGAATACTATAAACACTCCCTCTACGCGAAATAAACTTGGAAACCTAGAAGAATGAATAATTCCTGACACTTACACTCTCCAAGACTAAACCAGGAAGAAGTTGAACTCCTGACAGGACCAATAGTAGGCTCTGAAATTGAGGCACAATTAATAGCCTACCAACCAAACCAGGACCAGATGGATTCACATAAATGAATTCACCAGAGGTATAAGGAGTGAGTTGGCACCATTCCTTCTGGAACTATTCCAATCAATAGAAAAGAGGAATCCTCCTCTAACTCATTTTATGAGGCCAACATCATCCTGGATACCAAAGTCTGGCAGAGACACAAAAAGAGAATTTAGACCAATCCTGGATGCATCGAAGTGCAAAAATCCTAATAAAATATCAAGTAAAACCGGATTCAACAACAAGGTCAAAAGCTATCCACCATGATCATGGGTTTCATCCCTGGGATGTGTACAGTTCCTAACATTCTAAATCAATAAACATAATCCATATAAAACAGAACCAAAGACAAGAACCACATGATTATCTCAATAGATGCAGAAAAGGCTTTGACAAAATTCCTCCAACAGCCCTTCATGTTAAAAAACGCTTCAATAAATTGCATTGATGGAACGTACTTCAAAAATAATAAGAGCTATTTATGACAAACCCACAGCCAATATCACACTTGAATGGGCAAAACTGAAAAATTCCCTTGAAAAACTGGCAATAAAGATTGTGGGATGCCCTCACCAATTCCTATTCCCAACATAGTGTTAAAGTTCTGGCTAGGCAGTCCAAGAGAAAGAAATCAGTATTCAGTTAGGAAAAGAAGAAGTCAAATTGTCCCTGTTTTGGTAGATGAGACATGATTGGTATATTTAGAAACCCCATCGTCTCAGCCCAAAATCTCCTTAAGTTACATAAGCAAATCCTCTCAGCAGTCTCAGGATACAAAATTAATGTAAAAATCACAAAGCATTCTATACAATCTCGGCCAACAGACAAACACAGAGCCAAATCATGAATGAACTTCCACAATTGCTTCAAAGAATCAAATACCTAGGAATCAAACTTACAAGGGATGTAAAGGACCTCTCTCAAAGGAGAAATCACAAACCACTGCTCAGTGAAATAAAAAGAGACACAAACAAATGAAAGAACATTTCTCCATGCTCATGGATAGGAATCAATATCGTGAAATGGCCATACTGCCTAAGGTAATTTATAGATTCAATGCCATCCCATCAAGCTACCAATGAGTTTCTTCACAGAATTTGAAAACTGCTTTAAAGTTCATATGGAACCAAAAAGCCCGCATCAAGACAATCCAAGTCAAAAGAACAAAGCTGGAGGCATCACGCCATCTGACTTCCAAACTATACTACAAGGCTACAGTAACTAAAACAGTATGGTACTGGTACCAAACAGAGATAGGACAATGGAACAGAACAGAGTCCCTCAGAAATAATACCACACATCTACAGCCATCTGATCTTGGACAAACCTGAGAAAAACAAGGGAAAGGATTCCCCAGAATGAAGTGGGAAAATTACAGCCATCAGAAAGCTGAAACTGGATCCTTCTCTTACTCCCATAATGAAAATTAATTCAAGATGGATTAGAGACTTAAATGTTAGACCTAATACCATAAAAATCCTAGAGGAAACCTAGGTAGTACTCATTCAGGACAGGGTACATGGGCAGACTCTAAGGTTCTGAAAACACCAAAGCAACGCAGCAAAAGCTAAAATTGACAAATGGGATCTCATTAAACTAAAGAGCTTCTGCACAGCAAAGAAAGTCCACCATCAGAGGAATTATATAAACTCACAGAATGGGAGAAAATTTTGCACCACTCATCTGACAAAGGGGCCAATATCCAGAACCTACAAAGAACTCCAACAAATTTACAAGAAAAACAAACAACCCCATCAAAAAGTGGGCAAATGATATGAATGATTACTGCGGAGGACATTCATAAGCCAACAGACATATGAAAATGTCATCATCACTGGCCACTGTGAAAGAAAATGCAACCAAACCACAATGAGATACCATCTCACACCCAGTTAGAATGGCTAACAAAAGTCAGGAAACAACAGTGCTGGAGAGGATGTGGAGAATAGAACATCTTTTAATTGTTGGTGGATTGTAAAACTAGTTCTAACCATTATGGAAACAGTATGGCTGCATTCCCAAGGAGAACTAGATGTACTTATATGACCCAGCCATCCCATTACTGGGGATATACCCAAAGGATTATAAATATGCTGCTATAAAGACACATGCACACATATGTTTATTGCAGCACTATTCACACATGCAAAGACTTGGAATCAACCCAAATGTCCATCAGTGACAGATTGATAAGAAAATGTGGCAATATATACACCATGGAATACTTATGCAGCCATAAAAGCAAGGATGAGTTTATACCCCTTTGTAGGGACATGGATGCAGCTGCTGGAAAACCATCATTCTTGAAGCAAACTATCACAAGAACAGAAAACCAAACACCGCATGTTCTCACTCATATATATAGGTGGGAAATCAAACAACGGAAAGATCACTTGGACTCACAGGAAGGGGAACATCACACACCGGGCCTATCATGGGAGGGGGGGGAGTGGGGGAGGGATTGCATTGGGAGTTAAGTACCCGATTAAAATGACTGAGTTGATGGTGCAGCAGACTAACATGGCACAAGTATACATATGTAACAAACCTGCAAGTTATGCACATGTACCCTACAACTTAAAGTATAATAATAATAATAAATAAATAAAAAAATAATAAGAAGAAGACATTTCAAAGATGAAGAAATTAATCTGGTTGTGAAATATGATAGTTATTTGTGAATTGTCATGTTATTTTTCATCTCAAAATGTAAATTGCTGTAGATGACTCCAAATAGTGCCATAAAGCTATAGTACAATAACACAAAAATTTGAAAGTCATCAGCAAAGAAGTAAAATTTGAAAACATAGGAAAGTAATTTTAGGAAAACCAATAGCATTTTAGTACATGAATTTTATGGAAAAATAAATTTATTCTGAGTTACAAGAAGTTATACGTGTGTGGGTGGGTGTGTGTGTGTGGGTGTGTGTGTGTGTGACAGAAATGAAGAAATCTGAGACAATGTACTTAAAAATCTTAAATCTTCATATTTCCCTGAACTCTCTGGCCCTGCAAAAATGGCCTGCTTCTCCCTTTTAGAGACGAGCACACCTCTCTCGACCAAGGGCAATTCAGAGTCCTCTGTCTTATGAGACAACACATGCCATTCTTACAATATATTCCCCACCCTCCTTACTGGCCAACAGACCAAAATTCACTTAAGTAAAAATAAAACCTGCTTAGGTAAGTAATGACTCTGTTAACAAAGATGAAAAGAACTACTCCCAAGGCACTGCAGGAACTAGCCAACACGTACCTATGGGTGCCACGAGAGTACATGCAGAATTGGGTCCTGAGGTCGTTGAGATAAGAGAGGTAGAACATAAAGTTGGACAAGGCAGAATTTATCAGTATGAGAGTACTCTTTCATAACACAGAACTTAACACCCTAGCAAGGAAACTGGTGTTAATATGAAGCTAGGATGGCTCTTCGAAGCTTAGGGGAAAAAGTGATAACCAAACTACGTGAACTAGAAAAGCCAATGCTACATACAACAAAGGAGGATCTAACTACTCAGAGAAGTGAACCTGTGAGAGTGGATACACCATACAAGGCCAAAATCCCATGAGATAATCATGTCCACCAGATGACCAGAGAATATGTCCACTAGGAAAGCAGTAAGGTAAGAGAAGCAGCAACATCATTGAGAAGCTCAGTTGTGGTTCTCTAAGATGAGAGTAGGGAGTATGTTATTAGAAAACTATGCTCCCTGAAAGCAATTTAGATTATAGACTCCTGAGAAAGCAGAGGCCAGCCAGAAGCACCTAAATGCCAAAAGTAAGGTGGGCACAATTATGGAAAAGAACAGCAAGGTGGTAAGGGCTATCAGGATATCCTGAACAATAGAAAACTAGGAAGATAGTCAATAGAACACAGACTCTTTAGAGGGTTGAAAGATGGGAAGCTAACAATGGTAATGTTCATTCTGTACTACCAGAAGAAACAGGGTGGATAATCAGGATACTGAAAGCAGCCACCTTGTAAAAAGTCACTATCTCTTGCCTGGTTTCCAGACCTTAGCCAGTTTTCACACACTGAACTTACTGATGGCAGAAGTTCAGCCTGTATGAAAAAGGATCCTCCTACACCACAGCAAGTACATACAATGATCCCTCCATTTCTTCTCCAAAGGCTTAGGTAACAATACAGTGGAGAAAAAGAAAGACCCAGACATTGTGAAACTGTTGACACAGGGTCTAGCATGGCATTGATACTCAGGGACTCGTAGTTTTATAACTCTCACCCTCCACCCCTCACCATCTTAGAGTTGAGGCTGAGGCATACTGGGACTAAGTAATAAATATAGCTTGCCCAGGTCTGGCTCATAATAAGATGGAATCCATGAACCCATCTGATGGTCATTTAACAGATTCCAAACAAGTTGAAAGGACATACTTGGTATTTTGCAGAATTTCCACATTAATTCTTGACCTGTGGGATACATGATACTATGGCAGGAAATGCCAAGTAGGAGACTTGAAAACTGCTCCTTTCCCTGTCAAGCTAATCAAACATAATATTGCATATTGGGAAGGGTGGTGGACAATGGCACAGACTTAAACAAAGGATGTAGATGTGGATGTGCTCATATTTCCATATAATTCCCTAGTCTAGTTTCTATAATAAACAAAGATCCTGGAGGATGACAGGAGACTACTGCAAACTCAACCAAGTAACAGCCTAAATTGCAACTGTTCTACCTGATATGGTATCTTTGCAACAGCAGATTAACATGTACTGAGGCACATTGTGTGTAGTCATTGATCTGGCAAATGTGTCTTCTCATAAAGTGAGATTAGAAGCAATGTGCATTCAGTTGGGTAGACAACAGCACATGTTTATGTTCTTGCCAAGGTTAACATTCCACTCTAGTCATAAAATTGTCTGAAGGGAACTATGCTGTCTAGAAACATTGTAGAACATCACTATTTATTGTATTATGTTAATCAGAATGGATAAACACGATGTTTACTAATAATAAGCTTTGTATGTTATGATTATAGGCAAAAGGAGCTAGTTGGTGCAAACAGGACAGTAGTTCATGTCTCATATATTTTGACTATCTACAGATGTGCTCAAGAGAAGACACAGTTTTGGAATGCCAGGAGAATAAGGTCCTATAAACTTGTAATCTCTGGGGCAATTCATTCAGGCTTTATATCCACTGAGTGTATCCACCACTTGGTATACACTCAAGTGGCATACACTCTATTGGAGTGTCTATCATTATTCAAGAGGATTCATATAATCTTCATATATACGGATTAAGACCTAGAACATTCAAAACAAATGAACAATTTATTTAGACATCCAAGACAACCTATAAGAACCTTAGCTTATTTTTACACTTCATTATGAGAAGGCCAGGAACAAGTAGAGCTATAAGATAAGTCAAGAAGGGTAAGCAAGATACTAAATACTCTGCAATCTTAGCATCATGTTGGGGGATATATTTCTATAATAATAGGAATAATATCAGCAACATTAATAACATCTTTGTATTTACATAATGTTTTTACAATGTATAGAGTGTTTATACATATAGTATGCACTATGTCAGCTTACTTTTATAAAAGGAGATTGCCAAATCCAACACAAGAGAGACAGGAGTGGAATCTTACTGTCCAAACATTGTTTAAGAATTCAATCAGAAAATAATGGGGTACAAGATTGAGAGAATCATGTGAAGATCTGGAACATATGGGATGTGCCATATGTGTTATCTTTACTGAAGCAGATAAAAATACCCTCTACTACTTGTTATGAGGCTACTGATTCGGTGAATGTTTTATTCTCTCCTCCCATCTGTGATGGTAGCTAAACCAAGTTGCCTTTACATGACAAAGACAGCAGAAAACTTTCCACTTCTTTGCCTCAGGGCCATATAAACTCCCCTATTCTCTGTTAAACTAAAGTAATCTTGATCATCTCTATATTCCACTATATTGCTAAAATCACCCTAAATGGATCTGATAAGCAGGAAGTGGCAAGTATCCCAGATGTCTTAGCAATATGCTTGTGCCAGAGAAGAAATAAACACCAAAAAAATTCTGAAGCCTGGAACATGGTAAGATAATGCTTCTAAATAAAAGGCAAAGTTACTGTATCTTTTGTCCTCCATGTTGAATAAAGAACATAGTATAAATGATGTTTGGACCCCAGAAAGTTTACAACATGTCCAGGATATAAGACAATTCTTCTCCTTGGGCCTTATGGCCCAGAAGACCCAGTGGTGCTCAAACTATCTGTAGAAAATACTACAGGAAGATACTATAGGAAGCCTATAACAAGCCCCAACAAAGGGCCACAGTACTGACCTCTAGACTTCTGGAGAAAAGGCATGTCCACCTTGTTGATAACTACTCTTACATATTCTCCATTAAGGGTTAACTCCTAGTATGTTCATAAGCTCTGATAGATATTGAGGACTTAAAACACCAAGTGACTAAGTAAACTAAATCGCTCATCATAAACCAGGAGGTCCTCAAAGTCATGAGTCTGGACACGTAAAAGCAATTAATCTTAAAAAAGGTAGAATTATAATTGAAATTGTGCTAGAGAACATCAGAAAAGCACAAGTAAATTGCATGAGCAAGAAAACTTCCAAACTTCCACTCTTGTTTCAATGTCATATGTCCCTCAACTATACCTACAGCTTTGTAAGATACTCACCATGACCAGCTATCAGAGAATGGATTAAAAAAAAAAAAAAAACTAGCCTGATTTCCATATAGGTTTGTACAATGTGCCACCAAAATTCAGCTGTAAGTGGGCAGTCACTGGATTATAACTCTTCCAATGGGAGCTCTGAAAGACAGTGATGAATGAAAAGCCTTCAGGTGAACAGAAATCTCGGTAGTATATCTGATCACCTGTTTTGCCTAAAAACATAATGGTATGGTGGATACATCTATACTTATTTATTGGCAGTGGCTATCAGTTTGGCTGACTAGTTAGGGGTTTATAAAAGAATAAGGTTGGTTGCGGCCGGGCGCGGTGGCTCAAGCCTGTAATCCCAGCACTTTGGGAGGCCGAGGCGGGTGGATCACGAGGTCAGGAGATCGAGACCATCCTGGCTAACATGGTGAAACCCCGTCTCTACTAAAAATACAAAAAAATAGCCGGGCGAGGTGGCGGGCGCCTGTAGTCCCAGCTACTCGGAGGCTGAGGCGGGAGAATGGCGTGAACCCAGGAGGCGGAGCTTGCAGTGAGCCGAGATCGTGCCACTGCACTCCAGCCTGGGCGACACAGCGAGACTCCGTCTCAAAAAAAAAAAAAAAAAAAAGAATAAGGTTGGAAATTTTGAGATAAGATCTAAGAAGATGGTTAGTGGCTACACCTCTCACAATAGGGAAAAGTGTGGAAATATTTGTGTCCCATGGGTATACTTATTTTTTAAAAATCCACTGCAAAACAGATTTTCAATAATTGGGTGGATTATATGCCTTATCCTGTGAATACTGGCTATTTTCCTTGACTCTCCCGCTGTATCTTCAAGAGGATCATGTAGCCATTGTGTTAAAGATGAAGACTATGTATGGAATCAGTAACAAGGACTTCTCCTAAGCAAAGTTGATTCAGCTACCATCCAGTGCTGAGTGTCCAGCACAAACCAACACGGAACCCTTGTTATGGCACCCTACCATGGAAAACCTGCCAGTCACCTACTGGCATACTTATTATGTTGGACCATTTTAGAAGGGTCAGTGTTTTTTTTATTTTCGCTGGACAAAATATGTGTTCATTTTATCATGAAGGGTTCACTACAGAACTCTGATTGTAAGTCTTCCTCCAAGCCTTCCCTAAAGGAACAGTGGTCATTTACATGGGGAATTCTTTTACTTCATACCTTTCAGATATAATTAGAAATTGGCTCTGAATAAATGTCCTTTCCTAGAAACCCCAAAACACCATCTAACAGCTAAATTAAGGACTTATCATAGCGTTCTGATCAACAGTGTTGTGGTATAAGTCTATTTTACAGTAAGCCCAGTGGATTTATGGACCCATTCCTTGATTGTTTCCCTGGTTTCTGATTGTATTCTTGGAATAGATAAATTAGTCAATTAGTAAAATCTCACTGGCTTCCCGATTTAAGAAATAAGTGCTGCTACAGTAGGAAGGGCCAAATAAAAGCCCTAGACCTTCTCACACCTACCAAGAGAGTAAACCAAAAGCAAAGTACACTCCTGTGAGAACTACAGAAATTAGTGCCACCATAAAGCATTTGAAATACATCAGTGATAAATATCCATCACATTTCCACTTAATTGATAGTTTGGCTTTAGAGGAAAATTTACAGGTCTTAGAAAATAAATGTGGATTTTTGTAAACTTGATATGGTATCATCTATAATAGCGGCTACTATTCCAGATTGAATATTTGCCTTTACTGCTGTCAATGCTCTACCATTTTACAAATTCTCTTATTCATTATCATATAATACCAAAGACTAAGTGTTTTTTACCAAAGTAGGTATTTTGCAGTAAAAGAAGTGTGGTAATGGTCTAACAGCCATGACATTAATGGTAGAACATCACCCAGATACATATGGCCCAACAGAAAAGTGGAATAGCTTATTAAACACTCAGTTAACTGTGTTAGTTTTTTTTTTTTTTTAATCCACTAATGTTTTTCTCGCATAGTAATAAAAACCAAAAGTCCACATAAGTAGAAGTAGCTCTTCTCCTTATTATATCTCAGAACCAACCTGCAGAGATTTTGCTTTCTGCCCCAACAATTCTGGGCTCTGCTATTACATGACTTAAGTCAAAAGCCATGCTATTACATGACTTAAGTCAAAATATCTCATATTAGTTTATGAGTATGGGGGTAGACCATGGCACACAGGGAAGGTACCAGCAAATTGAAAGTTAAGTCTTCCATCTAACGATTCATGGACCTCTCTGACAGTCTGGCTCTCAATTATCAAGTAGAAATTGGTTTGCTTCTAATGGATGGTTTTGGAGAGAATCTTCTGGAGCTCAACAAAAAACCTGGGCCACATTGTAGTACTTCCATGTGAAATGATAAATGTCAATGAAAAGTTATAGGTATCTACAATGATAGGAGCACTAAATACTCACACCCTCTAATGGTGGAAGGAACATAGAGTTCTTCATAGGACTGAAGATATGGGACAACCTCCCAAGTACAGAACCCCAATAAGCCAAGGTGCTGGCCAAGCAAAGACAAATATTGAAGGAGTACTAAAAGAAGAAAGAAGCATATCAATTTCTTATCAAGACTGGAAATAGACTGTTCAGCTATGGATATTTTTGTTACATATATAAAATCAATGATTTAACACATAATCAATACTGTGTTAGAAATTCCTTCTCTCATACTCACATGTCTTCCTTGGCTTGATTTGCTACTAGAAAGCCCCTTCCTCAACAGTCCTAACTCCCACCAGATGGCCCCAGTTTCTGGATTATGGTAACACTTTTTCTCCCACTGTGCCTCCAACACATAAGATGGTGGCAGTGCCCTGCTACTACCAGGCTCTGAGTTGTCTCCTTGTCCATCATTTGACATCTTAGTTGTCTCCCTGTCTCCTATTTGGTGTCTTAGTTCTACTATTAACGATGTAACCACTTCGGTGTATTAAAGTAATTTTGTTCAAAAGACCTAAAGTAGTTCTGTTTTCTGTCTGAAACCCTAGATGTTTTCCTGACTTTGCCTGAATGAAAATGCAAATCATCAAAAAATTCACTAAATTACTGCTTATGGAATTGCAAAAGCAGAAAACATAATTCTTCACAATCTTTTCTCTCTTTTATACAAAGGATACATTATGACACTTTTGCAGGTGGACTAAAACTGCTCTCTAAATAAAGGGGGCAAACTATCCTGTGTGATATGCATGTGTGAGATGGGACTGGAGAGAAAAGTAAAGCCTGCAGTAACACTAGAGCTTGTCCTATGTCCACCACCAATATCTGGCACCTTACCATCCAGAAGGATGCAGTAAGACATGAAGATAGTGTATAAGAGAGGAAAGTTATCAGTAAAATATACTAATGAGTTTCAACCCTAAATTTCTGCAACTGCCCTATTTACGTTAGCTACAATTGGTGCTACATGCTGCCCAGCATCCCTGCCTGCTCTGCTCCAATGTCCCTGGCAGCTCACTGTCTCATCCATTAACATAGAATCCACAGTCAGTCCTCACACATCCATCAATAGAGAAGATACTCATGCTAGGTAGGGAGTTTGACTGTGACACAGAACTGAATATCTTTACTTATGAACCTGAAATAATTTTATAACCTAATCTAGTCCCCAATCCATGAATGTGAATTCTCAACCAAGGATTGATAGTCATTTGAAGGAAAAAAGTAATAACAAAACAATACAAAAGATAATAATGAAAATAAACACACTCTGGAGAAGATAGAGAAGAAAATTCAAGGAACAGAAAATCATTTTTAAGTTTAATTACTGTTTCTAAAACATTCATGACAGTTATTATTTGACTAATAAGTACACTTTTTACATTAATTAACATAGACTTCTAAAAGAAGTAATTGGAGAGTAAGAAATAAACCTTGGAAATGAGTAATAGAATTTTCAAAATAAAAACAAATTCAATTGATTGATAGTGATAAACTAGATAAAGCCAAATTCTAAGCATTAACATGGAAGGCAAAGCTGATATCTATCAGAACGCAAAGCAACAATGATAGAAATACAGGAGAAAATTAAAGTTTATGAAACACTAATTTATCTATTAAGAGTTGAACTAAATTTATCTAATGGGAGATTCAGAAAGAGTGAAAAGAAACAATAAATCAAATAAATACTAAAAAAGAAATTCCCTGGCTAAAGGAACACGCCAGGCTTTAAACTGAGGAGTCCTATGTGTTATGTGAGAAACAATAGCAAATACTTAATAGCTTCACCTAGCTACATTCTGCTGAAATTTGACAATTCCTAAAAAAATTAAAAATACCTAAAAGAAAAAGAAAAAAGAAGGATAAAGATAAAATTGGAAGTTTTATAGAGGCACAAAGATTCAATGCCTTCTATATTCCAAAAGAAGTGTTATATCACCTGCAAAAATTTTTTCAACAATTTAACTAAAAACAGTTGACTCTTTTAAACTTCACACACATATCAAAGATATAAGCAAGTGAAGAGGATGGACATGGAGAGGATGTGTGAGAAAGATTTCTTTAGAGAAAGCCCTCCTATAAGTCCCACTCCTCTAAGACTTGAGGAGGAGATTCAGACTCTAAAACCCAGTGCATGGGCCTCAAACAAAATCCTCCAGGGAGCCTGAAGTTTGCTCTTCATATCTAGAATAAACACAGTGGATGAGTGCCTAATTTGTAGTCTCTAATAGCAAGACAAAGACCTTATGGAATGATTGTAATCCCCTTCTAACAATGGATCCAGGAACTAGAATGTGATACCAGTAGAAATATTGGCCTAAAGTTTAAAAATATCCAAGAAGGTGGCCTAAAAGGGAAAAGAGACCCAAGTAAAAAGAAGCTATGAGGTATACCACTAGGGGGAATATAGAGAGGCTTAGCACTGGTCCAGGAAAGGGAGTTCTTAGAGAAGTCTGAAGAGCTCGCGATAGTGCTTGTGAGGGTTAGTACAGAGTATCGACTTGATTTCCACCTTTCCACCTTTTGTCTGAGGAGATAAACCTCGCGCTGCCTGAGGCAACAGTGATGGCTTCCCCTGAGGCAGTTGCCAGGTAAGATAATGTTGATTCTCCTCAGGAGCCACTCTCAACACCCCTGTTTGCTTCTAGACCTATAAATAGACTAAAGTCCCGGCGGGCCCCTAGAGGCGAGTTTCAGAGTGTGACCCATGTGGAGGTGCGCTACATTCAAAAAGAACTACTTGAGTTTTCTAATTTATATAAACAGAAATCTGGAGAACAGACATGGGAATGGATATTAAGGGTGTGGGATAATGGTGGAAGGAACATAGAGTTGGATCAGGTTGAATTTACTGATTTGGGATGACTAAGTGGGGGTTCCGCATTTAATGTTGAAGCTTACGGAGTTAAAAAGGGTTCTAATAGTTTATTTGCTTGGTTAGCTGAAATATGAATTAAAAGATGGCCCACTGTGAGCAAGCTGGAAATGCCTGACCTCCTCTGGTTTAATGTAGAGGAAGGGATCCAAAGGCTTAGGGAGATTGGGATGGTGGAGGGGATTAGTCACTTTAGACCTACTCATTCTAGCTGGGAGGGTTCAGAAGATATAGAAGACATGCCTTTGATCAATGCCTTGCAAAATAGATTTGTGAGGGCAGCATCTGCATCTTTGAAGAGCCTTGTAATTGCTCTTCTCTGTATGTCAGAACTAACAGTGGGAACTGAAGTCACTCAACAACAAAATTTAAATACAATGGGAATAATTGGATTCCATGGTGGCAGGGACCAAGTGGCAGCACTCAACCATCAAACGCAAGGTGGGCAGAGCTGCTGTAATAGACAGCTGAGGCAAATCAGCAATCAGAATAGTCTGACTAGTGTAGAGGTCTGGCATTGGCTAATTAATCACGGTGTTCCTAGAAGTGAAACCGATAGGAAGCCTTCTGCATTGCTACTTAATAAATACAAGTGGAAAACTTCTAGGTCGAATGGACAAAAGACTAATTTGAATTATAAAAACAGAGAATCAATCAATTTCCAGACTTGAGCCAGTTTATGAACCCAGAATCCCTTGAATGAAGGGGAGGCCATGTCCCCTTGAGGAAGGATCCCACTATGTTATTGATAATTTATGCTGTTAATCTTTCTCCCATCCTTCCCCAAGAAGACCTCCAGCTTCTTATAGTATAACTGTGCATTCGGGAAAGGGAAATGATCAGACATTTCAGGGACTACTGGACACTGACTCTGAACTGATGTTGATTCCAGGAAACCCAAAACGTCATAGTGTTCCTCCAGTTAAAGTAGGGGCTTATGGAAGTCAGGTAATTCATAGAGTCTTAGGCTAGGCGCGGTGGTGCATACCTGTAGTACCAGCACTTTGGGAGGCCAAGGCAGGTGGATCACCTGAGGTCAGGAGTTTGAGACCAGCATGGCCAACATGGCAAAACCCCATCTCTACTAAAAATACAGTTATAAGGGTGTGGTGGCACATGTCTGTAGTCACAGCTATTCAGGAGGTTGATGCAGGAGACTCACTTGAACCAAGGAGGCAGAGATTCCAGTGAGCTGAGACTGTGTCACTGTACTCCAGCCTGGGTGACAAAGTGAGACTTCATCTCAAAAACAAAAAAAAGGATAAAAAAGGAATAGAGTTTTAGCTCAGGTCTGACTTTCAATGGGTCCAATGGGTCCCTGAACTCATCCTGTGGTTATTTCCCCAATGCCTGAATGCATAATTGGCATAGACATACTTAGCAGCTGGCAGTACCCCTACATTGGCTCCCTGACTGGTAGAGTGAGGGTTATTATGGTGGGAAAAGCCAAAAGGAAGCCATTACAGTTGCCTCTACATAGAAAAATAGTAAATCAAAAACAATATCATATCCCTGGAGGGACTGGGGAGATTAGTGCCACCATCAAGGACTTGAAAGACACAGGGGTGGTGGTGATTCCCACCACATTCCTGTTCAACTTTCCCATAAGGCCTATACAGAAGACAGATGGGTTGTGGGAAGTCAGGGACCCTGAATGGAGGGACCAGTTGAAGCCGTGGCAGAAGAACAAAAATTGTGAAGATTTCATGGACATTTATTAGTTCCCCAAATTAATGCTTTTTATAATTTCTTATGCCTGTCTTTACTGCAATCTCTGAACATAAATTGTGAAGATTTCATGAACACTTATCCCTTCCCCAGTCAATACCCTTGTGATTTCCTATGCCTGTCTTTACTTAATCTCTTAATTCTGTCATCTTCATAAACTGAGGAGGATGTACGTTGCCTCAGGACCCTGTGATGAGTGCATTAACTGCACATATTGTTTGTAGAGCATGTGTGTTTGAACAATATGAAATCTGGACACCTTGATAAAAGAACAGGATAACAACAACGTTCAGGGAACAAGAGAGATAACCTTAAACTCTGACTTCCAGTGGGTCGGGCGGAACAGAGCCATATTTCTCATCTTTCAAAAGCAAATAGGAGAAATATCGCTGAATTCTTTTTCTCAGCAAGGAACATCCCTGAGAAAGAGAATGTGCACCTGAGGGTAGGTCTCTAAATGGTCCCTTTGGGGGTGGCTGTTTTTTATGGTCGAAGCCGAAGGTATGAAATAAGCCCCAGTCTCCTGTAGCGCTCCCAGGCTTATTAGGACGATGAAATTCCTGCCTAATAAATTTTGGTCAGACAGGTTGTCTGCTCTCAAATCCTGTCTCCTGATAAGATGTTATCAATGACAATGAGTGCCCGACACTTCATTAGCAATTTTAATTTTGCCCCATCCTGTGGTCCTGTGATCTCACCCTGCCTCCATTTGCTTTGTGATATTTTATTACCTTGTGAAGTATGTGATCTCTGTGATGCACACCCTATTTGTGCACTCCCTCCCCTTTTGAAAATCACTAATAAAAACTTGCTGGTTTTACGGCTCAGAGAGCATCACGGAACCTGCCAACATGTGATGTCTCCCCTGGACACCCAGCTTTAAAATTTCTCTCTTTTGTACCCTTTCCCTTTATTTCTCAGACCAGCTAGTGCTTAGGGAAATAGAAAAGCACCCACATTGAATATTGGGAATGGGGTTTTCCCCGGATACAGATGGATTTTAGAGAATGACAGTGTGTTATCAAAAGCTTAACCAAGTGGTGACTCCACTTGTAGCTGCTGTACCAGGTGTGGTTTCATCGCTTGAGAAAATTAACACATCTCCTGGTACCTGGTATGCAGCCACTGACTTGGCAAATGCCTTTTTCTCCATTCCTGTCCATAAGGCCCACCAGAAGCAATTTGCTATCTGCTGGCAAGGCCAGCAATATACCTTTACTGTCCTACCTGAGGAGTATATCAGTTCTCTGGCTTTGTGTCATAATCTTATTCGGAGAGACCTTGATCACTTTTTCAGTTCCACAAGATATCACACTAGCCCATTATATTGATGACATTATGCTGATTGGATCCAGTGAGCAAGAAGTAGCAAACACACTGGACTTATTGGTGAAACATCTGCATGACAGAGGACAGGAAATAAATCCAGCTAAAATTCAGGGATCTTCTACCTCAGTAAAATTTCTAGTGGTCCAGTGGTGTGGGGCCTGTTGAAATATTCCTTCTAAGGTGAAGGATAAGTTGCTGCATTTGGCCCCTCCTACAACCAGGAAAGAGGCACAATGCCTAGTAGGCTTATTTGGATTTTGTAGGCAACCACATTCCTCATTTGGGTATGTTACTCTGGCCCATTTATCGAGTGACCCAAAGGGCTTCCAGTTTTGAGTGGGGTCCAGAACAGGAGAATGCTTGAAACAGGTCCAGGCTGCTGTGCAAGCTGCTCTACCACTGGGGCCGTATGACTCAGCAGATCCAATGCTGCCTCCATAGGTGAATCACAGCGGAGGCCTCTAGGATTATGGAGCAAGGCCCTGCCATCTTCTGCAGATAACTACTCTCCTTTTGAGAGACAGCTCTTAGCCTGTTACTGGACTTTGGTGGAAACTGAACGTCTGACTATGGGTCATCAAGTCACCATGTGACCTGAACTGCCCATCATAAACTGAGTGCTTTCTGACACATCTAGCCATAAACTAGGTCATGAACAGCAGCATTCCATCATCATATGAAAGTGGTATATGTGTGATCGGGCTCAAGCAGGTCCCAAAGGCACAAGTAAGTTACATGAGGAAGTGGCTCAAATGTCCATGGTCTCCATTCCTGTCATCCTGCCTTCTGTCTCCCAGCTTACACCAATGGCATCATGGGGAGTTACCTATGATCAGGTCATAGAGGAAGAGAAGACTAGGGTCTGGTTCATACATGGTTCTGCACAATACGCAGGCACCACCCAAAAGTTGACAGCTGTAGCACCACAGCCCCTTTCTAGGACATCCCTGAAAGACAGTGATGAAGGGAAATCTTCCCAGTGGGCAGAACTTAGAGCAGTGCACCTGGTTATGCACTTTGCATGGAAGGAGAAATGGTCAGATGTGTGATTATATGCTGATTTATGGCTGTAGCCAGTGGTTTGGCTGGATGGTCAGGGACTTAAAAGAAGCACGATCGTAAAACTGGTGACAAAGAAATTGAGGAAAGAGTTATGTGGATGGACCTCTCTGAGTGGTCAAAAACTGTGAAGATATTTGTATCCTATGTGAGTGCTCACCAACTGATGACCTCAGCTGAGGAGAATTTTAATAATCAAGTGGATAGGATGACCCATTCTGTGGACACCACTCAGCCTCTTTCCCCAGCCACCCCTGTCATCACCAATGGGCCCATGAATAAAGTGGCCATGGTGGCAGCGATGGAGGTTACACATGGGCCCAGGAACATGGACTTCCACTCACCATGGCGCTGACCTGGCTATGGCTACTGCTGAGTGCCCAATTTGCCAGCAGCAGAGACCAACACTGAGCCCTCAATATGGCACCATTCCTCAGAGTGATCAGCCAGCTACCTGATGGCAGATGGATTATACTGGACCTCTTCCATCATGGAAAGGGCAGAGGTTTGTCCTTACTGGAATAGACACTTACTCTGGATATGGGTTAGCCTATCCTAAACGCAATGTTTCTGCCAAGACCATCATCCATGGACTCACAGAATGCCTAATCCACCATCATGGTGTTCCACACAGCATTGCCTCTGACCAAAGCACTCACTTTACAGCTAAAGTAGGGCAGCAGTGGGCTCATGCTCCTGGACTCTACTGGTCTTACCATGTTGCCCCATCATCCTGAAGCAGCTGGATTGATAAAACCATAGAATGGCCTTTTGAAGTCACAATTACAACACCAACTAGGTGACGATACTTTGCTGGGCTGAGGCAAAGTTCTCCAGAAGGTGTGTATGCTCTGAATCAGCATTCAATATATGGTACTGTTTCTCCCATAGCCAGGATTCATGGGTCCAGGAATCAAGGGGTAGAAGTGGAAGTGTCACCACTCACCATCACCCCTAGTGATGCAGTGCAGAAGGGGTTGCACTAGCAAAATTCTTGCTTCCTGTTCACACAACATTAGATTCTGCTGGTCTATAGGTCTTGGTTCCAGAGGGAAGAACGCTGCCACCAGGAGACACAACAATGGTTGAAGGTGCAAGGAGTGAGAAATTAAAGACGAATGGAAGAGTTGTTACTTGACTTGAGATACCTTATGATAGCTGAGAGTTTTTTGAACTTGGCAAAATCAGAAAGCTTTTATCCTGATGAGCACTGTATTGGTCAGGGCTCTCCAGAGGGATAGAACTAATAGGAGATACACGTGTGTGTGTGTGTGTGGGTGTGTGTGTGTGTGTGTATTCCATTAAACTGGAAGTTAAGATTGCCACCTAGACACTTTGGGCTCCTCCTACCTTTAAGTCAACAGGCTAAGAAGGGAGTTACAGTGTTGGCTGGGGTGATTGGCCCAGACTATCAAGATGAAATCAGTCTACTACTCCACAATGGAGGTAGTAAAGAGTATGCATGAATACAGGAGATCTGTTAGGGTGTCTCTTAGTATTGTCATGCCCTGTGATTATGGTCAATGGGAAATTACAACAGCCCAATCTCGGCAGGACTGCATATGGCCCAGATCCTTCAAGGATGAAGATTTGGGTCACTCCAGCAGGAAAAAATCCACAACCTGCTGAGGTACTTGCTGAAGGCAAAGGGAATACAGGTTAGAACAAGGTAGTAATCAATACCAGCTATGACCACATGACCAGCTGCAGAAACGAGGACTGTAATTGTCATGGGTATTCCCTCCTTCTTTTGTTAAAACCATGATTGTGCATGTATACACTGCATTAAGAATATACCTTCGTTTTATTTCCTTTTTCCCTTATCACATAAGATTTACTGACTTCACATCAGCATTTAAGTATTGTTAACTTTATGTAATAGTACTTGAGTTGGGAACTGATGCATTTCTGGTTATATGAAGGATAGTTGTGTTATGTTAGGCATAATTATGACCTTATTATTGTCTGTATTTGAAGATTATGTATGATCTCAGCAGATCTGTACGGGTTCAAGTTGACAAGGGGGGGACTTGTGATGGTTAATACTGTCAACTTGATTGAATTGAAGGATGCAAAGTATTGATCCTGGGTGTGTCTGTGAGGGTGTTGCCAAAGGAGATTAACATTTGAGTGAGTGGGCTGGGAAAGACAGACCCACCCTTAATGTGGGCGGGCACCATATAATCAGCTCCTAGTGCAGCTAGAATATAAAGCAGACAGAAAAATGTGAAAAGACCAGACTGGCCTAGCCTCCCAGCCTACATCTTTCTCCATGCCGGATTCTTCCTGCCCTCTAATATCAGACTCCAAGTTCTTCAGTTTTGGGACTCAGACTGGCTCTCCATGCTCCTCGGTTTGCAGACAGCCTATTGTGGGACCTTGTGATCCTGTGAGTTAATACTTAATAAACTCCCCATATACATATCTTATTAGTTCTATCCCTCTAGATATATATATATACACACACACACATATATGTATCTCCTATTAGTTCTATCCCTCTGGAGAGCCCTGACTAATATAGTGCTCATCAGGATAAAAGCTTTCTGATTTTGCCAAGTTCAAAAAACTCTAAGCTATCATAAGGTATCTCAAGTCAAGTAACAACTCTTCCATTCGTCTTTAATTTCTCACTCCTTGTACCTTCAACCTTCCCAGTTAGCAAACTAGGGAAAAAGTAAGAGGAAAAGATTTACGAATGGCCACACCCCACCACCATTACAACCCCTTCCACACTGCAAAAGTCTAGCTCAAAGAAGCTCCCAGCTTAACTTCATGTCAAATGTGGAGCTTTTGTGTTACATAAAGCTGGACATACTTAATTACTGATTTGAGACTGTGTTTTGCAACCAGAGTAAACACACACTTAACTAATAATTTCATGAAGTCTGAAATGAATTACCACCCTAGGGTAAGGGTTGAATTACCTCCACTGAGCAGCTTTAAGAGTCAGTAGGTCACATAAATAAAGTTGTTATTATGATTACACCGCACTGTTCTAGTTGTTCAAAATACTAGTTTACTGGTACATTGTATTGTATATGGTATTTTTTACTTCCCAACAAAGTAACAAGAATCAGACCAACAGCAATTATTGCTATCCTCTAAGACATTAAAACAATGCCTTTAAAATTCTGGTGAAAAATTAATTTAAAACTAGAACTCTATTTCCAGCAAAATATCTACTCAGTGTAAGGCAGAACAAGGATATTTCAGACGTATGAACTTAGATCATTTGTCTCCATTGGCCCTTTTTGAAAATTACTCAAGGAGATACTCTAGGAAAATAGAAAAAGCAATCTATGAAGGAAAATATGAGAATACATAACAGGGGCAGCTGAGTGTAAGCCAAGGAAGTAGAAGAGAGTGACTGTTTTTAAAAGAGAAATCTTTAAATACAGTCCTATGCATTTCAGGTATTCTCCTTCCTCCTCTGCAATTCTTGTTAGATTTGCAATGTCTGCAATAAATCACATTTACTTAAACATAATCCATTTAAAGGCTGTTTATGGGATTAAATGTTGGTATTAATTTTCAGACAAAGCACAGAAAATAGAATTAAGACTACAGAACAAATGTAAATGTTATCAATTATGACAACATGCATAATAATGTAACTCAAATCAAGTCAGTAAAATGCTCTAAATGCCTCTTTGTCACAGCGGAGTCAATAGATACCATGTGAAGTGAATTATTAAAAAATAGAAACAGAACTCAGTCATTTGTTATAATAATAACTACAAGAAAATTAAGAGAAATATTACTAAAAATGATTACTCAATGAAGGTGAGAAGGATTCACTTTATTTTATACTTTAGCTCTTTAATATGACCTGTATTTTCTATCACGCTGTAGGTATTACATTAAATATCAGAATGCAACACCATAAAATAACATACTATGCATAAATATGCAACGTACTTTTCCTACATTTTAGTAGCTTTTTGTCACATAGATGGTCAACCTTGCATTACTAATCTAAACTCTTACAAGCCGTAACACTGAGTGAATGAATCAACAAATCACTTCTAAATATGACTTACTACCTGAAAGAGAATACTTATACCGTTAGAAGATGAAAATGTTGGCCGGGCGTGGTGGCTCAAGCCTGTAATCCCAGCACTTTGGGAGGCCGAGACGGGCGGATCACGAGGTCAGGAGATCGAGACCATCCTGGCTAACACGGTGAAACCCCGTCTCTACTAAAAATACAAGAAAATTAGCCGGGCGAGGTGGTGGGCGCCTGTAGTCCCAGCTACTTGGGAGGCTGAGGCAGGAGAATGGCGTGAACCTGGGGGGGCGGAGCTTGCAGTGAGCCGAGATCGCGCCACTGCACTCCAGCCTGGGGCACAGAGCAAGACTCCGTCTCAAAAAAAAAAGAAGATGAAAATGTTTCTGATGACAATCACCTCCATCATTCCAAAAATCCTTAAATCTGATGTTAGTCTACCTCACATACCATAATCTATAATTATGATGACAGAAAAACAACAAAGCACTAATCTGAAAAAGTACAAGATTATAATAAAAAGCTTATTATAACCAAAAAGTGATTAGGCTTTATTTTATTCAAATATTTTATACAATACCAGAATCCAATGCATGTTTTAGAGAGAGAAAAAATATTATTGGCATTACCTAAGTTAATGCTATTATTTGAATTCATACAAATCTATTCTTCTTCTAGAATTACTAAGAAGCTATTATAATTGTAAATATTTTTATTTTAAAATAAGTGCCAGATATTTTAGAACTCTAAGGTAACAACTGCCTTACAAGAAAATTCATTACCAGAGCTAGACTTTTATGTAATTTTCATAACAATAAACTAAACTCTTAACAGGTTTTATGTAATTTTCTTCATTTTCGATCTCTTTGACCAACCATTTTTAATGCCATTTTCTTTAATAACTGGCGAAGATTTAAACTACCAGTCTGATTACAAAGTGAAGGTACTCAAGATATAAAGAGATCATTAAATGGAGCATAATGCTATTTCATTCTACCTTTAAAGAGACTGAGTAAAGTCTGACATTACATTTTGAGAAAAGAAATAACAAGATATGACCTGGGAATGATTTCTTTTAGACAGAGGTAATTTCAAGCAGAAAAGTTAGCAGGTGAGCAGACATGATCATGATTACATTGGGATAGGTGGCAGAGTGATCCATTGAGCTGTCTCTGCTACTAATAAGCCTGTGTCCCTGAATTAACTACTTACTAGTAACATTTGGATACCTCCACTGTCCATGTATAAACCAAGTAGCCTGGAATATGTAATCTCTAAATTCCTTTTCCGGTAAAATAATGATACCATATGAGTGAACGGATCTAAAGATCTGAGAGTTAAGTATGACTTAATGCAAACAAAAACAAATATCATACCTTTGTATTGCCTTTCATCTTTGTTTTACATTTGTTTTGTTCTCTGGCTTCACGAAGACCTCTCTGAGTAGGACCTTCTGATGTATTTTCTTTTTCACGACTACGACCAACTACAAGATAATATAATTTATTCTTAATATTTGCACTGTTTATCTGTATAAAATGATTGCAACCAAAAATATGAAAACCAAGATCTTAATGATGCATGTATTTTTTTTAAATTCATTAAATTAATGATACCCAAACCATACCAAATGCTTTAGGTGTGATCTCAAGATTCCGTTTCCAAAAATGCAGAGTGGCATTACTACAAGGTTAACTAAATACATGGTGAGCCAGTTACAGAGCCCAGTTATGATATATCCAAATTCCTGTTATCACTAGGCTTTGTGTGTTTATAAAGAGAGTTAAAGATGGTAAAGAACAGAATGATAAGAAATGACAAAACTTCCCACATGAAACTAGATAATACATATTTTTATTATAAAAAAGAGAATATTGTATTAATAAAATATTATTGTCTACGCTTCCCTATGTTAAGGACAAAAAGGAAAAACACAGGGTAATATTCAAAATAGTTGTAACATTAGTCTCCTACTTCTCATGGACATAATAAGCAGTCTTAATGGAATCATTTGAGAGTGGGGAATTGACAGAAAAAGTTCTCACATTTTTCTACATATAATACATATACATATATAAGTACACATATTTCCACTTGTATTTCTAAACAGTAAGTTGATTGCAAAAAACTAAGAAGGTTATAATCACTAACACAAATAAACAACTAAATGTTACAAATTATAACACTAGATTTATAACAGAGAAAAGATGATGAACAAAGAAATATCTGGATGATTTCAATGTCAAGTCTCTCTTAAGAAATCCTGAGATTATAAAGGCAAGGAAGAAAATGGCTGGCATTTATTTTATTTTATTTTCTGACTAATTTTTTCTATTCAATACCAGTTCTAGACAAAGGAGAAAATCCTCAAAATAACTCCCACGATAACGTTAAAGAATGTTCCATAACCCCATGTTACATGAAAGTACTTGAGAGACCTGGGTATCCAAACTGCCTGTCCTCCCCGAAGGTGCTATAAGCTAGAGTCCCACAGCATCTAGGATGCTGAAGTCTAGAGGAAAGGCAACAATTACAGCTTGCTGAGATTAAGGGAAAATATTTACTTCTGATTCTCTTTTATTATATTTTCCCCTTCAAATTCCAGGGGTGTCAACCTGATAATAATTAAAAACAATAACTAACATTCAAGCCTCATTGATGTTTTACCACATAATGTGCACTATTCTAAACAACTTACATATACAATTTTATGCAATTATGTAAACAATCTTGTGAAGGTCACACTACCTTTTGTTCCCATTGTATATGAGAAGGGGTATGCATATAGTAATATCAGAGGAAAGAAAAGAGAAATCAGTAGGGAGAAAAACTCAAGAATCCAACAGATAATTCCAGCAATATAAGCAGATTTCATGTAGCATGTAAGACACTGCTAAAGGCCACTTCATAAAAGAAATAAAATTAAAAAGCAAGCAAACAAACAAATATGGTAAGAATAACAAAGGTGGAAAATCCGAAAGGGCATGGTTTATGTGTATATGTTGTTGCTCTACAAACAAAACGAAAAATACATACTTAATAAAATTTTAGGAAAGTATTACACATTTAAAAGCAAAACTTAG
Organism: Papio anubis; assembly: GCF_008728515.1. NCBI lineage: Eukaryota > Metazoa > Chordata > Mammalia > Primates > Cercopithecidae > Papio > Papio anubis. The sequence continues at coordinate 97,150,624 of NC_044985.1, read as the reverse complement.
GAATAAACACTACAGAATGTACAGAGTACTGGCAGAAAAAAATGTTTTTCAATTATTTCTCAATGTAGTGAGAATAAATATGATTTCCACTCTCCAGCAAATAAGTATCACTTTTACTTACACAAAAATTTACAGAACAAATGAAAGGTGCAGACAGTAAAGTCTGTATCACATTCAGTCTTAAGTGCATGTAATTCTCAGATTCTATACAGCACTTCTCAATGTTGAGTAATATCCCAGCAAAGTCTTTGTCTCTATCATAGCTTCTCATGGCTGTCATCTAATGCTTATTAATGACAAAGGCTATGGAACCAACAGGTACTGTGTAGTCTTCCAAATTTTACTTAGGTAAAGTCAACATTTTAAGGCATCCATACTTTCTTGAGATAAAACAAACAGCAAATAAACAAACACACTTTCATTTATAGAAATTCTATTTATTGTACTTTCCATTGCTAAATTTTACCCATTCAATTGTTCTTTCACGTGTGTACACATTCAATCAATGTTAACATGTTCAGGCTCTTGGATAAATATCAGAGAGACATAAATACCATAATTAAATATTTAAAGAGCACTTACCTTGTGCCACTCCCTAACTTCCTTATAGAGCAAATAAAACTGAAAAGAGAATTTTTTAACTGAAAAAGGTTTTGAAGACATTTTCTATAATTTACCCCAGAGAAATAGAAAATGTCTAAGAGATTGCAACACACGTAAACTAAAATGAGGAGATTGGTTAGATCTATATAATTAGAATTCAGAAAAAGATAATAGAGGTAAATGAGAAGATGCTATATTTGAAAAAAGTCTCTATTAATTAGACCATATAGACTATATAATTACATGAATTTGGCATCTCATAATGCAATTCTGAGCAGCAACAAAACATGAACTTAAAAAGCAGCAATTAATTAAACTATAAGAAATAATCAGTACTTGTTCTACTGTTAATTTTGAAGTACTAACTTAAGAGCTACTTTGCTTTACTATATATGACATTTATTTCCTCTTCAAAGCTCTGAAGTCAGCTTTCACAATTTTTCACTTCACCAAGCATTTCCAATTTCTAGAAGGTCATCCTGAATTAATAATTTCCTATACATTATAAGATATGCTAAACTGCAATTATATGTATCATTATGATCTGCTTTAAAAATAGGCATTATTGCACTGAAATTGCAACCTTATAGCAAACAAAATAACTAATACAAGGATGACAATCAAAACCAGTAGATTTCATAAGCTTTTTGAAATTAATTTGCAAAAAAAGTTTTATCTCATAATATGTAGTACTAAAAAGTGCTTTCTGTATAGTGTCATGTAAATATTCGATACATATGACCCTTAATAAAAATAAAAACATCATCCGTAATTTTCAGTTTAAATATTTACTCAATAATAATTATTTCATAGTTTCTCCCAGAAATTTTTCTACTTTTGACCTACCAGACAGAATAAATGTAAAATTGAAAACTCTTTTCAGGTGAGATTAGGTAATAAAGTATTAATATTATCTTTGTATGGCAGCAATTATGTGGTGATTATTTAAAATATATGTTATCATTGTCTGCATTTTCTATAATAAACATCACTTTGGTAGTCAAAAAAGTATGTTTAAAATACTTTGCTAACTTTGCTCCAAATCATTCCAATTTGTGTCTTATTCCCTAAATTTAGATTAAATAATAATTAATGTGTCTTGATCCCAAAGTTTAGAGTAAATGACAATTTGTTGTTTTCTAACTTCAAAGTAAATAATGTTTAATTTGAAGAATCTCTATTGACATGCCAACTTCTGCCCAAAATAAATGGATAGATGGATGGATGGGTGGATGAATGGATAAATGAGAGAGAGAGGGAAGTATTTTTAAAACTAAACTTAAATGAGCAAGTAAAGAGGGAGGAAGTAATATGAAAATATGAAGAATGACAGGAATTATGAGGAACAACCACTTAACCAATAGATCGTCTTTTTTTTTTTTTTTTTTTTTTTGAGACGGGGTCTTGCTGTGTTGCCAGGCTGGAGTGCAGTGGTATGATCTCGGCTCACTGCAACCTCCAACTCCCTGGTTCAAGGGATTCTCTTGCCTCAGCCCCCCGAGTAGCTGGGATTACAGGCACGCACCATCACATCTAGCTAATTTTTGTATTTTCAGTAGAGACAGGGTTTTACCATGTTGGCCGGGATGGTCTTGATCTCCTGACCTCATGATCTGCCTGCCTCAGCCTCCCAAAGAGCTGGGATTACAGGCGTGAGCCACCACGTCCACCTCGTCTTTTCAAATTACAGTCCCTGACTAAGTAGGATACCAAGTTTTAGCAACTGGAGACATGACAGAGTCTAAGGGCCCACAGACAAATGCTGAGATCAGAAGCTTAGGGAAAAGTGCTTCAAGTTCCATATCTAAAACTAGAGTTCATGTTTACAAAGAGCATAAAATTATTCAGTACAGGATTTAAATAATTACTTTTGATCAGATAGTTGGGATATATAACTAAAAGAAACTATTTCCCCATGTTGGGTCAGAATTTCTTTTGACTAAAAGCCATTTGAAAATATCACAGATCAAAATAACAATTACAAGTTTAATCTCCAAAGTACCTTGAAAATATCACTCAAGAAAAACATGCAATATGTTCTTGTATGAATTAGACTAAACACCAGGAGATAATTTCATAAATGAGTTATCTGTCAAGCATCAGTTTATTTTAATTGATATGTCAAGCATAAACATATAAAATTTAAACCATTAGAGTAGAATGAATCATTAGAGATTAATTGGTGCAAACATCAACCCAATTCATGAAGTCCCTCAACCTTTAAACTGTTTTACATATATTCTTTTTCAGAATATTCAGTCATTTTTGGAGTTACAGTTCATGAAATTATGATAATTTCAAACCATCCTTTAATATTTATATCTGATTATATTCTTCCTAAGTTATCTTAATATTAAAACAATTTTTGATGTTGACAAAAATGTACATTCTTTGTAAAAGACAATAAAGAAAAAGGGTAGGAAGTAGTCACATAACATAGAGAAAATTATGTTAAAATCCTGATATGTACCCTCTAATATTTTTTCTTTGCATATATTCAACAGGCATATACTTGTACCATATAAATGTTTTTACTTCTTAACATTGTAACATAAGTGTTTCTTATGCATGATTTTTAGAGACTTTTTATTATTGTATGATCAACTATAAACACTCACTGGTGGTTAAAAAGTGAGATTGCTTGTATTGTTGTGTTACTCTTATGACTGCAATAAACATCCTTGTGCATAGTCCCTTAGGAATCACTGTGCATAACTGATACTACTGTAACATAAAATATTAGAAAAGTAGGAAGGGAGAAGAGATGAATAGGCAAAGCACAAAAGGTTTTTAGGGCAGTGATACTACTCTGTATGACACTATAATGTTGGATACATGTCATAAATGTGTTGAATTCCATAGAATGTACAACACCAAAAGTGAACCCTAATGTAAACTATGGACTTCGGGTGATAATAATGCCATGGACACTCATCAGTTTTAACAACTGTATCAATCTGGTAGGGGATGCTGATAATAGGGGACGCTATGTCTGGGAGCAGGTGGTATACATGTGGGGGCAGGTGGTATATAGAAAATCACTGTACCTGCCGCTCGATTTTGCTATAAACCTAAAACTGCTCTAAAAAATAAAGTTTATCCTTTTTAAAAAATGAAGCCAGCTCACAAGAGAGAAGCAGCGACCAGGTCCTAGGGACATAATCCTTCGGGATCTAGTCATGTCTGAGAACACTGCCTGTGCCTTCTAGCCATCTGAGCCAAAAAAAAAAAAAAAAGTCCTCTTTGTCCAAAAATAAACACAGGTATACTTAAATTTATGCATTTTATTGTATGTAAATTACGTACTCTAATTGTACAGTTAGGTGTGTTTTGACAAATATAAATAGGCATGTAACTACTACCAAAATTAAGATATAAAACATTTCCACACACCTCGATTTATTTTCCTTCTATTTTATATACCTTATAAACATTACCTTATGACACTATAATTTTTATTTTAATCAGTCACTTTTCTTCTGAGGATATTGGAAAAGGAAAACATATTTCTTATTTTAACCAGAATTTAACATTTTTAATTCTCTGTATTCAATTGTGGTACATCTTAATTTCCTTCTGGCAAATTTTCTTTTTGATACAAAGAAAGTTCTTTAGTATTTCCTGTTGTACAGAAAGGCTTGCAACAAAATCTCTCAGTTTTCCTTTATCTTAAAATGCCTACATTTTATCTAAATTTTAAAGGATATTTTTATTGGATATACAATTTTGAATTAAAATTTTTTCCACACTTTAAAAATACCATTTTATTGTTTCTAGCCTCCAGTATTTCCTATGAGAAATCAGCCTGTATTTATATTATTGCTTTCAAGATTTTCTCGCTTCAATTTTCAACAATTTCAACACAGTGTGTTCAGGAATGGTTCTCTTTATGTGTATTATTAGCTCTCTTCTTAGGTGTTTAAGTTTATACTTTACATGAATTTGGGGAAATTTGGGGCCATTAAATATTTTTATGCTTCATTTTCATTCTTCCCTTGAGACTTTAATTTTATATATCTTAAATAGGCAAGTTTTCCTTTAATCTGTTATCTTTCTTCTTTAGACTAGATGCCTTAATTGATCTCTCTTGAAATTTACTGACACTTCTGTCATCTCTAATTTGTTGTGAAATACATTCAACAAAATTTTCGATTGGGTGCAGTGGCTCATGCCTGAAATCCCAGCATGTTGGGAGGCTGAGGCGGGTGGATCACTTGAGGTCAGGAGTTCAAGACTAGCCTGGCCAATATGATGAAACCCCATCTCTACTAAAAATACAAAAATTAGCCAGTCATGATGGCACATGCCTGTAGTCCCAGCAACTGGAGAGGCTGAGGCACCAGAAGCACTTGAACCTGGGAGGTAGAGGCTACAGTGACCTGAGATCACGCCACTGTACTCCAGCCTGGGTGACAGAGCAAGACTCCGTCTCAAAAAAAAAAAAAAAAAAAAATTCATTTTAGTTACTCTATTTTTCAGTTATAGAACTTCAATTTGGTTTGGTATGTATGCTTGTTTTGATTTCTCAGCTGAAATTCCCCATCTGTTCACTTCTTAATATTTTCCCTTAAGTCCTTGAATATAATCAAAATATCTGCTTTAGTACTTTCTATCTGCTAAATGCAACAATTTAGCTACTTTAGGGTAGGTTTCCATGTATTGCTTGATGTCTTGATTATGGGTCACATTTTCCTGTTCCTATTCATATCTAGAAATGTTTAATTATGTACTAGGAAGTATGGGTAAAAGATTGTAAAGACTCTAGATGACTGTCTTCCTCAAAAGGATGTCATTTTTTGCTCTAGAAGGCAGTTCCATTTTTGGCTGATGACCCTAAAATCCTTGGCTTAATTTTATGCTTCGTAAGGGTAGATCCATGGAAAGCCCTAAATGTTTCTCAAGGCCCTATAACTTGGCAAGACTCAAACTCCAAATTCTGTGTCCTCTCTAAGAATGCTGTGTAAGTTTTGTTCCTGGTTTATAAGGTGGATATGGGATGCTGAATGTTAATGTGTTGTTAACAAAGTGTGAAAGAGGTCTTTCCACCCAGGCATGGCCAGATGTGCAATGTCTCCCATCACTGCTTAACTTCTAGAATCTCTGGCCTCCTGTTGGTCCTATATAATTGTATCTCTCTTGTATTGCAGCCTCAGTTAAGGACTCATAGTAAACTCCCTCACAAACTGAGCCACTCCTCATTGCAGCTCTCTTCTCTGATATCCTTCCCCACAGATTCTAGTGGCTTCAAAAGCTGTGAACTAGGGTCTCTGATATTTCCAATTATCATGATTGCCATGCTCTTATTGGCATCCATCTCCACGAAGCTCAGTTTGGAACCTTCCACAGACCCAAAGCCATGGTGATGGCAGAGCTCACTTTATAAATTTTTCCTTCTGCCAAGTGCCTTCTGTTACTTGACCTGTCTGTTTTCTATTGCCTAAAAGGAGTTGTCCGATCTTACAGCTTAGCTTTAGAGTTACTTATACAGAGAAGGCTAGTCTGGTACCAGGTATAATGACCAGAAACAGAAGTCCTTCCATTATAGTTGACTTGTTTTTCTCTATAATTAATCCATACAGTATATCTATATTTCTTCTTAATCTTTTTATTAAAATTTTAATTTGTGAAATAGCCACCACTTATTCACTTTTAAATATCTCTAGAATATTAATCACTGGTAAGGTTGAGAAATCACCAAACTATATTAAATTAGAGCTTCATCACATTTTACATTTACCTTTCATTTCAGGAGCATGGTAACTATGTCCTATTTCCACATTCTTCAATATTTCTTGAAGTCCAGAAATCTAAAAAATAAAATTCAAAGAAATTAAGTTATACACTAAATGACTTTTAAAAACGTTACATAAAACACAGTATTTAAATATCCATTGTAAAATATAAAAAATATTAATCTCTTTTAAATTTATACTTTTTTAATAAAACAAATTTTAACAGAAGAAAAACATATTTTTAAGTTGAAATATAATTCCACCAGCTAATTATTAATTATTTATTTTAGGTAAGCATCTGAAACATTTATTTCACAGCATAGTTTCCTGAATTAAGAATACTCATTGTACACTTTAATAATTATTCAATTCTTTATTTTGAGAGCGGTTTTTCCTCTGTTCAAATTGTTTCACAATAACTATCACCTTTATATTTATAAAATATAAGGGAATTATCGCTTGTAAAGTAAAATATGAAGAAGTTGTTTTTTATTCCCCAAACTCTGAGCTCATTTTCCACCCACATATATTCTCTATTTTATTAAATATGTCTTATAATTAAGAACATTTGTTAGCTTGGTGTCATGATTTACCTGTATTCCTGAAAAACAGACTTAAATTTCAAATTTGACCTTAAAAAGCTATTTCATCTTGCATTATATATGATTATACCAATACAAAATACCATCTGTTCAATTACATACAGATATATACTTTTTTCTACTATCACTGGATAGTAATATTTCTTTATTAATAGAAAATAACAATTTATTAATTATAATCTATAGATGAGTGCTCATGAAATGCCTAGGTTAAAAAAAGTAAAATATTACTATCTATTCCTAGAAGCCAAAAGAATTATAAATTTCAAAAATACACTTTTTATTTAGAATAGCATAAGATTAACAGAAGAGTTGCTAATGTAGTACTGAGAATTCCTGTTTTGTCCCATGCCCCTTTTCCCCCATTAACATCATACATTGTAATGATACATTTTTTACAAATAATGAACCAATATTGATACATTATTATGAACTACAGGCCATAGTTTTAGTTTTATTAATTTTTACATAATATCCTTTTTATGTTTCAAAATCACATCCGGAATACCACCTTACAACTAGTTTTTAGGTCTCCTTAGCCTCCTCTGGACTGAGACAGTTTCTCAGTCTGATATAGTTTGGATATCTGTCCTCTCCAAATCTCTTGTTGAAATGTGATCCCCAATGTTGGAGGTGGGGCCTAGGGGAAAGTGTTTGGGTCATGGGGGCAGATCTCTCATGATTGGCCTATGACCCTTCCCACTGTTCATGGGAAATCTGGTTGTTTCAAAGAGTCTGGGACCTCCCTCCTCTCTCGCCATGTGACATACTTGCTCCCCATTCACCTTTCACTGTGAGTAAAAGCTTCCTGAAGCCCTCACCAGAAGCAGATGCTGGTGCTATACTTCTTGTACAGCCTGCAGAACCATGTGCCAAATAAACCTCTTTTCCTTATAAATTACCCAGTCTCAGGTATTCCTTTATACCAATACAAAATGGACTAATACACAGATTTTCCCTGATTTTAATGTCCTTGACAATTTTGGGGAACATTAGTCTGACAGTATTTTACAGAATAGCCCTAGATTTGAGGTTGCTTGATATATTTCCCACAGTTAGACTAAAGTAATGTATTTGCAAGAGGAAGACCACAGGGGAGTGCCATTATTATTAGCATATTACATCATAGATACATGCTACCAACATTACTTAAAACTGATGATGTTAACCTTGGTCCTTTGATCACACGATGAGAAGTCTGTCAGGTTTCCCCACTGTAAAGTTACTTTCTTCCCTATTTCCATTGCATTTCTGGTTGCAAGTCATTACTTACTAAGTGCAGCCAACACTTAACAGCTGAGTTGTTAAGCTCTACCTACTTGAGGGAAGGATTATCAACATGTATTACTTGGGATTCTTCTGCAGAGATTTGTTTACTCTCTCACATGTTTTTACTAATCATTTATTTATACCATTAAGGAATCAAAGATATTTATTTTATATTTTGAGTTATAATCCAACACTACATTATTTTGTTGCTCAAATTGTTTCAGAAGGTTTGATCACTGGAAGCTCCTTCAGGTTGGATTCCTATAATGACAAACCTGACTCTATTGTTTGATGTTTGAGTGTCAACAGCCTTTAAGCTTTACCTCCTCACTCTTCCCTTGTGCCCAACATCTGGGCAACTGGATAAGAATGCCTGGGTATTCCCTTGTGTGGTACTGATGGGACATTCAAATAAGTCAAGCCTCACCTCACATATAAGAAATCTTACCCTGGCCCTAATCCCCAACTGCAATAAAAACCCCCAAGCCAGTCTCCCTTCCTTGCTCTCTCAAGCCATTTCAGAAATGTTTGGGAGGTAATGTGCAGCTCCCCTTAGCAAATTCAATTACACAAGTAGTGAATTTATTCACAGCCTCTGTGTGTGTGTGTGTGTGTGTGTGTGTGTGTGTGTGTGTGTGTGTGGTGTTATCAATCTGAATACCCAAATCAAATTTGGTTGGGGATCCGCTGACCTCTGCAGGTGCCCACTACAGTTCCTTTGTCATAACTTGACATATCCCATTATTATGTTGTTGTTGTTTTTCTTTTCTGTTCTACTTTTTGAGAATTTCCTTCCTTTCTAGCACAAGAGAATGTTTCAAGTGCTCCACGCCCATCTAGTATTTTCTCTGCCCAGCTCTAGAATCAGACACTTCTCCAAAGTACCCTGGTTTCCATTCCTTTTATTAAAGAGTGATATTAGAAATCAAGATCTTAACACTGGATATGCTCATTGCTGGTGGAGTGTCACAACTTCTAGACCCTCCAAGCAGACAGACCTAAAATATATATATATTTAGATTTAGTTTTTAGTGTGTATACACACACATACACACACACATATTCAGACTTAGAATCCCATGATCCAAAAAAGATAAAAGATAATTTAGTATACATATATACTTACAAATCAATTCTATTTCACCATTTTTGGGGGTCATGGAGTTCTAATTCAAAATTTTGAACACTATTTTCAATAATTTCATAAAACTAAAAACAAAGTTACAGGTTTTTCATTACATTTTAAATAAATGTTGATTCACTGTCTATTATCTACTAAAGAAATTTGAAAACATGTATTTCCTGTTGGATTTTCGTCATCTCACAGTGTATTTTCACTCTTTCATATACAAACTAGCTAATATTCAAAAATTTTAAATTATTATACAATCCTTCTTTATTCAAGGTATAGGTTTAAGGAGAAACACAGTAAATGCTCATTAAGATAAGGTTTTTAAGGAAGTAACAATCAGGAATCCAGGTAGAAAACATAAGATGCTTCTTACTGCTCTTAACTCACATCCTAAAGTTTGGTTGGAAATGAATTCTCAAAGCATAACTGCATCAAACGTTGAAATAAAGAAATATTCAAAAGATAAGCACAAAAGTAATATATCTTCTAAAGATTATAAACATTTCACATATTTTAAGATATTTTCTCTGTACACATATTTTGAATAAATTCATTCTATAGCTTCATGACACACTACTAATATGTTCAATTTAAAAGGCTAATCTGTGCCTGTACACCCAGGGTATAGCTGATTAGTATGCTACAACAGAAGGAAAGGATTGGTTGGCCATAAATCATTCTTTATATGAAGGGTACACAAACAGTTTCCATTCATTAAGTGGTAACCTTGGCTTGTTCCACAAGGACACACCTGGAGAGCTGACAGGACTAGGACTATATTCTGTGCCCTAATTTGCAGAGTAGGTTAATTAAGCCTTGGTTTAGACTTGTATAAGGGATATTTGACAGTCACTTTGGCCACGTAGCAATTTGGGTTTAGAGAATTATGAGTCTTCCACCTTTTGCAATAGATATCAAATATTTACACAGCCTTTCCTATAACTAGGACTTGCACTGGCTCCATGAATCCTGTGTACCCATTTTGGATTCTGAACAAAATCTAGTGATATAAGGAACAATGTAGAGTTTGGAATTTATCCTGAGAATGGTGGCTGCCACATCCAGTTTCCATTGACAAGCATAACAAAATTCAGAAAGAGTATCAAGCATTCAGTATTAGCATTGTCCATGGTAAAACCTGCACTGACAGCCCAGTGGCGGCAATAGGAGATTTAAATCTCCTATTTAAATTTGACTTTCTCAAATTGTAGTGAACCTACCACCTTGAACAGCAGATTTGGGGAGAAAAGCTATCTATAAATCCTAACTGCTCCATTTTATTTCCTTTTTTCAACGTTATGTTAAGAGTAGAACTAACTGTCCCATATTAGATATCAAGAAATTTGCTCTTTAGAATTTTCCAACTAAGGTTGCTTCCAAGATGGCTGAATAGGAACAGCTCCAGTCTGCAGCTCCCAGTGTGATCAACAAAGAAGACAGATTTCTGCATTTCCAACTGAGGTGCTGGTTCATCTCACTTGGGAGTGGTTGGACAGTGGGCGCACCCCACGGAGGGCATGCTGAAGCAGGGCAGGGTGTTGCCTCACCCAGGAAGTGCAAGGGGTTGGGGGATTTCCCTTTCCTAGCCAAGGGAAGCCATTACAGACTATACCTGGAAAAACGAGACACTTCCGCCCAAATACTGCACTTTTCCCATGGTCTTAGCAACAGGCAGACCAGCAGATTTTCTCCCGTGCCTGGCTCTGTGGGTCCAATGCCCACAGAGCTTTGCTCGCTGCTAGCATAGTAGTCTGAGATTTACCTGCGAGGCTGCAGTTTAGCGAGAGGAGGGGAGTCCACCATTGCTGAGGCTTCAGTAGGTAAGCAAAGCAGCTGGGAAGCTCAAACTGGTCAGAGTCCACCACAGCTCAGCAAGACCTACTGCCTCTATAGACTCCACCTCTGGGGGCAGGGCGTAGCTGAACAAAAGGCAGCAGAAACTTCTGCAGACTTAAACCCCCATGTCTGACAGCTCTGAAGAGAGCAGTGGTTCTCCCAGCATGGTGTTCGAGCTCTGAGAATGAACAGACTGCCTCCTCAAGTGGGTCCCTGATCCCCGTGTAGTCTGACTGGGAGACACCTCCCAGTAGGGGTCAACTGACACCTCATATAGGCAAGTGCCCCTCTGGGACAAAGCTCCTCAAAGAAGGAGCAGGCATCAATATTTGCTATTCTGCAATATTTGCCATTCTGCAGCCTCTGCTGATGATACTGAGACAAACAGGGTCTGGAGTGGACCTCCAGCAAACCCCAACAGACCTGCAGCAAAGGGTCCTGACTGTTAAAAGGAAAACTAACAAACAGAAATAGAATCAACTTCAAAAAAAAGGACACCCACAAAAAAACCCCAACTGTAGGTCACTAACATCAAAGACCAAAGGTAGATAAAACCACAAAGATGGGGAGAAACCAAAGCAGAAAAGCTGAAAATTCTAAAAACCCAAGTGCCTCTTCTCCTCCAAAGGATCACAGCTCCTCACCAGCAATGAAACAAAACTGGATGGAGAAAGACTTTGATGAGTTGACAGAAGTAGGTTTCAGAAGGTCAGTAATAACAAACTTCTCCGAGCTAAAGGAGCATGGTCTAACCCATCACAAGGAAGCTAAAAACCTTGAGAAAAGGTTAGACCAATGGCTAACTAGAATAAACAATATAGAGAAGACCTTAAATGACCTGATGAAGCTGAAAACCACAGCACAAAAACTTTGTGATGCATGCACAAGCTTCAGTAGCCAACTCAATCAAGTGGAAGGAAGGATATCAGTGATTGAAGATCAATTTAATGAAATAAAGTGAGAATACAACATTACAGAAAAAAGAGTAAAAAGAAATGAACAAAGCTGCCAAGAAATATGGGACTATGTGAAAAGATCAAATCTACATTTGATTGGTGTACCTGAAAGTGACAGGGAGAATGGAAACAAGTTAGAAAACACTCTTCAGGATATTATCCAGGAGAACTTCTCCAACCTGGAGAGGCAGGCCAGCATTCAAATTCAGGAAATACAGAGAACAACACAAAGGTACTCCTCCAGAAGAGCAACTCCAAGACACATAATCGTCAGATTCTCCAAGGTTGAAATGAAGGAAAAATGTTAAGGGCAGCCAGAGAGAAAGGTCAGGTTACATACAAAGGGAAGCTCCTCAGACTAACAGCAGATCTCTCTGCAGAAATTCTACAAACCAGAAGAGAGTGGGGGCCAATATTCAACATTCTTAAAGGAAAGACTTTTCAACCCAGAATTTCATATCCAGCCAAACTAAGCTTCATAAGTGAAGGAGAAATAAAATCCTTTACAGACAAGCATATGCTGAGAGGTTTTGTTACCACCAGGCCTGCCTTACAAGAGCTCCTGAAGGAAGCACTAAACATGGAAAGGAACAACCGGTACCAGTCACTGCAAAAACATGTCAAATTGTAAAGACCATCGATGCTATGAAGAAACCGCATAAATTAATGGGCAAAATAACCAACGAACATCATAATGACAGGATCAAATTCACACATAACAATATTAACCTTAAATGCAAATGGGCTAAATGCCCTAATTAAAAGACACAGACTGGCAAATTGGATAAAGAGTCAAGACCCATCAGTGTGCTGTATTCAGGAGACCCATCTCATGTGCAGAGACACACATAGGCTCAAAATAAAGGGATGGAGGAAGAGTTACCAAGCAAAGGGAAAGCAAAAAAAGCAGAGGTTGCAATCCTAGTCTCTGATAAAACAACTTTAAAACCAACAAAGATCAAAAGAGACAAAGAAGGCCATTGCATAATGATAAAGGGATCAATTCAACAAGAAGAGTCAACTATCCTAAATATGCACCCAATACAAGTGCACCCAGATTCATAAAGGAAGTCCTTAGAGACCTATAAAGAGACTTAGACTCCCACACAATAATAATGGGAGATTTAACATCCTACTGTCAATATTAGACAGATCAATGAGACAGAAGGTTAACAAGGATATCCAGGACTTGAACTCAGCTCTTCACGAAGCAGACTTAATAGACATCTACAGAACTCTGTACCCCAAATCAACAGAATATGCATTCTGCCCAGCACCACATCGAACTTATTCTAAAATTGAGCATATAATCGGAAGTAAAGCACTCCTCAGGAAATGTAAAAGAACAGAAATCACAACAAACTGTCTCTCAGACCACAGACCACAGTGCAAACAAAATAGAACTCAGGACTAAGAAATTCACTCAAAACCACACAACTACATGGAAACTGAATAACCTGCTCCTGAATGACTACTGGGTAAATAACGAAATTAAGGCAGAAATGAAGACGTTATTTGAAATCAATGAGAACAAAGACACAACATACCAGAATCTCGGGGACACATTTAAAGCTGTGTGTAGAGGGAAATTTATAGCACTAAATGCCCACAAGAGAAAGCAGGAAAGATCTAAAATTGACACCCTAACATCACAATTTAAAGAACTAGAGAAGAAAGAGCAAACAAATTCAAAAGCTAGCAGAAGGCAAGAAATAACTAAGATCACAGCAGAACTGAAGGAGATAGAGACACACAAAAAAAAAACCTTCAAAAAATCAAAGAATCCAGGAGCTGGTTTTTTGAAAGATCAGCAAAATTGATAGACTGCTAGCAAGACTAATAAAGAAGAAAAGAGAGAAGAATCACATAGATGCAATAAAAAAATGATAAAGAGGATATCACCACTGATCCCACAGAAATACAAACTATCATCAGAGAATACTATAAACACATCTACACAAATAAACTAGAAAATTTAGAATAAATAGATAAATTCCTGGGCAAATACTCTCTCCCAAGACTAAACCAGGAAGAGGTTGAATCTCTGAATAGACCAATCACAGGCCTGAAATTTAGGCAATAATTAATAGCCTACCAACCAAAAAAAGTCCAGGACCAGACGGATTCACAGCCGAATTCTACCAGAGGTAAAAGAGGAGATGTTACCATTCCTTCTGAAACTATTGCAATCAATAGAAAAAGAGGGAATCCTCCCTAATTCATTGCATGAGGCCAGGATCATCCTGATACCAAAGCCTGGCAGAGACACAACAAAAAAAGAGAATTTTATACCAATATCCCTGATGAACATCGATGTGAAAATCCTCAATAAAATACTGGCAAACCAAATCCAGCAGCACATGAAAAAGCTTATCCACCACGAAGACGTCAGCTTCATCCCTGGGATGCAAGGCATATGCAAATCAATAAACGTAATCCATCATATAAACAGAACCAACAACAAAAACCATATGATTATCTCGACAGATGCCGAAAAGGCCTTTGGCAAAATTCAACAGCCCTTCTTGCTAAAATCTCTCAATAAACTAGGTATTGATGGAACATATCTCAAAATAATAAGACCTATTTATGACAAATCCACAGCCAATATCATACTGAATGGGCAAAAAACTGGAAGCATTACCTTTGAAAACCAGCACAAGACAACGATGCCCTCTCTCACCACTCCTATTCAACATAGTGTTGGAAGTTTTGGCCAGGGCAATCAGGCAAGAGAAAGAAATCAAGGGTATTCGATTAGAAAAAGAGGAAGTCAAATTGTCCCTGCTTGCAGATGACATGATTGTATATTTAGAAAACCCCATCATCTCAGCCCAAAATCTCCTTAAGCTGATAAGCAACTTCAGCAAAGTCTCAAGATACAAAATCAATGTGCAAAAATCACAAGCATTCCTGTACACCAATAATAGACAGAGGGCCATATCATGAGAACTCCCATTCACAATTGGTACAAAGAGAATAAAACACCTAGGAATCCAGCTTACAAAAGATGTGAAGGACATCTTCAAGGAGAACTACAAACCACTGCTCAGTGAAATAAAAGATGAAATAAAAGACACAAACAAATGGAAGAACATTCCATGCTCATGTATAGGAAGAATCAACATCTTGAAAATGGCCATACTGCCCAAGGTAATTTATAGATTCAATGCCATTCCCATTAAGCTACCAACGAGTTTCTTCACAAAATTAGAAAAAACTACTTTAAAGTTCGTATGGAACCAAAAAAGAGCCTGCATAGCCAAGACAATCCTAAGCAAAAAGAACAAAGGTGGAGGCATCAGGCTCCCTGACTTCAAACTATACTACAAGGCTACAGTAACCAAAACAGCAAGGTACTGGTAACAAAACAGATATATAGACCAATGGAACAGAACAGAGGCCTCAGAAATAACACCACACATCTACAATAATCTGATCTTTAACAAACCTGACAAAAGCAAGAAATGGGGAAAGGATTCCGTATTTGATAAATGGTACTGGGAAAACTGGCTAGCCATATGTAGAAAGCTGAAACTGGATCCCTCCCTTACACCTTATACAAAAATTAATTCAAGATGGATTAAAGACATAATTATAAGGCCTAAAACCATAAAACCCAAGAAGAAAACCTAGGCAATACCATTTAGGACATAGGCACGGGCAAAGACTTCGTGACTAAAACACCAAAAGCAATGGCAACAAAAGCCAAAATAGACAAATGGGATTTAATTAAACTAAAGAGCTTCTGCACAGCAAAAGAAACTACCATCAGAGTGAACAGGCAACCTACAGAATGGGAGAAAATTTTTGCAATCTACCCATCTGACAAAGGGCTAATATCCAGAATCTACAAATAACTTCAACAAATTTACAAGAAAAAAACAAACTACCTCATCAAAAGGTGGGTAAAATATATGAACAGACACTTCTCAAAAGAAGGCATAAAGCAGCCAACAGAAACATGAAAAAATGCTCATCATCACTGGTGATCAGAGAAATGGAAATCAAAACTACAATGAGATACCATCTCATGTCAATTAGAATGGTGATCATTAAAAAGTCAGGAAACAACAGATGCTGGAGAGGATGTGGAGAAATAGGAACACGTTTACACTGTTGGAAGTGTAAATTAATTCAACCATTGTGGAAGACAGTGTGGTGATTCCTCAAGGATCTAGAACCAGAAATATCATTTGGCCCAGTGATTCCATTATGGGGTATATACCCAAAGGATTATAAATGATGCTACGATGAAGACACATGCACACGTATGTTTACTGCAGCACTATTTACAACAGCAAAGACTTGGAACCAACCCAAACGTCCATCAATGACAGACTGGATTAAGAAAGTGTGGCACATATACATCATGGAATACTATGCTGCCATAAAAAAGGATGAGTTCATGTCCTTTGACATGAACATGGATGAAGGTGGAAACCATCATGCTCAGCAAACTGTCACAGGGACAGAAAACCAAACACCGCATGTTCTCACTCATAGGTGGGAACTGAAAAATGAGAACACATGGACACAGGGCGGGGAGCATCACACACTGGGGCCTGTCATGGGATGTGGGGCTGGGAGAGGGATAGCATTAAAAGAAATACCTAATGTAAATGACGAGTTGATGGGTGTAGCAAACCAATGTGGCACATGTATACCTATGTAATAAACCTGTACATTGTGTACATGTACCCTAGAACTTAAAGTTAAAAAAAAAATTCCCATTAATAAAGATTTTCCAAATTGGGATATTTTTAGGGTGAAAGTTAAATTTATTAAAAATTACCCTGTGCAAATGGGTGTAAATCAGGATTGCTGGAACAAACGAGGACATAGAACATCCTGTAACATAAAAGAAGATAGGGAGATATTTCATCCAATAGAACAAAGAAGTGAAAAGAGTTCTGTGCCTGAGTGACGGATGAGATGCCTGAGGGACGAGGTAACAATAGGTCAGACATGAGTCCTGGTTTATCTACCAAGTGAAAAATGTAAGTGGGGCCAGCTGGAAATGAAGGGCAAATAAAGCCAGATAGTCTAGAGATACTCCAAGAATTTAAGTACACTTGCTCTTAGCTTTTCAGGCAATAGCCTAGGAAAATTGACCACCCCTTAAAGACTCCTTCATATTTTACATTGTGCTAGAAAAACATACTACTCTCCAGGTGATGTTGAAAATGGACAGAGAAATGTATATCTGTGTAGATGGACCCTAACTGGTTTCCAAATTGCTCATGGCTTGTATTTGCAATATAGGGAAATCAGAAGCCTCAACCACCTCAGTGGGACACACGGAAATGTTAATATTTGATGTACTAGAGCAGAAAAAAAACTAGGGTTAGGATAATGAGGTCACAGATATAAAGGAGTTCACAGATATTGTGGCAGAGGCCATGGATTTAGCAAGGTGTGTTGGGTTCACATACAAAAGAACTACCCTGGAACTATCCAAGAGCTATCCAGAACTATCCAGCTATCATGTACCTGGACACCACCAACCTAATCAAACAAGTCACAGTACTCTGGAGAGTGAATATAGCCTGTAGACTTTAAACTATATGGATAGATAAGTTACTTTTTTACTAGGAACCATCTAGGGAAGAATAAAAAGGGCATGCCATTTGAAGGAAGAAAATGAGCACTAATAACTATGTTTTAGCTAAACATTCAGTTAATATAATATTCAAACACCCTGTGTTAAACCCAAAGACACTGGTTTAACTCATAAAGACTGGAATAGTCTTTAATATGCAGGTTATCTTTTCTTTTGTCTTCAGCAGGAGTAGGAGTTCAAAGACAAAACCAGTTGCAGATAATAAAGATATATTTCTTTGCAAATCTGAACAGTAGTGTGCAAAATTCAACTTTAACTCATAGATCAAATGATTTTAACTTTAAACATGTTTTAATCTTATACACATATCAATCATAAAGCAAATAATTTATCCCTATTTAATAAGTGAGTAAAAAGACATATTTAAATAACCCGAATCCTCACTTGGTTGTTTTATAACACAACTGGAATTCATACCAGCCATTCCCAGTCCTTAGCTCTTTCCACTAAACCATCAAGGAGCAACTTGAAACACAAATATTGTACATGGTATATAGGAGATAAGCATGAGACCAGGAGGACTAAAGAGAGTAAGATGGGTAGCAAAAATTCAAGCATGGCCCATCTGGAATAGGAAATAGTAAGAGATCTGAATCTAGCTCCTAATACCTCAGGATATAGAATAAAGCCTTTTGTTAGGAGACTGGGGAAGACAGATTAGATGAAAAGAAGCAAGGGTATGAAATTCTGAAGGTTTGATTATAATGCCATAAAATTTAAATCATTGTTAAACTCATTTGTATTAGTTCATTCTCACACCACTATGAGGAAATACTCGAGACTGGATATTTTATAAAGAATAGAGGTTTAATTGGCTCAAGTTCCACATGGCTGGGGAGTCCTCAGGAAATTTACAATCATGGTAGAAGACACCTCTTCACAAGGCAGCAGGAAAGAGAATGAGTGCAAGCAAAAGAAATGCCAGACGCTTATACAACCATCAGATCTCATGAGACTCACTCATTATCATGAGAACAGCATGTGAGAAACCACCTCTATGATTCAGTTACCTCCACCTGGTCCCGCCCTTGACACGTGGGGATTATTACAATTCAAGGTGAGCTTTGGATGGGGACACAGCCAAATCATATGATCATTGTATTCAATATTACTTAAAATTCAAACATTCAAACCACAAAATTAAATTCAAGCACAAGGGGCATCAAGACAATGATGTTTTGCATTTTCGTTGCTAAGAATTTCACTCAAAAGACAAAATAAACTTGATTAAAGCATGTCTTAACAATAAAATTATTCAAGAGTATTATCATCATGTAAGCTTTTGTAGCTTCTGAATGTTTGGCCAAAAATGAAAATCTCCAGAAAACAATAATAGAATGTTAAGCATAGTTGCAGTTTTACATATTCCAAAAAAATTGTTAAATGGTTTTAAAGTGGCATATAAACATTTTGTTTCTTTTTCTTAAATTTTTATGCCAAAGGTATCTCACCCACTACCCTAGGTCTAGGCCTATACAAAAACCCTAAAAGGATGTCACCCATCAGCAAAAATTACAAAAGACTTGAGTCAGTACCTAGGAGGGAGTTTTTATTTATTAAAATATCTCATGTAAGTTTCACAGCAATCTTAAAAGGTAATGTCTTTGGTCTTTGCAGCTACATTTTATATATGAGAAATCTGAGCTCCAATTTGTTTAAATAACTCTCCTAAGGTTAACGTTTATAGCTGTCAAAGCTGGCATTTAAACCCAAGTTTGACCACAATGGCTAAGTTTTTTCTTCAAACTACAATTTAATAATCTGCTATAAATTTATGTCTCAATTAAATGACATTTAATTTAATTTTTTTGAGACACTGTCTCACTCTGTTGCCTAGGCTGGAGTGCAGTGGTATGGAGCCATCTCGGTTCACTGCAACCTCTGCCTCCCAGGTTCAAACTATTCTCATGCCTCAGTCTCCCAAGTAGCTGGGATTACAGGCCTGTGCCACCACACCGGTTATTTTTTTTTTTCTTTGGTATTTTTAGTAGAGACAGGGTTTCACCATATTGGCCAGGCTGGTCTTAAACTCCTGGCCTCAAGTGATCCACCTACCTTGGTCTCCCAAAGTGCTGGGATTACAGGCATGAGCCACCAGGCTGGCCTAATTTTATAATAATCTTTATATGTAGTTAAATGGATAAATACTTTTTCTGAATGTTTCCAAATGGATCTCTCTTACATGAAAGTTGGTTGAAAATGTTTTAAAATTAATGTCAGAAACAAAACCAGTATTTCTACTTGTATTATTTTTAAAAAATGATTAAAAGATCATTTTAAGTTAGCTTTGACTGTATCTTTACCTGCCCAACTACTTTGTCTCTTTCCAAGGAGGTCAGCATTTTCTCCTTCAGTAAAGTGTGGTGTTTCTCATGTAACACCCTTATAGTTGGTTCATAAGACGCATAATGTAACTTCAACCTATAAAAAACAAAAAATCAATAGTATCTTAAGGGGTTATTGAGTTAAATCAGTAATTTCCATCTAACATCGAAACCTTTTTTTCTTTTTCTTTTTTGCTGTGAAATAAAAATTAAAAGCCTCATAAAGGTTAACACACTACAGCCAAGAAGCACAAAAAGCACACAAATTCACTGCAACTTGAGGGTGGAGGGTGCAGTGAGGGAGCAAATCACGTCTTAATTAGTTCTCTATTTCCTACTAGTACCTTTTGCTGTATCCAAGTATGTACTCAGAATATTGCTGCTACCCATGAAATTTTTAAAAATGCAATTCCTTTTGTTAATTTGGAAATGACTGTCAGAAAGACAAGGGCCACAAATAATAGACGATTAAACATGGAGTGTCATTCACATCAAAATAAACTAAAGGATGGTCTTAAACAAGTTTGGCTAATCTTCTATTTTAAAAATTAAGTATAAAAACATTTTGATACCTAAACAGAAGGAATAGTTCAGCCTAGTATATAATGTAAATACCTTTAAAAATCTGTTTTATTTGAAAATGACCTCAAAATCTTTTTATTAAAGTGTAATTTACATGGATAAAACATACAGCTCTTAAGAGTTACTGTTCAGAGTTTTGAGAAATGCACAACCAAGTAGTACACATTATCAAAATATGAAACATGTCTGACACCCCAGAAAATTCTAGAACTTCATGTATTTGGTAACATATAATATGTTCTCTTTTTTAACTAGTTTATTTCACTCAGCATAATGTTTCTTTAGATTATTCTTATTACTTTACATCGCAATACTTCACTCCTCTTTACTGTGAGTAGTATCCCCTTGTATGTAAATGTGGTTATCCAATATTTTGCTGAAGAAAACCTGAGTGGATTTTAGTTTGGGCTATCATGAATAAGGCCTCTTTAAACATTCTTATATAAGTCATGTAAGATTTTTTGATCATATATCTTCATTTATTTTAGATAAATACCCAGGAGTTTAATTGCTGGATTGTAATTTATACTACCAGCAACCCTATATGACAGTCCTGGTTGCTCTACATTCTTGCCAACCTCTGGTGACATCAGTCTAATGAGAGTTTATCCATCTTATTATCAAATTTGTCAGCTTTATTATATTTTCCATTAACCAACATCTAACTTTGTTGATTTTTTGTTTGTCCATTTGCTATTTTATTGATTTCAGCTCTTATTTTTCATTTCTTCATGTTTCTTGGTTGTAGTTTGCTCTTTTTAAGCTTCTAAGATGACATCATTGGTTTTAAAACTTTATTTTCTAAAATAAGCTTTTAAAGCCATCAATTTCAATTTAAGCTGCATTGGCTGCATTTCAATATGCTGCATTTTTAATCATTCAGTTCAAACTATTCTCTAATTTCTTTATTTGCCTCATGGATTATTTAAGGCATACTACTTAATTTCCAAATATTTGAGAAACCCCCTGAGATTTTTAAAAATTGATTTCTAATTTAATTTGATTTTGGTCAGAAAACATTCGTTGCATGACATCAGTCCTTTGAAATGTATGGAGACTTGTTTTACGGTTCAGTATATGATCTATTTTAGTGACCATTCCATGTGAACTGGAAAGAGCCAAGTAGAAGTCAAGAAATGTTAACTATGCTCAGTTGATTGACAGTACTCTTCTACACAACCTCTGGAATCTCTGTTTTGCTCAGAGCTTCCCAGGCACTGTTTCCTGCCAGGCTTTGTGTTCTCTCATTCTATACTTCCACAAGTTAGTTATGAGGCCAAAGATTGAAAAAGACTATTGCAGATATTTCTTACACTTCACATACTTCCTTCGTTCTGGGTACACCATGCTGCAAGTTCCAGCTACCTCTATAGCCTTGAACTCTGATCTCTGCCTCTTCAGCTCCGAAAATCACCATGCTCTGCTTAGGCTATATCTGGTCCCCTCTGTTGGAATGGGAGTCTGTAAGGGCCAGGAAATAAGTAGGGTCCTGGCTCACAGCATATTTGGTCCATGTACCCAACCAGTGATCAATTCCAGTGTTCCTGAGTAAATAATTGGAATTGATATGCTTGGCAATTGGAATAAGCTAGCAGAATGGGGAAGGTTATCCCCAGCCCCTTCTTGGATGTCAAATACATCTATGTATATTTCTTCCTACACTTTCTAATACTGAGTGTTAAAATCCTAAGTATAACTAAGGAAATATCTATTTTTCCTTTCAATTTTATCAGAGTTTGCTTCATGTATTTTGAAGCTCTTATATTAGAGTAACGCATATTTAATATTATGTCTTCCAGGTGAACTGACTCTTTATTACATGAAATGTATGAAATGTCTCTGTCTTCTTCTCTGGTTCTCAGGATGCCCCTGAGAATGTTTTTCTGTAGCCCTATGGGCTTACAGAGGTGGGCCCCATTTCCTACAAAGAAGTAGTACTTCAGCTGTGCTGCAAGATGCTGAAAAGCCCTCTTCCCCACAAAGAAAGAGATGTCCCCACCCCGGCCCCACCGCTGGAAGTATCCCTACCTCCTCTCCTCGGTGTGATTACGGAGGAAAGAGACTATACATCTAAACTGCTGCAAAAAATAGTCAGCATGTACTGGCAGGAACCAGAAAAGTACCCCCAGAGGCTGGATTTTGAGGTACTTGATTAAAGGGGGGTGGAATGCAAGACTGGAGAAACAATAATTCCTTGACCTCCACACAGTGGATTTAACATTATAGTAAGAACTCCAGTGAATAAGGTAGATTCACTTCTAGGGTGGTCCTTAGAAACTTGGAAAAAGATAGCCAACACTGTGAAGTAGAAATGCTGGAGCTACCTTAGCAGACAGTAGAGGAAGCACTCCATAACACCATAGCAATTATATACTGTTATAAATAGCCTCAGTTTTTCTGCAAATTACCCCTGGCTATTTAATTGAGTGGCTATTTACTGGGGAAAGCTATTTTTAAGAATTTGTCATTCAAATTCAGAAACTTAAAGCAAAATCATGACCTCACTGTTAGAATGGGAGTCTATAAGGGACAGGAAATAAGTAGGGTCCTGGCTAAAGTCTGCTCACAGCATATTTGGTTCATGTAAGCACGCAGTGATCAGTTCCAGTCTTCCTGAGTAACTAATTTGAATTTGTATACTTAACAATTGGAATAAGCTAGCAGAATGGGGAAGGTTATGCCCAGCCTCTTCTTGGATTTCAAATACACCTATGATGGACTATTTGATATTGTTCCAGAAGTTCTGTTTATGTTTTTTCAGTCTTTTCTCTTTGATTCCCTGCTCATTTCTTTTCAGCTCTTTTCTCTTTGAGCACCAGTTGGATCATTTTCCATCTTCCTGTCTTCATGTTCATTGATCTTTCCATTGGCAATGTCCAATCTTCTAAGACCTACTAGTAAATTTTTCATTCGCACATTATGTTTTTTTCAGTCCTCAAATTTCAGTTCAATTCTGTTTATCACTCCTATAGTCACCATTTTCTTTAAAACTCTAAGCATTTCATAATAACTGTTTTAAAGTCCCTGTCTGCTAATTCTGTAATTCTCTTTTCTCTGTGTCTGTTTCTGCTTTTTCCTGATTATAGGACATATTTTCCTGCTTCTAGATATATCTATAGATAGATCAATCCATATAAACTTTATTTATTTATTGTATGTTGGACATACACTTGTCGGAATTTTGTTTTCTTCCTTTAAAGAGTTATTTTCTGACAGACAGTTAATTTCCCAGTGAATCAGTTGAGTTTTTCAAAGCTTATACCTTTAAGCTTTTTGGAGAAAAAGTCTAAAGCAGCATTTTCTCTAGGACCAACCAGGTCTGCTTCTATGGCATGGCTTGTGGAGGATATTAAGTAAATGTTCAGAGTATTCAGTGATGTTCCTTCCCTTATGGCTGATCAGTACTCCTACATCTCCCAGCACTGTGCAACCTCTGGAATCTCTATTTTACTCATAGCTTCCCAGGTGCTGTTTCCTGCCAGGCTTCGTATTCTCTCATCTTATACTTCCACAAGTTAGTTACGTGGCCAAAGACTGAAGAGAACCATTATAGATATTTCTTAAGCTACATTTCATGTACCTCCTTCCTTCTGTGTACACCATGCTGCAAGTTTCAGCTACCTCTGCAGCCCTGAACTCTGATCTCTGCCTCCTCAGCTCCGAAAACCACCATGCTCTGCTTGGGTTATATCTGGTCAAACTGTGGGCTGAAAAGTACCTTCAGGAAGATATGTGGGGTGAACATCCTGCTCATTTTGTGTTTGTCTTCTCTTAGGCATCAAGGTCCTGCTTTGCCAATTTTCCACCATCTTAAAAAAAAAAAAACTGCCTCATGTATTTTGTCCAGTCTTGTAGTTCCTTACATTTGGGGAGCTAGTTTAGTACTAGTTGGAGAGCTAATTCTATACTATTTACAATGGCATAGCACAAAGCAGAAATTCCCTAAAAGTCCTCCAAAAGAATAATATTTAATTTCATTAATAATTGAAACAGAGCTTTTCATTTTCTATAATATTTTCATAGCAGTATTTATAAAAGTCATTAATTTGGATATCACATTATACCTCATTGATGATAGCAATAGAAATTAAGTATTAAAGTGTAGTTGCATTTTATATACATTTAATGTGTATTAATATGACATTCAGAAAGAGTAATAAAAATAAAAATTTAGGTAGTACATACAGTTCTATCCTCCGTTCTGATTAGCTTCGTGTGTGTGTGTATGTATGTGTGTATGTATATACACACATACATATATATACTTTGGTGTATACTATAATCTCCATAAACATTACATATGTCTAAATACATAAAACACAAAGATATAAAATTGTATACACACAACCATGTACACTGTAATCTGTGGATGGTTGAAGAATTTTAAAGAAAATATTGATGGCAAAATTTCCCTTTTTTTTACTAAATTTGGAATTTAACTCATTCATGAGATATGGCTTGACTATCTTCTGTTAAAAGAATTAACAACACATAGAATTTCACTAGAATGTAACAAAGAAAAAACATCGCTACAAAAAAATTAAAACATAAAAAAATTTAGCTGGGTATGGTGGCATGCACCTGTAGACTCAGCTACTCAGAAGGCTGAGGTGGAAGGATTGTTTGAACCCAGGAGTTGGAGGCTACAGGATGCCTTAATCTCACCACTGCATTCTACCATGGGTGACAGAATGAGACTCTGACTCTAAAAAGCAAAACAAAACAACAAACAGACAAAAAAGAAATACTATAAAATTTATTATCAAACTAGTTGAAAAATTTACAGAAAAAGTAAGGTAAACATTTAATGTTTTACAATGAAAGGAAATATGGATACACTATTAATGTATTTGGATAAAATATGACATAAGAGATCTCAGACCCCAATTTTGCCTGGCATCAAAAACACTCTATCCTATAGCTGATTTATTATGCAATAGCACAGCTATCAGGCAAAGTATTCACTGTGTTTGACTGGTTAACTTGATGCCCAGCTTTTTTGTGACTTGATGGCATCACTGAAGTTTTGTTTTAGGTCTTTATAAAATGCGCTTTAGTGATTCATCCAGATTGCTAAATGGAGATGTTTTTCTTAATGATTAAATGAAGAAATAAAGGCTATCTGAGTACAGACCAAGTGTAGCTATATTACAAAGTAATGTGTGCTTCTTTACAAGGGTGCCTGAAATAATGAAATATGAAAAAACATATAATCTAAAGTGATTAATTTTATATGAAAAGTATTCTCTTTAAACATATTAGGAATTTGAAGAAGTATGGTATATTTTTAAAAATAAATGGTTAGGGGCTATTGTATTGGACAGTACAGATATAGAGTATATCATCACGAAAAGTTCTGTTGGATAGCACTGCCTTAGAGCAAGCAAATAGAATTTTATTTAAGGATTGTAAATTTCTTTACTTGTTTTTGTAGGGGAGGAAGGTAAAGAAGGAGAGAAAGTAAATCTCAATAATGTCTTCAAAATAATTTATAAAAGACTTTTAAATTCATAGTCATTTAGAGATATGTCCCCTATCCCTGCAATACCACAGCCGCACTTCACTCTCTTTGCATACAATTTGATGAACATACCATGTTTTTTCATGTCTTGGCACATTTGCAGAGGATGTACTATCTGCCAACAGCACTGTGTTGACCCCACTTCCTCACTGTCTACTCTTACTTGTACTTGAGAATTTAATTCCTGTGGAAATAAATCCTTGAGTCATCTCACACTCCAGTCTTATTGGGATGATGGCCCTCTTGGGTAGCATAGCAACAATGCAGTGTATTTCAGTATATTTCTGCTTAACTCCTCCCACTTCACACACACAAATAGTTTCTGAGACCCTTGACAGCAAGGGCCGCAACTTACTCATCTTATGCTCAATAAATGTGGCTCTAATAACTTTGTCTAAAACTTTCTGTCATAATCAAATTACTTAACATGTATTAAATAACTCTTTAATAAATAGTACAACAAATATAAGCTTACCCTTTGAGGTCATTGATTAATTTGTTTTTTTCCTGGACTATTCGCTTGTGATGCATTCGATGAAAATCACGCTCTTTCTGAATTTTCAGCAGATCTTCTCTAGCTTTGCTGCAAAAAAAATAGTAACTTTATAAATCACTGCTAATTCCTTTTTCAAAAATTATTTAGTCTTGAGTTCAAATCTAGTATTGGGCCATTCAGAAGATAATAGGAAAACAAATATTTTGCTATAATTCTCATTGAAGGTTCCCATCAAACATAATTTGTATAAGGTCATATTAGGTTTGGGGGTGAAGGATGAAAGGGCAAAACCTGTAGTTCCAAAAATATGATTCATCTACATTTCATCTAAGTAAGTGGAAATTAAAGGTATGCTGCCAGAACATGTCCATAGTATAAACCATTTACTTCCAAAGAGAACTTGTTTGGCTTGGAAAATTGAAATATATGAAACATGATAATTCAAAATTATTAAAAATAAAGACTTTATGGAATTTAACTCTGAACTTCCTAGAATGTAAAGTTAAAGAGAATATACTAGATTATTCAGTTCTGATATTTGGGAAAAGAAAGCATATAAATTCTAAAAAACCAAGATTTTATGGTATATATTAAATAAATATATGTCATCAGTGGATCTGATTATTACATAATTCATAGCTTGATGAGAATGGTCTTCAATATCAGTGCTGTAATACAGAAAAATTTTTCAACTTGATACATCTTCTGCAAACCTCTGGCATAAGGCAAGCGAAAGCATTCTTTCTAAGCCCAGGTTCTATGTGAAAATTTAATAAGAAGGTTTCACTTACCTCCATAATATAGTAGTTTCAATATAATAATGTGAAATATAATTTATAATGAAAAAGTAGTTCTCAACCTCAGATAACTGACAAAGTACTACAGCATTGAGACTGTCACATTTCTATTCTGAAAAATGGACTGCTACCTCACATTAGGCTTGAAACAGAAGAAATCTACTTTTCTGGGTCACAACTATTTCAAAATTGTGATTCACATAAAATAAATGCACATGAACAGATTTCTTCTTTAAGTGGTGTCAGAACAGCCAATCACTGAGGAGCAGTGTATGGGATGCTACCAAAGATATTTATGAGATAAAGTAAGGCTCTCAATGAAGCATAAGTCAAGATCAGTGACTTCTTGATGCAAGATCAAATTACATGAGGCATATGGTGCAAGGTCTCGGATCCATTCTTCCAAGTTTCTTTCTTCTTCTTTTCTTTTTTTAAAATTTTAAGTTCTGGGGCACAGGTGCAAGTTCTGAAGGTTTGTTACATAGGTAAACGTGTGCCATGGTGGTTTACTGCACCTATCAACCCATCACCTAGGTATTAAGCCCAGCATACATTTGCTATTTTTCCTAATACTCCACCGCCCCCAACCACACCTCCCACCCCCCAACAGGCCCCAGTGTGTGTGGTTCCCTTTCCTGTGTCCATGTGTTTTGACTGTTCAGCTCCCACTTACAAGTGAGAACACGCAGTGTTTGGTTTTCTGTTACTGTTAGTTTGCTGAGATAATGGCTTCCAACTCCATCCATGTCCCTACAAAGGACATGATCCCATTCCTTTTTATGACTGTATAGTATTTCATGGTGTATAAGTACCACATTTTCTTTATCTGGTCTATCATTGATGGGCATCTGGGTTGACTGCATGTCTTTGTGATTGTAAATACTGCTGCAATGAACATACACATGCATGTGTCTTTGTAACAGAATGATTTATATTCCTTTGGGTATGTACCCAGTAATGGGATTGAGTCTATGTGTGTCTTTGCATGTGAGATGGGTCTCTTGAATACAGCACACCAATGAATCTTGACTCTATCCAGCCTGCCACTCTGCATCTTTTAATTGGGGCATTTAGCCTATTTACATTTAAGGTTAATATTGTTATGCATCAATTTGATCCTGTCATCATAATACTAGCTGGTTATATTTTGCAGACTTGTTTATGTAGTTGCCTCATATTGTCACTGGTCTGTGTACTTCAGTATGTTTTTGTAGTGGCTGGTAATGGTTTTTCCTTTCCATATTTAGTGCTTCCTTCAGGAGTGCTTGCAAGGCAGGCCTGGTGGTGATGAATTCCCTCAGCATTTGCTTGTCTGAAAATCATTTTATTTCTCCTTCATTTATGAAGCTGAGTTTGACCAGATACTAAATTCTAGGTTGGAAATTATTTTAAGAAAGTCAAATATTGGCCTCCACTCTCTTCTGGCTTGTATGGTGTCTGAAGAGATCTGCTGTCTGATGGGCTTCCCTTTATAGGTGACCTGGCCTTTCTCTCTGGCTGCCCTTAACATTTTTTCCTTCATTTTGGCCCTGGAGAATCTGACGATTATGTGTCTTTTGCTTGATCTTCTCATGGAGTATCTTACTGGGGTTATCTGGGTTTCCTGAATTTGAACACTGGCCTGTCTTGCTAGGTTGAGGAGGTTCTGGATGATATCCTGAAGTGTGTTTTCCAACTTGGTTCCATTCTCTCTGTCTCTTTCGGGTACTCCTATCAGTCATAGGTTTGATTTTTTAACATAATCGCACAGTTCTCAGAGGTTTTGTTCATTCCTTTTCATTATTTTTTTCCTCTACTCTTGTCTGCCTTATTTCAGCAAGATAGTCTTTAAGCTCTGATACCCTTACTTCTGCTTGGTCTCTTTGGCTATTGATGCTTGTTATTGCATTGTGAAGTTCTTGTGTTGTGTTTTTCAGCTCGATCAGGTCATTTATATTCCTCTCTATACTAGTTATTTTGGTAAACAGCTCCTGTAATGTTTTTTATCATGGTTCTTAGCTTCTTTGCAATGAGTTAGAACATAATTCTTTAGCTCAGTGAAGTTCATTATTGCCCGTCTTCTGAAGCCTACTTCTGTCAATTCATCTATCTCAGCCTCAGCCCAGTTCTGTGCCTTGCTGGAGACATATTGCCATCATTTGGAGGGAAGAGACACTCTGGCTTTTTCAGTTTTCAGCATTTTTGTGTTGATTCTTTCTCATCGTCATGAATTTATCCACCTTTGATCTTGAGGTTGCTGACCTTTGTATGGGTTTTTTGTGGGGTCCTTTTCATTGATGTTGTTGTTTTCTGTTTTTCTTTTAGCAGTCAGGCCCCTCTTCTGTAGGGCTGTTGCAGTTTGCTGGGGGTCCACTCGAGACCCTATTTGCCTGGGCCCCTCCCACCCCTGGAGGTATCACCAGCAGAGGCTACAGACCAGCACAGATGGCAGCCAGCTCCTACCTCTGGGAGCTGTATCCCAGAGGGGCACCAACCTGATGCCAGCTGGTATTCTCCTGTATGAGGTATCTGGGGACTCCTGTTGGGCAGTCTCATCTAGTCAGGAGGAGTGGGATCAGGGACCTGCTTAAACGAGCAGTCTGGCTGCCCCTTGGTGGAGGAGGTGTGCTGCACCCTCATCTGGGCTCCCCTGACTCTCCAGAGCCAGCAGGCAGAAAAGACGAAGACCACGGATCCATTATATCACAGCTGCCCCTTCTCCTAGTGACTCCTCTCAGGGATATCAAAGTTCTGTTCATGAACTCCTATCTAGGGATGCTGAAATTCCCACAGAGAGGCCTGTCTCAGTGATAAGAAATGGATCAGGGTTCCACTTAAGGAAGCAGTCTAGCCATGAACTGACACAGCTGCTGTGCTGCGCTGTGGGGAATTGCTCCTAGTCCTGACCACCCAGTCTCACTGGCACCTACAGCAGGGGACAATGGCCAACTGGAGCCGCAGTGATGGTGGCCGCCCCTCCTGCCCTGGGAATTAAGTCTTCTTAGGCAGTTTCTGGCCTGCTGTGTTGGCCGGCAGGGATTCCAAGCCAGTGTGTTTTAGCTTGTGGGGTTCTGTGGAAGCGAGGCCACTTGGCTCCCTGGCTTCAGCCCCCTTCCCACAGGAGTGGACAGATATACTGCCTCATGGGAGTTCCCAGAGCTGGAGTATGCAAATACTCTGTGTCTTGGTGCCTGCTCAAATGGCCAGCCACCCAAGCAGCTGCCATGTCTTTACAGTTCTGTGCTTGGGACGCAAGGCCCTGGTAGCGTGGGCTTGCAAGGGGAACTCCTGATCTGTGGGTTGCAAGGATCCATGAGAAAAGCATGGTTTTCAGGGATGGGTAGCACAATCCTGCACCACCTCCTTTGGCCCAGGGAGAAAGCTTCCTTTGCCCATGCAGCTCTTGGGTGGGCCCTTGATGCTTTTCCTTGCTTTCCCTGGGTTGCACCAACCACCTAGTCAGTCCCAGTGAGAGAAGCTTGGTACCTCAATTGAAGATGCAGAATTCACTTGCTCTTTTCATCCTTCTTGGTGGGAGCCGCAGAATGGAGCTGTTCCTATTTGGTCAACTTGGCTGCTCCCGCCCTCTACGTTTCTTTCTCCCCACCTCCCAGTACACCCTATTTTTTAAAAATGACCTCTACTGTTATTTATTTTACTGCCAATTTTGTAGATTTCATTACGTGTAAATAAACAACATTCAGGTGACTCACAATACTCATGGTGAACTTTCTCCACCTAAACCTCAACCTCATTTTCATGCCAACAATCTTATATGTGCAAGCAATGATTGATTCGAACATTCAGTCTTGAAAAATCATCTGAGGAATATACTAATGATTAGATAAACAATGTATTCTTTCCTGATTTTAACCCATGTGTGTATATCAAGAATATAATTTGACAAATAATATAAGTTGACAACATAAGTTGAGAAATAATATAGATAATGATATTGAATGAAGTGCTTGTTATCTAATTTTTCTAATTTGCTTGTCATTGCATTGCTTCTGGTCAAGATGTCTCTATTGTAAAAACAAAAATTAATGGTTATTTTCCTTTAACTATTTATAGTGTATTTTTTAGTGTTAGTGTAGGAGTTACATATATACACTTTAACAAAAAAGATAGTGCAATTTAGGACAGTTTTGCATCTCAATGACAATAAAGCCTATATTCAAAATAGATCTTTCAATTTTTAGATTGTAGACAGGGATGTAATTTTCTCAAGTTCATTATGAGATTCTTTGGGAACAGTTCATTATGCTTGTGACAACCCTTTTTGAATTGTCTTGTTATTTGCATACTTCCATCTCTTCCAAAATACTACAAACTTCTAGTTTTAACCATTTATCTATATTGCTAAATGAAAATATAATTTTTAATTATTACTTTTTAAAATTTTTGCAGGTACATAGTAGATGTATATATTTATGGGGTACATGAGATAATTTGAAACAGGCATGCATGTGTAAAAATCATGGAAAACAGAGTATTCATCCCCTCAGGCATTTATCCTGTTACAAAAAATCTAATTTTACTTTTAGTTATTTTTAAATGTACAATTAAGTTATGACTACAATAACCCTGTTGTGCTAACAAATACTAGGTCTTATTCATTTTCTATTTTTTTCTGTACCCATTAACCATCCCTGCCTCACCCACACCCACCCACTACCCTTCCCCAGCCTCTGGCAACCATCCTTCTACTCTCTATCTCCATTAGTTCAAGTGTTTTGATTTTCAGATCCCACAGATAAATGAGAACATGTGAAACTTGTCTTTCCATGCCTGGGTTAACATAATGACCTTCAGTTCCACCATGTTGCAAATGACAGAATCTCATTCTTTTTTACAGCTGAATAGTTCTCCATTACATATATGTACCACATTTCCTTTATCCATTCATCTGCTGATGGACACTTAGGTTGCTTTCAAATCCTGGCTATTGTGAACAGTGCTGCAACAAACATGGGAGTGCAGGTATCTCTTTGATATACTGATTTCCTTTCTTTTGGGTACATACCCAGCAGTGAGATTGCTGGATCATATGGTAGATCTATTTTTAGTTTTTTGAGGAACTGTGAACTGTTCTTCACAGTGGTTGTACTAATTTACATTCCCACCAACAGTGTACAAGGGTTCCCTTTTCTCCATATCCTTGCCAGCATTAATTATTACCTGCCTTTTGGATAAAAGCCATTTTAACTGTGGTGAGATGACAGCTCATCGTAGTTTTGACTGACATTTCTCTGACGATCAATGATGTTGAGCACCTTTTCATGTACCTGTTTGCCATTTGTATGTCTTCTTTTGAGAAAAGTCTGTTCAAATTTTTATCCATTTTTTAATTGGAGTATTACATTTTTTTCCTATAGAGTTTCTTATATATTCTGGTAATTAATACCTTATCAGATGAGTCATTTGCAAATATTTTCTCCCATTCTATGGGTTTATCTCTTCACTTTGTTGCTTATTCCCTTTTCTATGCAGAAGCTTTTTAACTTGATGTGATCCCATTTGTCCATTATTTGCTTTGGATGCCTGTGCTTGTAGGGTACTACTCAAGAAATTTCTGCCTAGACCAATGTCATTGAGAGTCTCTTTTAATTTTCTCTTAGGAGTTTCATTTTTATTTGATTTTTTGCGTATGATGAGACATATTGTTCTAGTTTGATTCTTCTTCATATAGATATCCAGTCAGTTTTTCCAGCACCATTTATTGAAGAGACTGTCTTTTCCACAGTGTATGTTCTTGGCACATCTGTCAAAAATGTATTCGCTGTAGGTGTGTGGTTTTGTTTCTGGTTCTCTATTCTGTTCCATTGGTCTATGTGTTTGGTTTTATGTCAGTACAATGTTGTTTTGGTTACTATATTTCTGTAGTATAATTTAAAGTCAAGTAATGTGATCCGGTTTTGTTCTTTTTGCTTAGGATAGCTTTGGCTATTTTTTTATGTCAGTACCATGTTGTTTTGGTTACTATATTTCTGTAGTATAATTTAAAGTCAAGTAATGTGATCCAGTTTTGTTCTTTTTGCTTAGGATAGCTTTGGCTATTCTGGATCTTTTGTGATTCCATATACATTTTAGGATTGTTTTTTCTATTTCTGTGAAGAATGTCATGGGTATTTTGACAGGGGTCACACTAAATTTGTAGGTTGCTTAGGGTAGTATGGACATTTTAACAATACTGATTCTTAGAACCCATGAACATGGAATGTCTTTCCCTGTTGTCGTGTCCTCTTCAATTTCTTTCATCAGTGTTTTATAGTTTTCATTGTAGAGGTATTTCATTTCTTTGCTTAAGTTACTTTCTAATTTTATTTATGGCTATTGTAAGTTGGATTACTTTCTAATTTCTTTTTCAGATTCTTCACTCTTGGCATATAGAAATGTTACTGATTTTTGTATGTTGATGTTGTATCCTGAAACCTTGCTGAATTTATCAGTTCTCATCATTTTTTTTTTTTTTTTGGTGGATACTTCAGGTTTTTCCAAATATAAGATTATATCATCTGCAAACAAGGATAATTTGACTTTTTCCTTTCCAATTATATGCCATTTATTTCCTTCTCTTGTCTGATTGCTGGGACTTCCACTACTACATTGAATAATAGTGGTGACAATGGGCATCCTTTTCATGTTTCAGATCTTAGAGGAAAGGATTTTAAGTTTTCCCTATCCAGTATGACACTGTGGTATGACACATATAGTGTTTATTGTGTTGAGGTATGTTCCTTCTATACCAAATTTTTTGAGAGTTTTTATCATAAAGGGATGTTGAATTGTATTACATTTTTCTCGGCATTAATTGAAATGAACATATGGTTTTTATTCTTCATTATTTTGATGTAACATATCACATTGATTAATTTGCATATGTTGACTCATCCTTGCATACCTGGAATAAATCCCATTTGGTCATGATGAATTATCTTTTTAATACATTGTTGAATTCAGTTGGCTGGCATTTTTGCTGATTTTTGAGTCAACATCAGAGATACTGGCCTGTAGTTTTGTTTTTAGATGTGTCTTTGGTTTGGGTATCAGGGTAATATGGGCCTTGTAGATGAGTTTGGAAAGATACCCTTTTCCTGTATTTTTCAGAATTGTTTGAGTAGCACTAGTGTTAGTTCTTCAAATGTTTGGTACAATTTAGCAGTGAAGCCAGCATGTCCTGTTATTTTGTTTACTGGGAGACTTCATATTACAGCTTCAATCTGGTTCATTGTTATTGGTCTTTAATATTTTGGATTTCTTCATGGTTTAATCTTGGTTGCTTGCACCTGTCTAGGAATTTACCCATTTCCCCTGGATTTTCCAATTTATTGGCAGGTAGTTGGTCATAGTAGCCACTGATGATCCTTTGAAATTCTGCAGTCCCAGTTGTAATGCTTCTTTTTCCATCTGATTTTATTTATTTGGGTCTTTTCCTTTTTTTTCTGCTTTAATCTGCCTAATGATTTGTTGATTTTATCTTTTCAAAAGAATAACATTTTTTGTTTCCTTGACGTTTGTATTGCTTTCTTCATTTCAAATTCATTTATTTCTACTCTGTTCCTTTTTATTTCTTTTCTTGTACTAATTTTCGGTTAAGTTTGCTCTTGCTTTGCTAGCTTTTTAAGATGAATCATTAGGTAATTTATTTGAAGTTTTTCTTCTTTTTTGATGTAGGCACTTATATAAGTGCCTATAAATTTCCCTCTTAGTATTGCTTTCACTGTATCCCATAGATTATGGTATGTTGTGTTTCCATTATCATTTGTTTCAAGACATTTTTCAGTTTTCTTCTTAATTTCTTCATTGATCCACTGGTCATTCAGGAGCATATTGTTAAATTTCTATGTGTTCGTATGGTTTCCAAAATTCCTCTTCTTGTTGATTTATAGTTTTATTCCATTGTGGTCTAAGAAGATGTTTGATATTATTTCAATTTTTGAATGTTTTAAAACTTGTTCTGTAACCTAACATATAGTCTGTCATTGAGAATAGAAATATCTATTAAGTCCATTTGTTCTATGGTGCAGACTAAGTCTGATGTTTGTTGATTTTCTGTCTGGAATACCTGTCCAATACTGAAAGTGGGGTGTTGGAAGTCTCCAGCTATTACTGTATTGCGATCCATCTCTCTCTTTAGCTCTAATAATATTTGCTTTATATATCTGGGTGCTCCAGTGTTGGGTGCATATGTATTTACAACTGTTATATCCTCTTGCTGAATTGACTGCTTTATCATTACATAAGACATTCTTATGAAGGTAAATCCTGCCAAGATCAGATTCTTCCCTTCAAGGCAGTGGGGTCCCTTTTATCCCAGAAAGTGTCTAGAAATGTTATGTGGGAGCTTAGGCCTGGAATGGGGGCTTCAGGACCCAGGGGTGCTGCAGAAAAGGCACAAACCAGTGCCTACTTCTGAGGCCCCTGGGGAAAGGGCAACACACAGGCACAGGCAAAGATACTTTGCAAGTGAAGGAAAAGTAAAAGAAAAACTCTCTACCCCTGGCAGATGGACAGCTGTATTAGTTCATTTTCACACTGCGCATAAAGACATACTTGAGACTAGGAAGAAAAAGAGGTTTAATGGACTTACAGTTCCACATGGCAGGGGAGGCCTCACAATCATGGAGGAAGGCAAGGAGGAGCAAATCACATCTCACGTGGATGGCAGCAGGCAAAAAAAGTGAGCTTGTGCAGGTAAACTCTCCTTTTTATTTTTATTTTTTATTATTTTTATTTACTTATTTATTTTGAGACGGAGTCTCGCTCTGTCACCCAGGCTGGAGTGCAGTGGCACGATCTTGGCTCACTGCAAGCTCCGCCTCCCAGGTTCATGCCATTCTCCTGCCTCAGCCTCCCAAACTCCCTTTTTAAAACCATCAGATCTCATGAGACTTATTTACTATCACAAGAACAGCACCAGAAAGACCTGCCCCCATGATTCAATTACCTCCCACCAGGTCCCTCCCACAACACAAGGGAATTCAAGATGGGATTTGAGTGGGCCAACCATATTGCACACTTGGCCCCTCTCAAATCTCATATTTTCACATTGAAAACACAATAATGCCTTCCCAACAGTCCCCCAAAGTCTTAACTCTTTTCAGCCTTAACTCAAAAGTCCACAGTCCAAAGTCTTATCTGAGACAAGGCAAGTCCCTTCCATCTATGAGCTTGTAAAATCAAAAGCAAGTTAGTTACTTCCTAGATACAAATGGGGCTACAGGCATTGGGTAAATACACCCATTCCAAATGGGAAAAATTGACCCAAACAAAGGGACTACAGGCCCCATGCAAGTGCAAAATCCAGCAGGGTAGTCAAATCTTAAAGCTCCAAAATGATCTCCTTTGACTCCATGTCTCACATTCAGGTCACGCTGACATAAGAAGTGGGCTCCTGTGGTCTTGGACAGCTCTACACCTGTGGCTTTACAAGGTACACCCTCCTTCCTGGGTGCTTTCAATGGCTGGTGTTTAGTGTCTGTGGCTTTTCCAGGTGCACAGTGCAAGCTGTCGGTGGATCTAACATTCTGGGGTATGAAGGACAGTGGCCCTCTTCTCACAGCTCCACTAGGCAATGCTCCAGTAGGGACTCTGTGTGGGGGCTCCCACCCCATATTTCCCTTCCGCATTGCCCTAGCAGAGATTCTCCATGAGAGCCCCACCCCTGCAGCAAACTTCTGCCTGGGCATCCAGGAGTTTCCATACATCTCTAAAATCTAGGCAGAGGTCACACACCTCAATTTTTGACTTCTATGCACCTGCAGGCTCAACACCACATGGAAGCTGCCAAGACTTCGGGCTT
Source organism: Papio anubis (assembly GCF_008728515.1). Lineage (NCBI taxonomy): Eukaryota > Metazoa > Chordata > Mammalia > Primates > Cercopithecidae > Papio > Papio anubis. The sequence goes on along the minus strand of NC_044985.1, from coordinate 97,113,367 downwards.
CAATCTTCTAAAGCAACAGCCTGAGCTGTACCTTGGCCCCTTTTAGTCATGGCTGGAGCAGCTGGAATGTAGGGCACCAACTCACTAGAATGCACACAGCAGAGGGACCCTAAGCCCAGCCCATAAAACTATTTTTTCCTCCTAAACCTCTGGGCTTGTGATGGCAGGGGCTGTCACAAAGGTCTCTGACATGCCCTGGAGACATTTTCCCCATTGTCTTGGTGATTAACATTCAGCTCCTCATTACTTATGCAAATTTCTGCAGCTGGCTTGAATTTCTCCACAGAAAATGGGATTTTCTTCTCTATCACATCATCAAGCTGCAAATTTTCCAAACTTTTATGCTCTATTTCCCTTTTAAAACTGAATGCCTTTAACAGCACCCAAGTCACCTCCTGAATGCTTTGATGCTTAGAAATTTCTTGTACCAGATGATAACCTAAATCATCTCTCTCAAGTGTAAAGTTCCACAAATCTCTAGGACAGGGGAAAAATACCACCAGTCTCTTTGCTAAAACGTAACAAGAGTCACCTTTGCTCCAGTTCCCAGCAAGTTCCTCATCTCCACCTGAGATCAGCTCAGCCTGGATTTCTTTGTCCATATCATTATCAGCATTTTGGGCAAAGCCATTCAACAAGTCTCTTTCCAAACTTTCCCACATTTTCCTGTCTGCTTCTGAGCTCTCCAAACTGTTCCAACCTCTGCCTGTTACCCAGTTCCAAAGTCACTTCCACATTTTCTGGTATCTTTTCAGCAATGCCCACTCTACTGGTACCAATTTACTGTACTAGTCCATTTTCACAGTGCTGATAAAGACATACCTGAGATTGGGAAGAAAAAGAGGTTTAATGGACTTACAGTTCCACTTGGCTGGGGAGGCCTCACTATCATGGTGCAAGGCAAAAAAGAGCAAATCACATCTTATATGGATGGTGGCAGGCAAAAAAAAAAGAGAGCTTGTGCAGGGAAACTCCCCTTTCTAAAACCATCAGATCTCATGAGACTTATTCACTATCAGGAGAAGAGCATGGGAAAGACCTGCCCCCATGATTCAATTACCTCCCACCAGGTCCCTCTCTCAACATGTGGGAATTCAAGACGAGATCTGGGTTGCGACACAGCCAAACCAATCAACAGGTAACCATCTTAGGCCTAATATTCTCTCACAGCAAGTAGAAGTATCCTACTTCTGAGGTAGTAGTATGAAACTCCTACAAAGACCAACTACAGATAGAAGGCAGAGTTTGGCCACAACACAGAGGACAGACAAAGAGACAGGAAAAGTCCTCATTCCTAAGGCTCAGGTACACAAGACCTCCCTAGTGAAGATGGACTAAAAAGACAGAAACTCTCTGCCATCTCCCTGAGATGGCAGACTGTTTGGCATCATCCTTACCGAGTACTAAGTGAAGAGGAGGAGAGAATTTAAGTAGAGTGAATGGAAAATAAATAAATGATTGAGTTGACACTTTGTTGTGAAAGCACAAGAACCTCACTTGAATTCTCATTTAGAAAATGATTCCATTTTCAATTAGAAGTATGGAGAAAGGCTGTGTGTAGAAGAGATCAATTGTTCTGAAAAAGGATCAATGGATCTGTTCAAATAATTTGCAAAAAGAATAATGAACAAGATCTTTGAACATTTATTTTAACCCCATATTTTTAAAAAAGAATTGTACAGAATATCCTGATAGGGCTATCAAAACAAGTTAGCTCTAAAGCATGTCAAGTTGAATCAGTTTATCTAAAAAAAATACCATATTTGTTTTAGAACAGTAGATAAAAATCCAATATTATGTCTTTATAATCAGCTAACAGATCCAGGTACTTCACTGGAGCAATGCTAGTATGATAATAATATCATATTCAATATAGGAAATTATTCATAGCAATGTGACCTTGTTAATCTACATAACCTCTGTAAATATCAAATTTAGCACCTCCACAATGGACATATAATGAGCTTCAAAGCATATTCAATTAAATATTTTAGTAAAGTGGCTTACATATTGTCTTGCACATCGAAAATACTAAATTACTCAATAAATGTTTCTGTACTCATAATCATTATCATCATTTCATAATATTACTATTTAGTATAGTAAAAGAGACACACACAATTCTTCTAAGCAGTAAATTTATCTTCCTACAAGCAGTGTGCCAGTAAGTAAATATCCTCTAATTGACCAAAAATATTAGGGTATGTGATTATTAGTAACATTGTGTATCTTTTAAAAAATGAATTTAAAATTTTGTGAATATCTATTTTGAGTATACTACATTGTCTTAATTTCAGTCACTTGAATTATGTAAATGAGCTTATTTTTATCTTATGTGAAATGTAAACCCACAACATGTTAAAAATACTTTAAGAAATAATGCTGCAAAATTTCTTAAACAGAACCATAAATGTGCAGCATTGCATCAACTCACTTTTTAAATATACATTAGAAGCCTATTTGTGCTCATCCCAGGAAACAAAGCATAGGAATTGACTGAAGTATCAGACCTTAAAGTTTTTCTGACCATTAAATTGGTTTTCAGGGACTTGCTTTCTGTTTGCACAATGAAGTCTATTCAGTAAAAAAATTTAAATTCATTTCATGGTGGTGCCTCTCCTATTATGACCTTCCTGCTGCCCATCTGCTTAATAAATGGAAAATAAAAGTTGTACTAAAGAATAAAGTTTAAAATATTCATATAAGCAACTAATATTTTAAACTATATAATATTTCCTCATCACATTAGTAGAGCATCTTTGTGTTTTAAAAAAACACAGCAAACAGACATTCTGTTTCAAGTACAACGAAGTTAAGAGTTACTCAGTGGAACATTCTATTTAAATGTGTACATCATAAAGAAAACAATTTGCACATGCTTTGTCTTAATAAAATGGTACAATGACTATCTAACTTCTCCATTTCAGGAAACCAGCACATCAAAGTCTACAATTCAATTATGCAACATTAAAGTACAGATATTCTTATAGTGCTATAAAATTACTGCCCCAAAACTCCATTTTCAATATGATATGAATATTATCTAATAGTATGCTCAAAAATATTTTGAAGTGAATATCCATGGTAAAATAATTTTATTAACTGAACAGTTTTAAGTATTTTTGAATGATCACTTAATAACGAGTTCAGTGGATTATTCTGTTACCATCTGGCAAAGTAAATCATATACACATTTTCTTGTTTACCTGCATTGGAGTAGGCCATCTTTGTCATATATTTTTCTTACGTGCACAACTGAATCAAAGTAATTTCTGATAATAGTAGTTATATAATTAGCAAATATTCCATTATCTTCAATTGTTTATAAATGAATTTATTTAACCCACTAAATTTTATATTGGAATAATTGTTAGACTGCCAAAATGGAATTCAACCAGATTAGAGAAAAATTTTCATTATCTTAGCCAAAAAAGAAAGCAGTATATCCATATCCAGAAAAAAATACCTTCTTAATTTAACAAGCAATTACTTAAACACTAAAGCATGAAATTTTGTGACCCTCATTATTATCTTTATTTTCACAGTGTTTGTTTCTGAAAGTCTAAAACTAAATGGGTCTTCACAAAAGCTGGGTACTCTTTGACCTTTTATAGAAGTAAATTTTGAAAGTGAAATAAAGGCCCCTTAGTAAATCACCTTAACTTTTCCTTAATATTAATTGTCATGTAATTATGGTTTTCTTTATGCCTATATTTTCTGGCAGATTGTAAAGGAAGTATTTCATTATTTTTAAAATGGTAGTTTTTCATCTTCCTGTTAGTAATCCCAATCAGTATTATTTTCTTCGGGGCTCTCAATAAACCCTTTCTGGTCTGCATTATATTTCCTTACTGTAAAAGCCTGGCAAAGGAAGACAATACTCAAAATGGGGAAAGACTGGTTACACTCCCAAGAAAATAATGCCTACCCCAAATAAATGCCATGAAAGGGGCGAAAATCACCAATTAACTGCTCTAAAAATTATTAAAAGCTTAACTAAAGAGCCAAAAGTTTAATAGCACACATTCACTTAAGCTCCTATTATGTAACAGGCACAGTGATAGGCCCTGGGGATATAGGGAACACAAAACATAGTCCCTATTATATGGAACTCAAAATGCAACAACAAAATATAAACATTAGATAATTAAATGTGAAGGGCATAAATTTCAAGCTCCTTCATAAATATAAAGTATTAAATATAACTTAAATGGAGAGATATGCTATGTAAATAGAAGGACAAAAACTTGTGATAGTATCAATTCTTCCCCCTCAAAAAATAGATATGCGCGCGCACACACACACACACATTTTTCCAAAATCAAGTTATATTTTCAACTTAATCCCCCTCCTATGTCACACCTACGTCACCTGTGTCTGTGGAAATTGGCAAAATTATTCTAAATGGTCAACTGATTTTCAATAAAAGTGCCAAAGATATTAAATGAGACTTAAAGATAATTTTCTCAAGAAATGGTGCCAGAACAATTATGTGTTTCTATAGTAAAGAAAATTAACTTCTAGTTTCTACCTCACACGATGCACAAAACTTAAGAACATATCCTATGCTGAAATAAAAATATATATTTTAAGGGTTTTAGAAGAAAACATAGAATTATCTGTTACCTATAGTAGAAAATGATATATTCAATAAAATGTCAAAATAAATACCATAAAAAAGATAAGCTATGCTTCATTAAAATTTAAAGTACCTGCTCAACAAAAGACACCATTAATAAATTAAAGACACAAGCCATAGACTGGGAGAAAATATTCACAATATTCTAACAAAGCACTTGTATCCAGAATATACAAAAAACTCTTACAATTCAATTACAACTGTATTCAATTACAATTCGTCATTTTTAAAGGATGAGTAGTATATCTTCAGCAAACAAGCAACATAAACATACAGAAAGCAGGATAAATGCTTTGTAGAATGCTTTTTAGAATGGTCAAAAAGCAAAAAAAAATTATGTTTAATATCATTTGTTATACAGAAAATGCATATCAAAAACACAAGATGCCACAACACAACAGTTAAAAATGACTACAATTGAAAAGATTAATAACACTCAATGTTAGTAGCTGTGTGGAGCAACTGGAATTCTCATGTATTCCTACTGAGAAAGCAAAATGGACCAACTTGAATGTGGGAATATGTACTAGCAGTTCATACAGAGTTAAACATCCATCTATCCCCCGATCCAGAATTTCCACTAAGCTTTTATAAAAAAGAAATGAAAACATATTCCTATCAAATATTTGTGCCTCAATGTTCATAGCAGTTTTATCTTTAATAACCAACTGTTGGAAATAACTAAATGGAAAAAGGATAAAAAAGTTGTAGTATGCATTATACAACAGAGTACTACTTAGCAATAAAGAGGAACAAATTACTGATACAGGCAAAAATAATACATTGTACAGACTTTATGCTGAGTATAAGATGCCAAACACAATAATATGGTGTGATTCCATTTATGAAATTCTCAAACAAAACTAATCTATAGTGAAAAATTTCTGAAAAGTGATTGCCAGGACACAGAACAACTGAGAAGGGACATGAGGAAAACTTTTGGATAGATAAAAATGTTCTACCTTGAGATAAGTGTGGAGGTTTAAGAGTTTACGTTTGTCAAATTATATAGCTAAGACATATATTTCAATGTATATAAAGCATAACAAAAAAACTGTAAAAAATATATAATAACTTGAGGTGTAGGGAATGGGTGAGAGTAAAAGAATGACAAAAGTAGAGTGTTGATTATCCTGTAGGTCTATGAGGTTCATTAGTCTATACTGTTTACTTTCTTTGAGTATATAGTAAGAAGGTAACATGAGATCTACCCTCTTAACAAATTTTTAAGTGTACAATACACTATTGTTGGTTGTAGTACAATGATACATAACAAATCTGTAGCATTCATTTTTGTTTACCTAAAACTTTATGCCCTTTGATTAGTAGTGCCCCATCTTCCTCTCCCCTCGTCCCCTGGAAACCACCATTCTACTCTTTGATTCTATAAATTTTGCCATATTAGATATCTCATATATGGGGAATCATGCAGTAATCACCCCTCTGTGACTGGCTTATATCACTTACCGTAGTGTCCTCAAGGTTCATGCATGTCCTCACACATTACAGAATTTCCCTCTTTTTAAAGGATGAGTAGTATTGCATTGCATGAATGCACCATATTTTTTTACCTATTCATCTGTCAGTGAACATTTAGGTTGTTTCTATAATTTGGCTGTTGTGAATAATGCTGTAATGAACATAGGAATGCTAATATCTGCCTGAGATCCTGGTTTCAATTTGATTCACTTCAAATAAATACTCAGGAATGGGATTTCTTGATCATATGGTAGTTTGAATTTTAATTTTTTGAGGAACCTTTATTCTGTTTTCAGTGGTGACTGTACCATTTGCATTCCCATTGGTAATGTGCAAGGGTTCCAATTCTTCCACATTCACATTAACACTTGTTATTGTTTATGTTTTTCTTCTTTTTTTGAGTCTTGCTCTGTCGCCTAGGCTGGAGTTCAGTGGCGTGATCTCAGCTCACTGCAAGCTCTGCCTCCTAGGTTCATGCCATTCTCCCGCCTCAGCCTCCCGAGTAGCTGGGACTACAGGCGCCCACCAACATGCCTGGCTAATTTTTTGTATTTTTTAGTAGAGATGGGATTTCACCGTGTTAGCCAGGATGGTCTCAATCTCCTGACCTTGTGATCTGCCCACCTTGGCCTCCCAAAGTGCTAGGATTACAGGCATGAGCCACAGAGCCTGGCCTATTGTTTTTTTCTAGTAATAGCCATCCTGAAAAGTATGAGGCAATTTCTCGTTTACTTCTGATTTGCATTTCCTTGACAATTAGTAACATTGAGCATTTTTCCAAGCAGAAGCCTGTTCACATGCTTCTGCTCAAAATTATTAGCTTCACATACCACCTGGGGGAAAAAGCAAGTTTCTAGCAAAGGCCTCTACCACTAACCCACTGATTAGAGCCACTATAGCCTCCTTGCTAATCCTCTAACAAGCCAACCTGTCTCCACCATGTGCTCTTCATACTTCCTATTTCCTCTGCCTGGAATTCCATTTTCCCAAGTTTATACTTGGCTTTTTCCCTCAGTCTCTTCAGGTTTCTGATGTGCTTCCCTGCCCCCTGTCCCACCCCTTACCAATCCTACATAAAACAGCACCTCGTCTGTCTCCTTTACGCATGTTATTTTCTTCATAGCACTTACCACTACCTAATGTAAGTTGTATTTGTCAATATTCACATGTAGTCAATGGTTATCCTAATGTACTTAAAAAGTGTCAACTGTTTGGAGTTAAGAAAAGGAAAAGAAGCCTGTCACTAAGGTAGGAGGGGCAGCACAGTATGATGTCACAGATGCTAAGCGAAGATAGGAATAAAAAACAGGATATACACATGGAAAAAAAAAGACTGCTAAATTTGGGTGTCAAACAGTTCTCTGGTGTCCAAGGCCGATTAAGAAAAAGTGAAATGGAAGCCAGATTCCAAGATGTTCAAGTTCAAGTATAATGGTGATTTTAGGAATCAATCATCCAAACAAGTTTTTTGGTTTTTTTTTTTTTTTTGCATTGCCTACACTGTGGGAAGAAGACATAACATGCTAGTTAAAATAGGCAAGAAGATCAAGCAAAAAGGTTGTAATTAATAAAACTCATAATAGTTATTTATAAACTTCAGACCAAAGTAAATCTTTTGGCATGACAACTACCAAATAAAACAAGGTTTATGAATATAGTGTCTAAACTGTGAAAGACATAATTCTAAGTGATGTTTTATAATCTTCGTTCAACCACCAAATCTCTCCAACTGTGGTCACCTGCTTTAAATGCAACTTTAGATTTCTGCATTTAAAATAACAATAGGTCTACATTTCGATAGAAAATTTATGTTCTCCTTTTCTGAGAAAAACATTCTTCCTCAATATCCAGTATGGGAAATACTTGTACTTCCAATGGAACTATAAACTTTTAATAAGATCATTTTCTCCATAAAAACATCTATACAGAAATGTTCTCAATAATTATTTCCCAACTTTATATTTTGGAAGATAGACAATCTATATTTATAGATGGCACAGAGAAAACCTGTAGTCAAAAATTGGTAATGTTGACAACAGAGAAAATGACAATTGCCTGCTTTAATTACGGCAATTCAAATGATAGTTTAGTGTGAAATATTTTCTCCTTTCATTTCTTTCTTCATGCTTCATCATTGCTGAATTTAAAAAATACTAATGATGTGATTAATAAAAACCTAGAGATGACAGCGTTTAGAGTTATTGATAATAGCTGACATTTCAAAGCACTTTGTGATTTACAAAGCTCTTTAACATAGCTTGTCTCATTTAATTATCACATTATTCCATAGAAATTAACAACATTATGCAAAATGATTCCCAGGTTAACAATAAGAAAACTGGGAGTAATTCAGCAAACTGAGTTAATAAGTAACAGAGTATTAGAAGCGAGGTATTTGAACTTTAAGATCAGTACTCTTTTCATGGCAACTTTCCCCCAGATAAATATTAATTTTATAGCTGTATCATTTATTTGATTTTTCTAGAGATACATCACTAAATGCTATTAGTATAATCAAGAATAATATATATCTGCAACCTGACTTTTTGTGTATTAAAAATTATTAGAAAAGTATTTTATATCTACAATTATTTTGCCTTAAGAAATATCTTAATCCTAAAAATATAAACATTAGCTCAAGTTCAATAAAGGGAATCTCATGTTTGTCACTACTTGCTATTTGAAAATTATCCTCAGAAGTCAAATTGAAAAACCTAGATGATTAAACACTACCATTTGGAGCAGGCTGGTAGCATGACAGACGTAGTTTGGAAAACTTTTTTCAAAACTTTATTGCAGCACTATTCACAATAGCCAAGAATGTGGAATCAACCTAAGTATCCATCAACAGAAGAATAAATAAATCAAATGTGGCACATATACACAATGGAATGTTATTAAACCATTTTTTAAAAACAGAATGAAACCCTATAATTTGCAGGAACATATATGGAACTGGAGATCATTATGTTAAGTGAAATAAGCCAGGCACAGAAAGACAAATATTGCATGTCCTTACTCACATGGGAGCTAAAATAGTTGATCTCATGGAGGTAGCAGGGAGAATGATAATTATCAGAGGCTGGGAAGTATGCGGGGGATGTAGGGTGGAAAGGGGAGATAAAGAGAAATTGGTTAATGGATACAAACAGATAGAAGGGTTAAGTTCTAGTGTTCAATATCACAGTAGGGTGACTACAGTTAACAATAATTTATCATCTATTTTAAAATAGTTAGATTTAAAATGTTCCCAACACACACAAAAAAATCATGTTTGAGGTGATCGATATCCTAAATACTCTTGATTTGATTACTACACATTATATGTAACCAAAATAACACATGTACAATTATCATATGTACAAATGTATTTGATACATATGTATCAAAATATCACATGTACAATTATCATATGTATAAATGTATGTACAATTATTAAGTATAACAAAAAAACTACTGACAAAACGGAACAAAACTTCATTCTCCATTTTCTAAGAATGTATCAGTAGAACCAGGTTATAAGGAAGCATTTTACTAAAATGTTGTGTGAAAGCACACCATGCTTAATATCCACTCAGTAAAATAAAGATTAAGCATCTAAGGATCAGGCAGCTTCCTTTCAAATCTTCCATGTCAAGTAGAGTAAAGCAAACACAAATGTTCCTTGTCTAACTTTTTCTATTTTAAGTTCTATTGAATGAGATAGATTTGAGAAACAGTCACGAACTGTTAAAATTGAAACAATAATCTGATATTTTAGTGAGACAAGATGTTTTATTTGAGTGATGCATTTTAATCCTGGCTTCTTTTAACATTAATAATCTGCATGAGTAATATGTTTTTTTATATTATTGCTATTAAACATAATATTCAATAAACGACCAGTACTTAAAAATGACTATTCAATGTCACTGGAGCTAAACTTATGGCATAAAGAGGCTGCTTTGATCTATTTAACAGAAAATTAGCAAACTCAAGCAATAATTCAAAGGAGATCAGGAACTGAAAGTGTGTCAGGCAGCACTGTGAGAAATATGCTGTATCAAATTCCCAGTGAATCCATTAGATGAATATACAAAATCATAGTGAGCATCAGGGCAAATAGTACAAAACACTTTTGAGAAATGGAACAAAGAATAGAGAGAACACTGGTTCTAGTAATATATTCTTCAGAATCATCATACACTTCTAATGTAAAATATAAAATTCTAAATGGTACATTACATCCATAGATAATACAAAATTTATATACCTTGCAAAAACATTTCTACAAGTACGGACAATACTTGAATAAATGATATCATACAAATTGTTTACTGCCATCGTTCACAAGTAAGAGCTTATTTTAAATGTTTTCTCTGCTTCTTAATGAAAAGTCGTGTTTCTTTAAACTTATCAAAAATCTTATTATGTTCCTATTAATCTAATTTGGGTTTTAATATGCCTCTTTAAGTGAGAAAGGCCCTCTTTTTAACTATATTTAATAAAAATGAATTAATAAATAAAATATGAACTCTGCTTCACATCTGGGCATTGATTTTTCCATATAACATTGCCTCAGATGAGCAGATTCACCCCAAATTAATGCATTCACATATTCTTTGTCAGAATAACACTGGCTGTTTACCTAAAACTGTTCACCAGGAATTGCATGCCTTCCATCAATTGTAGAAAGAAAGGTGTGGAGAGATTTGGCTTCTCTTCTATGAATAAATTTATGCCAGGAAATTACTAAACAAAGGTTTCCTTTCAGTAATTCTAAGTTAGAATAAAATTTATTTTCATAAAATATATTAATCATGTACTCTTGAATGAAAAAAGAACTTACAAAATATGGTATTAGTGCAGTTTATATTTAAAAGTTACTCATAAATATGCATTAATATATATGCATTGAGGAAAGTCAAGGCTGCTATTCAACAAAACGGTAAGTGGCTGGCCCTGGGTGGTGAAATTATGGATAGTTTATGTTTTCTTTTAAAAATATTTTTATTTTTATAGACTTAGGGGTAAAAGTGCAGTTGTTTTACATGGATATATTGCATAGTGATGAATCTGGGCATCTGGTGTACCAATCACCCAAGTAGTGGATATTTTACCCATCCCTTACTTTCCTCCATCTCTCCCACCTTTTAGAGTTTCCAGTATCTATTATTCCATTCTGTATGTCCATATGTACTCATTGCTTAGCTCCTACTTATAAGTGAGAATATGTGGTTTTTGACTTTCTGTTTCTAAGTCATTTCACTAAGAGTGATGGCCTCGAGTTCCATCCATGTTGCTGCAAAAGGCCTGATTTCATTCATTTTTATGGCTGAATAGTATTCCATTGTATATAAATGCCACATTTTTTATCCCATCATCTGCTGATGGACACTTAGGTTGATTCCATGACTTTGTTACTATCAATAGTGCTGCAATAAATGTAAGAGTGTGGGTGGAATTTTTATACAACTGGGTAGATACCCAGTAGTGGAATTGCTGGGCTGAGGTCAAAACCACAATGAGATAGCATCTTTCACCAGCCAGAACAGCTATTATTAAAAAGTCAAAAATAACAGATGTTGGTGAGAATGTGGAGAAAAGAGAACACTCATACATGGTTGGTGGGAATGTAAATTAGTTCAACCTGTATGGAAAACAGTATAGATAATTCTCTTTATTTTCTTAATAAACTTTATTTTTAGAGCAGTTTTAAGTTCATAGCAAAACTGATTAGAAGATACAGAGATGTCCCATACACCTCCTACTCCCACACATGCACAGCCTTCCCCATTATCAACAGCCCACAACAGACAGGTACATTTGTTAACAACTGATGAACCTACATATCATTGTCACTCAAAGTCCACAGTTTATATTATTCCTTCTGGAGAATTTTCAAATACTGAAACTCCTCTACTAGGAATAAACTAGCATTTTCCTCTCGGCTTTCTATAAATTTAATTATTATTTCAGAAATTAGTCTCTTTACAGGAGAAAATGTTATGAACCATGAAAAGACTATCAAATACATAAGGAAGTGAATGTTATATAACAAATGTACCATCTCCTAAACAACTCCCTGCATTCCCTTCTTGTTGGTAAGTTACAATTATGATAGTTCTGATCATCTGTTTAATTAATTTGGTAGTGAAGCCTCTCACATTTTTTACAACTAGAAAAATCCAGTTTTCCAAAATTAAGGCTCTGGTACATTACATATAATCAACTTCATTCAACTCTTTTTATTTAGTCCAAAAGAAAAATAAGAAAATGTCATTTAAAAAGTAACATACTCAGCTGCTTGTTTGTAGTGCTTCAAATCTTTCTTTAAATTTTTGTTCTCATTTTCCAAAAGCATAAGCTGGGTGTAGACATCTGGAACATTCCCAACAGTTCTAAGTTCAGTCACTCCTTTCTGTATTAATTCATACCTAGGATAAAATCAGACAAAAGGGTTTATGTCATTTCTTTCTGCCAAATTGGCTTAATTTATGTACAATTCAAAAAGTTAAGTCTCAGGGAGTATTATAGTAATTACTTGCAGTGTTACATTTATAAGTTAAAATGTCCAACATTCATGATATATTTTAGAATAAAATATGACTTCTAGGTACCAATGCCATCATGGTATATAAAATATAATAACAGAACATCTCCTATGTTCCAGGCACTGGTCTAGACAACAGTAAAATTGACAAAAATGTCTAAGTCCCTATTTCATGGAGTTTCCATTCTAGTGGTGAGGGTGATGAGTTCTATGAAGTTAAATAAGATGGCGAAAAGATACAGGAAGTGTGAGGTGGAAACACTGATGGCGGTGCTTGTGCTGTTTTACATAGGGTGGGCATGAATGACAAATATGACAAAGTGATACCTGAACAGAGATCTAAAGGAAATGAGGGACTATATTATGTGGATAGTTGGGAGAGAAGCAGCTAGGCCAGATGGAAAAGTAAATGCAATGGCCCTGAACCAAGGAAGTGCTTGGCAACTACAAGAAACAACAAACAGCCAGGGTACCTGGAGTGCCTGGAACTGAAGCCAACTAAGTGACCAAGGAGAGAGTGGTGAAAGATGAGTCAGGAAAACATCAGGGAGCCATGGTGAGGAAAGCAATTTTACTCTGAATCAGAAGTAAACCATAGGAAGGTTTTGAGACAAGTGACACTGACCAGATTTATGTTTTAAAGGGATTAGTCTAGCAAGCATAGAATCAGAGAGACCAGTTAGCAGGCTATTGCAATAGTCAAGGAGAGAGCATCGTGGCTTGAAGGAAGTTGGTAGCACTGGAGATTATGAGAAGTAAGTACCTTCTAGAAATGCTGTCAAGGTGGGGCCAGCAGGACTATCTGATGGATCAACTGTCAGGTGTTGGTAAATGAGAGAAGGCAGTGCGACTCCAGGGTTTTAGGCTGAGCAACAGATAGCCATTTATTTACTAAGTGGGGACAAATGCAGGAGGAGCAGAGTGGTTGGAGTAATTAAGGGATTGTTCCATTCGTGTTAAATGTAACATGCCTAGCAGACATTTAAGTGAAAATAAACATTGAGTATACACATTCAGAGTTCCGGAAAAAAGGGTGGGCAATTTGGTAATCAACATTACAGATACTATTTAAAGTCATGAGACTGAAAGAGACCAGCTAGGCAGTGAGAAATGAAAGTAAAGAAAGAAATGAAGAGGTCCTAGGAGTGAGCCATAAACACTTTACTGCTTCCAAGTTGAGGAGAAAAGAAAACACTACCAAAAAAGACTAAGCAAGAGAGGCCTGTGAAATAGAGGGAGAATCTCAGAGTTGTGCCCGGGGGCAAATGAAGAAAGTGTTCTAAAAAGGAAGAAATGAACAACAGTGACCAATGCTGCCAGGAGTCTGAAAAGAATACTGAGAATCAATCACTGAAGTTGGCACTGTGAACGTCACTATTGAAAAAAAAAAGGAAGTTTTCAATAGAGTCATGGGGACAAAAGACAAACTGAGAGGATGACTGAGAGACTAGGAAATGAGGAAGTGGCAACAAACTTTTTTCAAGGAGATATGCTCTAAAGCAGAGCATAGGGAATCAAGATGAACTTAGAAGAAGATACAAAATCTAGGGTGGTTCTTCTCTTCCTTTTTTAAAATGTGAGATATTATTGTACATCTGTATGCTTATGGGAATGACCCAGCAAAGAGGGAAAAAACTGACAATAGAGGTAAAAGAGGGATGATTACAAGAGTAGTATCCTTAAGTCAGTGAGAGGGGCTGGTATCAAGCAGACAAGATGAGAGCTGGCTTCCGGTAACATTAGAGTCTGCGAGAGAAGAGAAGACTGGAGGCCAGAGGCAGCGGGGTGGTAAAGCGGGAGGTGGGAGAGGTAGAACTTGTATTTTCTCAGTGAAATAAGAAGCAACATCAGAGAATCAATTGTAGATTGTAAATAATTACAATTTTAATCACTGTGTATGGAAATCAATAAAGTTAAAAAAAAACAATTTGAACACAGAAAAATATTTCAAGTAATAAAGTTATTAATAAATCCCTACAAAGCTTGCTCTAGATGAGCTAAATACTGGAGCTAAAAATTATAAATTATCAGTAGTTTCAAAATCATAATTTAATGTTACATATTTATAAAGTCACATATTTTGTGTGATATACGATTTTTTCTTAAAAAAAAGTGCAAGAGGACCCCCCCATAGAATATCCTGAAGATTAAGATAATTGAATCAATATTCCATCATATTTGCCACAATTTATAAAACAGGAAATAAGTATCAATTGAATCACAAATTCAGTACGTCATCTGTACTAGGAATATGATTTATACTTATCTCAGAAGAGAAGACATAGGGATTGATTGAAGTATTAGATCACAAGCTTTTTCTCACCATAAAATTGATTTTCAGCACTTTGCTTTATTTAATGTGGGAAAACCACTAGGGAAATTTTCTATGAGGAAAAAAGTG
Source organism: Papio anubis (assembly GCF_008728515.1). NCBI lineage: Eukaryota > Metazoa > Chordata > Mammalia > Primates > Cercopithecidae > Papio > Papio anubis. The sequence continues at coordinate 97,098,316 of NC_044985.1, read as the reverse complement.
ATTTAATAGTTTTTCCTCTAAATTAAATGCTATAAATAAAATAATATGTGATAAAAGAAGCACAAATCCAAATACAACATTTATTACATAGTTTATATCTCAGGATATTCAAAAATTATCAGGTAAATTTTCTGCCATCCATATAAAAATATGAAAGATGACTTTAGGCTCATTTTTAGATAATAATACAAGTAATTAGGAATCTTAATGCACAAACTACAGAAGTATACTTCTCAATAAAATCTGAATTCTCATACATAATATTTTTGTGGTTTGCTTCAGTTTGCATGTATCTGTTCTTTTGTTTTAAGAAATATCCTGACTTTTTATTTCTTTCTTCTTTTTCACTCACTCTTAAAGTAAGACTGAAAAGTGTTCAGGTGGGAAAGAAGACTGCCATAACTATTAAGAGATTTGAAATATAATTTGCTCTCAATGAAATTGCCAATAAATTATCACTAATAAAATTGCATTAATGCTCTTAATATTTACCAGGAGATCCATAAACTACTTAGAATTATGTAGAGATGGAGAATATATATGAATTTCAGGGAGAAAGTGCATAGAAATTTCATAAAATTTTGTCTACATACCAAATGCATTTAAGACCCAATGCCATAAATGATGAATATTATGACAGAATTCCAGTAAACATATAAATGGTGTCAGATGAATAAGGATTATTTTTCCCTCATGGTGGCACCCAAGGCATAGGAGGTAAAAGACAGAGGAAAGGTCATCTAGATTATAATCTCCTTATAAGAAGCCTACAGGCCGGGCGCGGTGGCTCACGCCCGTAATCCCTGCACTTTGGGAGGCCGAGGCGGGCGGATCACGAGGTCAGGAGATCGAGACCATCCTGGCTAACACGGTGAAACCCCGTCTCTACTAAAATACAAAAAATTAGCCGGGCGCGGTGGCGGGCGCCTGTGTCCCAGCTACTCGGGAGGCTGAGGCAGGAGAATGGCGCGAACCCGGGAGACGGAGCTTGCAGTGAGCCGAGATGGTGCCACTGCACTCCAGCCTGGGCGACAGAGTGAAGAACTTTTCCGCCTCATGTTTTCATATTTAGGGAAATATATTACCAACATAGACAAAATTATTTTAATTACTGTACAAACTGAGGATGTTAGAATCCCCAGCACTGTCGTGACTATCACTTAGAACCAGACAGTCCCTCTCAGGAAAAATATAGCACAGTTGAAATGTTTATTACTGGCCCCATGATTCTTCAAACCAATATAGAAAATAGGCACAAATTTGGATTCTAAATTAGTATTTTCTTAAGTCCTTTTAGTATCCAGCCAAACCAAAAGGCACCTTTATTAATTTTTTCCAAGATTCTCTTGTATAATTGCACAAAATAGCCTTGTGGTTAGGAGACTGGTCTTTAAGATCAGTATGTTCCTAGGTTGACTCTGCCACTTACTGGCTATGACTTGGTGACACTCACTGAGGAGACTTCCTAATCTCCCTATCCCCTTTCCTCATCCCTAAAATAGAAATACGGCTGTGGCTACCTGCTCGATACAGTTGTTGGGAGAAGTAAATGAAATAATGCATGAGAATATACTATATCAATAAAAATGATACAAAGTACATTTCTGAGTAATAAGCCTAAGCCTTCACCCTCTTAAATATTTTTAAATCCCTCATATTTAATAAACATGATATTTTGTTTTAAAAATTTTAATTAAATACTCACCTAAAAGGTTGCCTTAATATCATAGTACATAAATCTGTGCAGATGTATTTACAGTGGTCAAATTTATCATAATTTAACACAGCAAAAATTAGCTTTTGCTAACTTTTATGTTATGTAGAAGAGTCACTACATTCCTGTGTTTAACTTAATAATGACTGGGGAAAAAATATTCTTATGGGACATATAACTAGAAGCCAAGACCTCACCAATTGAAGAAACAGCAATAAGATTAAATTACAAAGGAACAAATATTTGCGTAGTGTTCACTGGGAGTCATTAATGTATACACAACACCACACATATTTCCTGTACATACTTGGGCAACATAAGGGCTATATCAAGGGTAATTTTAATTCTAGGCTCTGGCTTTAAAACTTAACCATCCCCAGAAAGTTGTAACTGTACTGCTCACATTTAAGTGATTAAATGTTATGATAAATTTTATTGTCTAAAAGCTGTAAAATGTATTTCATGCAAATTAATGAAATATACTCTTAATTTGCAAACTCTTCCATTATTACAAAAAAATTAAATTAGTAATTAAGTGTCATAAATAATTGTACTATTACTTTTGATAGCATTTTCATTACCACCCTACCTTCAGTGAAATGGTGCGAACAGGCCAAACTGGAGAGAACCAAGTGTTGAATAGGAAGTAAAAAGGTGAAGAAAGAAAAAAAATTTAAACTTTGTTTTCAAAACATTGGCTGGAAAGGGAAAAACGGTTTAAAAAGAAGTGGTAGTGAAAGGCAAAAAAAGAGTAGGAATATATCTTTAGGGTGAGTAGTTCTGACAATGTTAATAGGGGAACAGTCAGTGTAGGAAGACAGATGGATGACATATGCTCAGGTACAGGTACTGGAATTAGATTACCATATTTTCTCCATTTTAATTTCTTCTTTAATTTCTCACCCCTGAGAAATTATTGTTGTCCATTGATAATTCTAAAATAGGCAAACAAATAGAATTGAAGTACTGACTAAACCCGCAATGGAAATTTTTCGTGGTTCATAGAACAAATTCCTACTACATTCTGGCAACTCTTTTCTGTAAAGGGTCAGAAAATAAACTATCTCTGACAAAACTCCAAAACTATCTTTACAGGCCACATCACCCCTGTTGTGACTAATTAACTTTGCTTTTACAGAGTGAAAGTAGCCATATACAATACCTAAAGAAAGGTCATGTCTGTGTTTCAATAAGATTTTATTTTAAAAATCAGGAGGCAGGCCAGATTTGGCCCAAGGATCTTAGTTTTCTAACCCTGGATTTAAAGGATTCATTGCATTTTCCGCTTGAGGAGTGAAAGAACCTATGTCAAATTTTACTGCCCAGTGTTTTGTTTGTTTGCTTATTTTAACAAACTAACAAAGGAAAATCTCTGTTTGGTCATGTTTTGAAAGATTAAGTGAATTCATAGCAATTATATATTCTAAGTGTTTTCTCCTGTGGTAAAAATGATAAAAAATAATACATTTAATTTTCCTATAATTTTACTATGTAGAATAGGTAAAGTTTTCTAATCAAAATAAAAAATGTTTCATATGAAATAAGGTATTCAATACAATGTAATCTCATTGCAAACTGGCAGCTAGGGATAAGGATAAAATTACCTGAACCACAATATTCTAAACTCATAAAGAGATACGTTATACCAATTTTATCTTATGACTAGTATGCCTAGCTTGGGAAAACTTTAAATCCTAATACTAACACTAATCTTAGTTTCCTGAAGTTTCATCTCATGAATTCAAATTGCTAAATCTAAAAGGAAAATATGACAATAGTCACCAGATTGTTAACAGTATACTTGGATCCACACTATTCTAAGACAATCATTTTACACTTTGGACTGGCCCAACATATAAGCATCACATGTCCTAACACACATTGTTGGAAGACAGAAAGTTAAATGAATCATATTAATCTTTCACTTTATTAGCACTGTACATTAATCATCTACCTACTTTTACAAAACATACATTTTCTAGAACATTTGTAATTATATTTCTTAGGGATATTTTTATTAAAAATTATTTAAAATAATTCACACAATTTCTAAATTTAAGAGAAGTAGCATTATTTTTCTTCCACTGAACTTTGTTTTTCTTAGACTGTATTAATGAAAAATAATTCTCATAAAATTTATTAATGTTAGATGTGCAATTTAAAATAATGAAACTGATTGCTCTTACGAGAATGTTATCAGAAGATGAGAACCAAAAAAAGCAAACAATAAAAATTTATACCACAGCTGGATGAGTAAAAATTGCAAATTATCCATACATTGCAAATTTATTTAAAATTAGGAATTAGTCCTAATTATAAACATCTTTAGATATATTAATCCCCTTTTCTAGAATATGCAATAGCTATTAAAGTTCAAATATATTTTCGTATCTAATCATTTAATAAATTTATTTAAACAATGTCAGGAAATGGAAAATATGCCTGGTGACATTATTATTGTACAAAGGAATAAAGGTACAAAGGGTACACCTGCTGATTTTCATAACTAGTTATTAAAATTTTTAATTATAACAAGAAAATCTTGTGTTTAAGTGATATTCAAAATACAATTCCACTTACTTCTAAATGAAGAATATTCCTAGAAATATAATTAATCAGCTATGTGAGTAGAAAAAGACAAGCCATTACACTATAAATAAAACAAGCAAGTAAAGCAGTACTGTTTAGCATAATGTCTAAATACAGGAAATACTCTCAATAATTATTCAAAAATACTAGGAAATGTTTTCATAAAGTATCTTTGTGTTTTATAACTCCAGGAGATATTCAAGTTTCTTGATTTTTTGAAAATTACTTAAACTTAAATATTTGGGAAAGATGTTTAATAAAAATGTCTTTGCAATTGCTATTCTGGGGGGGGTGTGTGTGTGTGTGTGTGTGTGTGTGTGTGTGTGTTGTGGTTTCAGGGCTGGAGATGGGAAAAGTTTCTAGTCATTTTTCATAGGCTGAGTCATTTCAAAGTCAAGACACTTAAAAGTGTACAAGTTAAATGTTAGAATTTTAAGAGAACTATTTATCTACATAATTGTTTACCATTCAGACTGAAAGCAATCAAGAGTTCTGGTCATTCCCATTTTGATCAAGAAATTGCAGAGAAAGTCTTCTATTACTTCAGGTACTGCAGGCTTTGAAGGAAGAACTGTTTTCCGTTCCTGAAATTTAAATGTGCATTTATTTATTTTGAAAACATCAGAGCATTAATTAACGATATAGATAAGACTTCAATTCATTCATTCATCCATTCATTTTTTTTCAACAACGTTTGTTGACTGTTATATGCCAGGAACCATTAATATTTTAATTACTGGGGATAAAGCAGATGAAAGCAAACAAATCTCTATCCTCATATCTATTAGTCAAGTGGATGGAGGCAGAATATGAGTAACTAAATAAAAAACGTATACTATGATAGATGATACTAAGTACCTTGGGGTGGGGAGAAAGTAGAGGATTTAAGATAGAACCAGGTGTAGGACAAGTATTCATGTGAAGCTGGGTTGCTACGTATTTAGGGTGGTGAAGATGTCACTGATAAAACTGTTATCTTAGCATAAATCTAGACAAAGAGGCAGAATGTCTTATGTTCTGGTTTGTATCTGCATCAGTAAGTGCAAAGGCCCTGCAGCAGGAGTGTGACTGGATTGCCTAAAGGATAGTAAGAAGGTAGGTTTGCCCTTTCAATAGCACATAGCATGTTAACCAAAAAAAAGAAAAAAGAATGCATGGACCTTTTAATCCTTTTAATTATCATTTTAAAAGAAATATAATAATTTTAGTACCATGACTTTTAGAAACACTATGGAGGAAATAATTACTGACAAAAGGAGCTTACACTACTATTCCATATGGAAGTCAGTCAGTCTATCAACTAGATCAGGAGTTAGCTAACAGTTCTTACAAATAAAGTTTGTTAGAGCACAGCATGCCCATGCCCATTTGTTTACATATTATGTTTGGATGCATTTGCACTACATGAGACAGTTGACTAGTAGCCACAGAGTCCTTATGGCCCTCAAAACCTAAAGTACAAGTTGAGCAATCCCTAATCCAAAAATCCAAAATCTGAAATGCTCCAATAGCCACAAATTTTGAAGCACCAACGTGACACCACAGGTAAAAATTTCCACATGCAACTACTTAACACAAACTTTGTTTTATATACAAAATTATTTAAAATACTGTATAAAATTACCTTCAGGCTATGTGTAAAAGGTGTATATGAAACATAAATGAATTTCATGTTTAGAACTGGGTCCCAGTCCCAAGAGATCTTAGTGTATATGTGAAACTAAATAATCCAAACCTAAAGCTTTTGGAACTTTATATTTATTAAGGCTTGAGAGGAATGGGATTATGTGGCCTGAGCCACATAGCATGCAGCTGCAACTTCTGCTTTTTTGATTATAGATTAAATGTCTTCATTATTGTCCTAAAAATGATTAGGAAAGATGGAATACCACCAGAGATCAGACCCCTTTAGAACACTGCCCTTCCTTGCAAAATGTCGAAGCAATCTTCCTTGGAATGCAGCAAGCTGTAATCAATCAAATCGTTACAAACTACGTAATGACCTTGTATGGAAAATGTTGCAAACCTGTTAACTTCTGTTTCTGCCTATATAAGTGAAAACTTAACTTCCCCACTTTGGAATGCTCACTCATTCTATTGGAGACTGTGTTTCCCAGGTGGCTATCCTCAAGCTTTGCACTTGAATAATACTAAACCATATTTTCCAAATGTCATTATCATTGATACATATTTGCAAATATTCCAATATCTGAAAAAAAATCCAAAATCTGAAACACTCTGGTCCTAAGCCTTTTGGATTTGAGTATCTTTTGGATAAAAGATACTCAAACTGTATGTAGTACTCTGACAGAACATCTTAGCAGACGTAAAACTAGAAAATGAAGACATTTCAGCAATCAACAAATGAAACTGGTACAGCCATAAAAACTATCATATCATGTAAGTCAGGTACAAAATAAATCAAATAATTGGTAGTTTCCTAAAAATACCAAGGAATAGGGAATACTAATTCTATTTTACAGAATGAAGTGCTGCTCAATAAAAATAAAATTAAAAAAAAAAAAGAATCATCATCTCTTGAGTGCTGTCATTTTCTTCATATTGGCAAGAAGTCACTAATTTGTTTGCTGACCATTTGAATAAGCAGATCTATTCTCACCCACAGAAACTCAGCAGCAAGTTTTCCTTTCCCCTTCTCTTTCCCAAGCTGGTAATGGTTATATAATAGGTTACACAGAATATACAGAATGTTTACATAGAAATCCAATGAAGAAAGAGGATCTTTGCTACCCCAAAAATTCTTTCCAAAAGTGCTATATATAATTCAACACTGATGTTTATTACTGATAGCTGCTATGATATTCACAATAGTGGTGAGATGAGGTAAATTTGGGGGCTACAGAAAATCCTGACAAATGGGTAGAGTGTAAAATTACATTTGTAAAGTTCAAGCAGAATAATTTGGAAGGAGGCAGTACAAGATGGCTGAATAGAAGCCTCCGATCATTAACCCTGCAGGAACACCAAACTGAAGAAGTATTCACACAAAAAGGCAACTTCATAAGAACCAAAAATCAAGTGAGTAATCACAATACCAGGCTTTAACTTCATATCGCTGAAAGAGGCACTGAAGAAGGCAGAAAAGACAGTCTGGAGTTGCTGACACCACACCTCCCCCATAGCCTGGCAGTGGCCAAGTGGCATGGAGATAAAATCTCTGTCCTGTGGGAGGAAGACTTCAGTGACTATGGAATCTTTTACATTAGAAAATAGTGCTGCATCATCATGGCAGAAAGCAACACCAGGCAGAACTCAGCCATTACCCACAGAGGGAGCATTTAAACCAGCCTTAGCAAGAGGGGATTTGCCCATCCCAGCAGTCAGAACCTAGTTCCAGAAAGCCTCACCACCACGGGCTAAAGGGTTCTGGGGTACTAAATAAACCTGAAAGGCAGTCTACACCACAAAGACTGTAATTCTTTGGGAAATTCTGATGCTATGCTGGGCTCAGAGCCAGTGGACTTAAGGAGCACATGACTTAGTGAGATAACAGCCAGGGCAATCAAGTGAGGCTTGTGCCACACCTCCCCTGACCCCGGGCAGTGCAGCTCACAACTCCAGGAGAGACTCCTTCCTTCCACTTGAGGAGAGAAGAGTAAAGAGAACTTTGTCTTGCAATATAGATACCAGCTCAGCAACAGTAGGGTAGGGCACCAAGCAGGGTCCTGAGGCCTCCATTCTAGGCCCTAGCTCCCAGACATTTCTAGAAACTCCTTGAGCCAAAAGGGAACCCACCACCTTGAAAGGAAGAACCCAGTCCAGGCAGGATTTATGACTTGCTGACTAAAGAGTCCTTGGGTCCTAAATAATCAGCAACAGTAGCCAGGCACTACTTGCCGTGGGTCGTGAATGAGACTCAAGAGACAAGCTGGCTTCAGGTGTGAACTAGCACATACAGAGAGGTGTGGTGGCCATGGGAAGAGATTCTTTCTGCTTGAGAAAAAGAAATGAAAGAGTAAAGGAGACTTTCTTTTGCAGATTAAGTACCAGCTTGGCCCTAGTTGGGTAGAACACCAAGCGGGCCCTTTGAGGTCCCTGAATGCAGGCTTTTGCATTCAAATGGAATTTCTGGACCTGCCCTGGGCCAGAGGGCAGACTACTGTCCTGAAGGGAGAGTTCCAGGTTTGGCAGCTTCAACCACAAGCTGACTGAAGAGTCCTTGGCCCTTGAGTGAACATTGGTGGTAGCCAGGCTGTATTTGCAATGGGCCCACGCTGGTGGTAGACTTCCCTGATTGTGGAAAGGGGAGAGTGGGAAGAACTTTGTCTTGAGGGTTGGGAGCTAGTTCAGCTGCAGTAGAATACAGCACCAGGTAGATTCTTAAGATTAACAAATCAGGCACTGGCTCCTAGACAGCATCTCTGAATGCACCTAGGCTGGGTGAAACTTGCCACTCTGAAGGAAAGAACACAAGCCTGGCCACCTGCTGACTGTAGAGCCTTAGGGCCTTGAGTGAACAAAGGAGTTACCCAGGCAGTGATTTACAGTGAATGGGCCTTGGGGAAGACTCAGTGTTGTGCTGGCTTCAGGTCAGACCCAGCACAGTCTCAGTGGTAGTGACCACAGGGGTGGCTTCTATCAACCCTGCTCCAGCTCCAGGCAGCTCTACACAGAGAGGGAAACACCCATGTTTTGGGGGGAAGTAAAGGAAAAGTCTGTACCTGGTAATCTAGAGAATTCTTCCTGATCTTATCCAAGACAACTTAGCCAGTACCTCTAAAAGACTGCAAAAGCCACAACATTACTGAGATTGGAGTGACCCCTAATGAAGATACAGCAGCAGTGACCAAAAACTTAGATCACAACACCCAAGTCCCCTCAAATACCTGGAATGCCTTCCCAAGGAGGATGCGGAGCCCCGAATGTGAAGACTACAATAAAATACCTAACTCTTCAATACCTAGACAATGATGAACATCCACAAACATCCACAGCATTTCCATCCAGGAAAACATGACCTCACCAAACAAACTAAATAAGGTACCAAAGACCAATTGTGGAGAGACAGAGATGTGCAACCTTTCAGACAGATAATTTAAAATAGTTGTTTTGAGGAAACTCAAAGAAATTCAAGATACCACAGAGAAGGAATTAATAATCCTATCAGACAAATTTAATGAAGAGACTGAAAAAAATTAAAAAAGAATCAAGCAGAAATTCTGGAGTTGAAAATTCAACTGACAGCCGGGCGCGGTGGCTCAAGCCTGTAATCCCAGCACTTTGGGAGGCCGAGATGGGTGGATCACGAGGTCAGGAGATCAAGACCATGCTGGCTAACACGGTGAAACCCCGTCTCTACTAAAAAATACAAAAAATTAGCCGGGCGAGGTGGCGGGCGCCTGTGGTCCCAGCTACTCGGGAGGCTGAGGCGGGAGAATGGCGTGAACCCAGGAGGCGGAGCTTGCAGTGAGCTGAGATCCGGCCACTGCACTCCAGCCTGGGCGACAGAGCCAGACTCCGTCTCAAAAAAAAAAGAAAAAAGAAAAAAAAGAAAAAAAAAAAAAGAAAATTCAACTGACAAACTGAAGAATGCATAAAAGCCTCCTGCCAACAGAATTGACCAAGCAGAATAAAGTATTAGTGGACTTGAAGACAGGCTATTTGAAAATACAGTCAGAGAAAGAAAAAAGAGTAAAACAGAATGAAACATGCCTATGAGATCTACAAAAATAGCCTCAAAAGGGCAAATCTAAGAGTTATTGGCCTTAAAGAAAAGGTAGAGGCAGGGATGGAGTAAGAGGGAGGGAGGTTAACAGGAGGCAAACAGGAGGTAGAGAAAGACATAGGGGTAGAAAGTTTATTCAAAGGGATAACATCAGAGAACATACCAAACCTAGAAAAGATATCAGTATTCAAGTACAAGAAGATTATAGAAAACCAAGCAGATTTAATCCAAAGAAGACTACTTCAAAGCATTTAATAATCAAATTCCCAAAGGTCACTAATAAAGAAAGGATCTTAAAAGCAGCAAGAGAAAAGAAACAACATATATAGCTCCAATATGTCTGACAGCAGACTTTTCAGTGGAAACTTTACAGGATAGGAGACAATGGTATGGCATGTTTAAAGTTATGATGGAAAAAAAAAAACTTGTATCGTAAAATAGTATATCCAGTGAAATTATCCTTCAAACCTCAAATATCCATGAAGGAAAAATAAAGATTCTCCCAGGCAAACAAAAGGGAAGGGATTTTATCAACACCAGACCTGTCCTACAAGAAATACTAAAGGGAGTTCTTCAGTTTGGAAGAAAAAGATGTTAATGAACAAGAAAAAAGCATCTGAAGGTACAAAACTCACTGGTAATAGTAAGCACACAAACACAGAACATTATAACACTGTAATGGTGGTATGTAAACTACTCATACCTTAATAGAGAGACTAAAAGGTGAACTGATCAAATAAAAAGTACAACAACATCGAAATATAGGTAGTGCAATAAGATATAAATAGAAATAATAAAACCTTAAAAAGCAGAAGGATTAAGTTAAAGTGGAGACTTTTCAGTAGTTTTCTCTTTGCTTTTTTTGTTTGTTTATGTAATAAATGCTAAGTTGTCATCAGCTTAAAATAATGAGTTATCAAATAGTATTTGCAAGCTTCACGGTAACCTCAAATCAAAAAACATACAACAGATACACAAAAAATAAAAAGCAAGAAATTGAATCATACCACCAATAATCTTCACTAAATGGAAGACAGGAATTAAGAAGAAAGAGAAGACCACAGAACAACCAGAAAACAAGCAACAAAATGGCAGGTGCTTCCTCCTTACTTATCAGTAATAACACTGAATATAAATGGACTAAAACCACCTCCAATAAAAAGACATAGAGTGACTGAATGGATGAAAAATTAAGACCTAATGATCTGTTGTCTACAAGAAACACACTGCACCTCTAAAACTGAAAATAAGCAATTGAAAATAAAGGAACGGAAAAGATATTCCATGCAAATGAAAACCAAAAAGGGGCAGGAGTAGCTATACTTATATTGGACAAAAGAGATTTCAGACAAAAACTACAAAAAGAGACAAGAAAGTCATTATGTAATGATAAAGGGGCCAATTCAGCAAGAAATTATAACAGTTGTAAATATATATGCACCCAACTGTGGAGCATCCAGATATATAAAGCAAATACTATTAGAGCCAAAGAGAGAGAGATGAACCTCAATACAATAATAGCTGGAAATTTGAAGACCCCATTTTCAGCATTGGACAGATCATCAAGACAGAAAATCATCAAAGACACATCAGACTTAATCTGCACTACAGACCAAATGAACGAAATAGCTATTTCACACAACATTTCTTCCAGTGACTGCAGAATACACATTCTTCTCCTTATCACATGCATCATTCTCAAGAACAGACTATCTCTATCCTTGGGATATATATGGCCTGGCATATCGGGCCACAAAACAAATCTTAAAAAATAAAAAAATTTTAAAACCCTGAAATTATGTCAAGTATCGTCTCTAACTACAATAAAACAAATTTAAAAATCAGTAACAGGAGGAATTTTGGAAACTACACAAACACATGGAAATTAAACATGCTCCTGAATGAGAAAAGCAAAGAGGAAATAGAAAAATTTATTGAAACAAATGATGGTGGAAACACAACATACCAAAACCTATGAAATACAGTGAAAGCAGTATTAACAGGTAATTTTTTAGCCATAAAGTGCCTGCCAATGTCCTCAAGTCCCTGTATGGGCGCCACTTTGCCACCTGCATGGACCTTGGGGGACTGAACAAAGGATGATGAACACAGGAATAAAGAAAAAGACAAAAGAGTATATTTGGAAGAAGGGTCGGGGCCTCCTTGCTTCCAGTGAACAAGGGCCCTGAGCTTTTTCAGTCCTCCATATTTATTAGGTAAAAGAGATAGTGAGAAGAAGGGGTGACTGTCGGGTGACTGTCGGTCAGCAGTCTGATTTACAGCAGGCTTACAAGGTTGCATTCTTCAAACAATAGGCTCTAGATGTCCCAGTAGATAACCTCAAGGAGCACAGCGCCAGGGAGTGATTGCTTTCAGCAAACCTTCTGGTGGTAGGCACAGTCACAAGTTTGCCCATATCCTGCATTCATGACAAATAGTTTGTTGTTTGATCAAATACCCTCCCCACTGGAATGTTGAGTTTGTCATGATCCCTTTGCTGGCTCTCTACAAGTGCCTATATCAATAATAAACAAAAACTTTAAATAAATTACCTAATGAGTCATTTTAAAGAACTAGCAAAGCAAGAGTAAATAAAACCTAATAAATATAAGAAAAATAGTAAACATCAGAGCAGAAATAAATGAAATTAAAATGAACAATACAAAAGATCAATAAAACGCATGTTGGTTTTTTGAAAAGATAAACAAAATTGACAAAACATTAGCCAAAAAAAATTTTTTTTAAGTAGACTCAAATAAATACAATTAAGAGGAAAAAGGAGACATCACAACCAATACCAAAGAAATTTTCAAGGATCATTGGAGGCTACAATGAGCAACTACATGCCAGTAAATTGGAAAGCCTAGAAGAAATGGATAAATTCCTGGACACATACAACCTACCAAAGTTGTAACATGAAGAAATCCAAAAGCCAAACAGACCAATAACAAGTAACAAGATTGATGCCATAATAAAAACACTCCCAGCAAAGGAAAGCTCAGGACACAATGGCTTCACTGCTGAATTGTATCAAACATTTAAAAAAGAACTAATTCCACCCCCACTCAAACTATTCTAAAAAACAGAAGAAAAGGGAATTATTCAAAGCTCATGCTATGAGGCAAGTATTACCCTGATATCAAGGCCAAAGACATGTGAATAAAAGAAAACTACAGGCCAATATTCCTGATGAACACAGATGCAAAAATCCTCAACACCATATTAGCCAATTTAATTCAACAACACATTAAAAAGGTCATTCATCATGACCAAGTGGGATCCATCCTTGGAATGCAAGGATGGTTCAACTTACTCAACTCTATCAATGTGATACATTATAACAAAAGAATGAACATCAAAAATCATTATTATCCTTTCAATTGATGCTGAAAAAAGCATTTAATAAAATTCAACATCTCTTCATGATAGAAACCCTCAAAAAACATGAAGGTAGAAGAAACATACCTCAACACAGTAAAAGCCATATATGACAGACCCACAGCTAGTATCACACTGAATGGGGAAAACCTGAAAGCCTTTCCTTCAAGATCTGAAACATAACAAGGATGCCCATTGTCACCACTATTACTCAACATAGTACTGGAAGTCCTAGGTAGAGTAATCTGACAAAAGAAGGAAATAAAGGGCATCCAAATCAGAAAGGAAGAAGTCAAATTATCCTTGTTTGCAAGTGCTATGATATTATACTGGAAAAAAACCTAAAGTATTCACCAAAAAAACAATTAGGACTGATAAATTTAGTAAAGCTGCAGAATACGAAATCAGCATACCAAAATCAGTAGCATTTCTACATGCCAACAGTTAACAATCTGATAAAGAAATGAAGAAAGAAATCACATTTACAAATAGCTACAAATAAAATACCTAAGAGTTAACTTAACCAATCAAGTGAGATATCTCTACAATGAAAGCTATAATATACTGATGAAAGAAATTGAAAAACAAACAACAAAATGGAAACACAGTCCATGTTCATGGATTAGAAGAATCAATATTGCCAAAATGTCAATACTACGCATCTCCCATGTACCATGACATCTCCCATGTACCATGAAAGATGCTGGGAATTAAATATGAATGAGACACAGTTCTGTCTCGAGAAACTGAAAGGCTCATTTAGTAAAAACAAAACATTATAATACAGAAGCTCTTTTGTTACAAATTTTGATGACAGAATTCTACTTATGTATCCACAGATATCATACATGCAACCATTATGTATGTGTAAGAAACTTAAGTTGCACTTTTATCCCTATTACACATTATATACAACTCTCATTATGGCTTTTAACTTAATTACAAGGTTAACGAAACACCACAAAATAAGCACAAAAAAGTAAGCAATCTACAAACTAGCAAAACATGGTCTCACTTTGCAAACTGCTGAATGATCAAACATTACTCTAGTCACATGTGACCCAAAAATCTGTTGAGGACAAATAATGGTAGCTCTAGCACATAGCTTCATTTTGTCTATGAACATTCTAAAGCTGACATTTCCTAACAGAGAGGTTTCTATAGTGTGTTATGATTGCAACAATAGAAATCTGCTAGGTGACGTGATACACAATGGAGAAGAGTATTTCCCTTGCCTTAGATAGGTGAATGAAGGCTTTGTTAAGGAGACTGTTAGGTTGAACTTTACAGACAATGAGGAAATACAACAGATAAAGAAAGATAAACCAATATTCAAGGCAATAAAACATCTGAGGCAAAAACAAGGGTGACGATTCAATCCATTAAGGCTCAGGGTCTTATGGAGAAAGGACCAAAGATAAAATGGAAAAGCTAAACAGGAAGCATATCAAGAAAGCAAAGGTAGGTGGAAGGGTAGACACCCAATGTGTCTTAATGTGAATTTACGGAGAGGGGAGATAAATTGAAATTTGCATTAGACACATCTTTTAGGTGGGAATAGAAGGAAGCATAGTACCAGCAGCATGCAGTAGTTCAGATGAGAGAAGAAAGAAGGTAGCTTTAAGGTAGACTAAGTGAGGATGAAGGTAAAGAGAAGGATATGAAAGATGTTGAGGACATAAAACTTTCCAGACTTAAGAACTAATTAAATGTTGAATTGCAAGAAGTGCTAAACCACATATTAAAATCAAGTATCTTGACAAATTTTGAACTGTTTTAATGTGAGTTCCTTTCACAATTTTAGTTGACCAGTGAGACCCAAAAAAATAAACAATGAAATCCAAGTGGTCTTAAAACTTAAATGTTACCTTATTTGGGGCTTCATTTCATCAACTCCTTAATTCACATTAAGTCAAATATATTGGCTTGGATAATCTGCAGACCTGGCTTTGAGTACAAGGAGCCTGGGTCTCTAACTAAAATTAAGTGTGTACATGAAGAGAATGCGAATTCAATAATGACAAACAGCTCTTTTTCTTGGGACCTAGTAATTGAGTCTATAAAAGTAATGAAAATTGTTTCAAAATTCAATCCATTAACATTATGATATGTGAGAGTTAACATAATGGTATAGGTTGGTGCAAAAGTAATTGTGGTTTTTTTTCGTTAAAAGTAATGGTAAAACCGCAATTACTTTTGCACCAACCTAATATTAATCCCTTGTGAGATTAAGATCAAAATAAAAGGAATACAAATTTACTAATCCTAGACTATATTTTGGTATATTAACATAATAGCAAGAAAACATTTTATATTAATTCTTAACATATTTGAAAATTTCTGAGAATAGAAATCTATAAAATGTCTCAAACTTTATGTTCTCACAACACTTTTATACTATTAAAAATTACTGAGTACTCCAGACAGCACTTATTTATCTGAGTTATACCTATCAAGAATTACATATTAGATATTAAATTTTAAAATATTCATTTATTTACTTTAACTATAACAAAACTTCTACACAGATAACATAGACAGAATTTTTTAAATAAAAACTACATTTTCCAAAACAGAAAAAGAACTAATGAGAAGAGTGGCACTGTTACAAATTTTTACAAATCTTTTTAATGTCTAGAGGAACAGCTAGATCCCCATATTTGTTTCTGCATTTCACCTGTTGTGGTATGTTGTCTCAGTTGAGCTATATGAAGAGAATCCTCCAGCAGGTGAGTAGTTGGAAAATGAAAGACAACATAAACTCCCTAAAAGGGGTCCTGGGGACCCCAAAAGATCTCCCACATACTTTGAGAACTATTGATACATATGGTAAAGAACATTATCACTTGGGTTAGTCATCAATTAGTCTTCTCCAAAACTAGTTAAGTATTCCAAAGAAATTCCATAAATTCTACTTAAATTCTCAGAGGAGGAAGAAGAGGAAGAAAAGGAGGAGGGGGAAAAAGAGAAGGAAGAGGAGGAAAAGGGGCAGCAGGAGGAGGAAAAGCATCAGGGAATTGAACAATTATACGACTTGTGTGTCTTGCTACTGTCATAAAGATCAAAATTCTACATTTATAAAAATTAGAAGTCATTACGGAATTATAGCAGTATAAAGGACCTCTGAGACTGCACCTTCAAAATTAACAGAATAAAATATCAATAACCAAAGAGGCTAAAGAATTATCCAAAAAAAATGGCAAAAATACACTTATAAAAAGGCTCAGAGTCTAGAAGGGGAGACCCAGCTTAAACGTAAGTGGACCTTTCTTTTCATATATTTACATACAAATATCCCTAATACACACAGACACACAGACACAATCTGAGGAACATATACATAGTCCTATCTTTACTTGTATTCATACTTGTAAAATGCTTCAATTTCAAGAAACAACTGATAGTATAACCAAACTACACAATTGTTACAGATTAATAACATTTCCTATCTTCTCAATATTTTTCAAGAATAACTTTAAATATAATGAAAATACATTTAATTCAGAATTCAGATCACTGAACCTACCAAGAAAACGGATAGTATCAAATACATGATTTAAAATTTATAAAGCAAACCATGCAATCAGTTCTCAAATATTTAATCTATACTACCCATGTTTAAAGGAAATCATAAGAACTTGGCCCAGCGCGGTGGCTCACGCCCGTAATCCCAGTACTTTGGGAGGCGAAGGCAGGCAGATCACAAGGTCAGGAGATCGAGACCATCCTGGCTAACACAGTGAAACCCCGTCTCTACCAAAAATACAAAAAAAATTTAGCTGGGCGTGGTGGTGGGCACCTGTAGTCCCAGCTACTCGGGAAGCGGAGCTTGCAGTGAGCCAAGACTGCACCACTGGACTACTCCAGCAGGGCGACAGAGCGAGACTCCATCTCAAAAAAAAAAAAAAAAAAGGAAATCATAAGAACTTATTTAAATGTCAACTATTCAATAAGTCATTTTTGTTAATATTTTAACAAATAAGACAATTTACATTATTTCAACTTAACTTTCCTAATAGTATCATAATCTTTTACTTGCAATCTTCAATGAAAATTTTAAGAGGTCTGTACATAGAGATTACTGTATCCTTTAACATAGAAGAAAATATATCTTGTTTATGAATATATATAAGATCAGAACAAAAAACTGCTTAAACAAGCAATAAGTATTCTTTAAAACAGAAAGTCCATAGCACAATTCAAATTGCTGAAGATTAAAATATTTAGAAATAAAAAGCAAATTAAAAAATATAACATATGCTTATGACAAAATAAATCCATATTTAATTTTAACAGCTTAAGGACAACTTCTGTGAATTTTCAGCATAATACTGTTCCTCCAAAGAATTTTGTAAAGTGAGGCAAAAAGAAGCTAAATGAGAGTCAATCAGCTATAGGCATTCCAGAAATCAAGAATGTTAACTCATGTGAGGTTATGATAAAGAAAAGCTTCCAATAAATTGATAAAAGAGGAATTACTGATATTTGGCTCAGAAGATACAACAGCTACTACAATGGATTTCTTCCTCAACTGCCCTCTGATTTATCTTTGCACTATAAACACTTTCGAGCATGATAGCCGAAAGAAGCAATTACAGTTTTGTTCATAGTTTTTTCATTCAATGATTCATTTATTCATTCTCTTATTTAACTGCTATTTATTTAGTGCCAA
This sequence comes from Papio anubis, assembly GCF_008728515.1. Taxonomy (NCBI): domain Eukaryota; kingdom Metazoa; phylum Chordata; class Mammalia; order Primates; family Cercopithecidae; genus Papio; species Papio anubis. Next base: position 97,080,277 of record NC_044985.1, on the reverse strand, counting down.
CTATGTGCAAAGCTCTGTATTAGCCATATGTACTTTACCAAATACCAATACAAATGAGCAGTACATAAAGAATTTGTCAAAATCCTTAGTGATGTGAAGCAAGAGGATGATGAGAAGTGAATAAACATATCAGTTGCACGTCACTGAAAATGCTATTCCTACATTTTAAAACTATTCCTACAAATTATTGCTTTGAGATATCCAACAGACTAATAAGTCTATGTAATAGACTTCACTTTGTGTCTACCAAGAAGAAGCTATGTCCATGGGATGCATTAGAGAACATCATTTACTGTGAGCTGTAGCCCTCCATTTACAACAGAATGCAATTAATTCTGGCCTGAAAAAATCTTCCTCTAGAGCTTTTATTCCAATTTTGAGTGGACAGACATTTTGAAAAGGAGTTATTGGACTTCTAGATTGAAGAAGTCTACAGAATATGGAAAGAATGACATGGTATAATCTGCAGTAAAGTCTCACATACAATTCCACACTAAGGAAGGCAAATCTGCAACCAAAAAGGAGTTTCACAAATTCCTTCACATTTCTCAGTAGTAAAGGGGTTAATCACTGAAAGCAAGCATCCTTCTTAATGTTGTACAAAATAAAACATTAAAAAAAATATTTTTGCCATCATATTAAATGGTTCAAAATTTTAATGAGTTTTCAATTTTAGAGGAATGCCATCAGTTTTACGCACTTTTAGCTCATTGTATTATAATCAAAAGACATCCCCCACCACATTCTTTAACATAATTAGTTCATAAGCCTCGCAAGAAAAAGTCATAATATAAGTATTCCTTGTAAGATTAATACTTTCATTTAAAAAAAACACAAAATGTTTACAAAACAGACTGTAGAACTTGTATATGATACTAAATTCTAAACATAAATGTTAAAAATTCTTGGTTTATCCTCCAGTGAGATTAATCAGAGTTCGGAGAGAAGGTGTCACTTGATACAAAGTCATGCAAGAGTGACCATGATGTGGAGAATGGCAATCCAAAAAAGAGTAAATATGACTGCTTATCTTAAAGTGAAGGCTTGATCACAAATATACAGAAATGAAAATGATACAACCTAGGACTGGTAAGTATTTACATTTAAAAAACTTTCCAAACTTCATACTGCTAAACTATAGACTACGCTAGTGTTCAAATTCTCACCAAAATTTCAGTATCTGTAGCCTGTTCTTGGGCCATCTGAATTGCTTTTGCCAGATCTTCTTCACCTTCTGGGATGCTAAAATTATCATCTGGTATCTAGTTCACAGAGGAAGAGAAGGATAGGAAAAGTGAGCAGAAATATAAAATATTTTATTTCACTTTAGAAATAATTTTTCTTCACAAATCAAAGGATCAAAGAAATACTTTATGTAAAACACCATGTCATTCTGAAGATCCATGAAAAATGAATAACTGCTTTCTTCTGACTTCCTTGTAAATGTCAATAAGTGTCACTTCTAATAAATTCAAGGTTAGTTTGTGGGCAACTGCTTTTATCTATAATAGAAAATACAATCTAATAATTCTGCTGAAAAAATAATAAGGCTATCTAAATATCACCATTCTCTCCCCATCCCAAGTGCCCTCCGCCATCACTTTTTCATAACTACTAGCAACTGAAAATCTCTGGTTTATTAAAAAATAAAACTCACTGAGCATTAAAATCTTGAAAGGATGTGATGGATTGTAATTATATTAATGACAGTTAAGACTTAACACAAGCTTCTTATGTACTGATCACTGGTTTAGGCCCTTTACATTTATTAACTCAACCAGGAACTTCATGTGGTACATACAATCTCCATTTCACCAGTAATAAGCCTGTCTCCAATCTTCATTCCATCTCTTGCTCACCCAGGCTCGCCAGGCTTATTTCCACACAGTTTCATTCACAGCCTCTGTCATCTACCAGTGATTTTATCCTCCAAGTGTCCAAAGTAATGATAGGTCTCGGGAACAAAGAATTAAAGGAAAGCTTTGAGATAGGAACCACATTAGACAGAAGTACAGTTAAGCTGAAGGGATGCATAAGGCCTGAGCTCCAACTGGGCAGTGGGAATCTAGGAATCCTTGACAAGAGCAAACTGGATGACAGGAAGGAAGTGCCTCCTGAACAGAGATAACAGTTTATGGTAGGAATCTACAGGCAATAAGGAGCTGAACCTGAAGGACAATTAACAGGAAAATCAAAAAAATCAGATATATTATCCAATTTAAATGTTTAAATAGAATTTTCACATCTCATTCTTAATCAGCTGATACAAGCTAAATTCAGTTGAAAAACTAGTATCTCTTAACAAAAAAAAAAATGGTTCTTACCTGTTTCAGAAAATAAAATGAGCACTTCATGAGAATGACTGCAAAAAATTTACAGAATAAACACCTAAAATTAACATGTTACCTCTTCATATTCATAGTCATCTTCAGACGTTTCAGTTATGGTGACCTCTGAATATCTTGTCAAGTTTTAATCTCAAAAAATATAGAATAAAATTATTACACAAAAATTGATTTGACCTTCAAATATAGTATTGGATTCAACTATCTCACCAGGAAGTTGGTAAATATATGTAATTTAATCTCCAAAAAATTTGTCTTCCTCATATAGCCTATAAATCTAGATATTTTAAAACAAAATACTTCATTATTTTTTACAACTCAAATCCATGAAAACCTACATTTCTATCTGTCTGTCTGACTGTTTTCTATCTATCTAATGATTTTCAACTTGATTCTATCAAGGCTTATGAAAATACATATAATATCATAAGGTAGCGTGAATTAGAAAGAAATAAGAAAAAACAGTAAATTTTTCAAATTCAATCTAAACCACAATGAATTTTCCAGAGCTCCTGAGTTAACCATTCACAGTACGTGAATAAAATGCGACTTTATTTGGTTTAAAGTATTGTGAATGAACAAAACAAATGCACACCAATATTTAAGTAAAGAACACATATCAATATTTTTATCAATAAAATTTAACTTTTCCATATATCTCCATTTTTAAATTATCTTTATAGGAAAGATAACTTAATTTTTAAGTGAATATAAAGTATACAGCCATCATAATTCAAAATTTCATAAATACTGAAGAAATTAAATATCAATGGAAATGATTCTAACATAAAATAATTCTATGAGAATTGCTTTAAGACTTTCAAAAATTGTAAGTTACTCTAATTACATATGAAAACTTCAAGACAATATTTTATGTTAAATCATAGCGCACACCATCAATGCTTGTTGTTGTTGTCGTTGTTGTTAGGTTTACATTTTTTTTTTATTACACTGACTTGGTTATGCCAAGTTTAAAATGTATGAATTAAACACTTTAATGCACGACAGTGGTTATGAAAATCAAAGAGAGGATTAGCCTATTTTTCATTTTGCTGCTGATTATAAAATGTCTCTGGTATTATGCTAACCAAGCGTTAGCTGAAGGGGTATATAACAACTTCTGTTGTTTGTAACAAGAATAGATAACGCTTACACAGTATTTAATAGGAGACAGGAACTGTTCTAAGAGTTTTCCATGTATTAACTAATTTCATCCTCATCCTGTCTATGAGGCTGGAACTATAACTCTATTTTACAAATCAAGAATCAGAGGCATAAGGTTCCACAGCTAGGAACTAAAAGAACCCATTGCTTCTCCATGTTCTGTGTGGGTTTTTGGTGCTACATAAATACATAAAGTGCTTGCCAAATATTTTCCTTAGAGATCTAAACCTATAAATGTATTATTGCTACTAAGCTCCATCACAAGTAATCATTCTCCCCTGTATTTCTTATCCCTATCACTTGCAGGAGACACTTAAGCCCCATTCCATTATGACCAACCCTCAGACACGAAGTATCTGTCAAAAGGTCAATATTTTATTGTCAAACATGAGTAAGTGCCTCTCCTAATAACATAGCGAAAAGTAATTAGGCTCAAAAATAGCTAAATGATTAAACAACAACCACACAAAAATAGTTGCATACTTCAGTCTATTCCATAACCTTAATTCATCCATATTAAATCCTACAAGGAGTAAAAATATCTCCTTTATTATCTATTACTGTAGAACAGCTTCTAATAGTATTTGCCTCACTCTCTAATTCCTTGCCATCAGCCTCTTTAAAGAACATAAGGCTTCTACTAGAAATCTGTTCGAGGTATTTTATCTTTCACTAACAACGTATTTCCAACATCTCCCTAATCCCCAGTTCCAATGCCACTGTTACTTCTTATTTAACACCCTACTCCAGATACTGAACCTGAAGGTCATGCTAAGTGAAATGTTAGATACAGAAAGACAAATACTGCATAATCTCACTTACATGTGGACTCTAAAAAAAAATTCCAACTCCACGGAAAAATTAGAAGGGGAGTTACCAATGAACAAACGGTAGGGAGAATGGGGATGTTCGTCAAGGTTGCACAAACATTCATTATAAGATGAAGAATTTATGGAGACCTAATATATAGCACACTAACTATGGCTAATAATAATGTAGTGTGCACTTAAAATCTGTAAAGAGAGTAGATCTTAAATATTCTCACCACAAGTAATATAAAAAAGGAAAAGGTAGCTATACGAGGTGAACAGGTCAATTAGCTTGGGTGTGGTAATTATTTCACAATGTATATGTAAATCAAAATACGTTGTACACCTTGAATATATGTAATTTTGTCAATTACATGTCAATAATGCTGAAAAAGGAACAACACGCATTTATTATACTGTAGTTTCTCTGGGTCAAGAACTCACTAATGGTTTAGCTCGTGGAATCTGACTTGGGGTCTCTCATGTCACAGTCAAAATGACAGCAGGATTAGGGTCATCTGAAGGCTGAGATGAGGCAGCAGGATCCATTTCCATGGCAGCTCACTGACATAGTACTAGTTTCCCAGAAGACCTCAGTTCCTCCCCATGTGGATCTCTCCACAGGCTACATGAGCATCCTCAAGATATGGTGGGCTAACTATCCCCAGAAAAAGCAGTCCAATAAAACAATGTGGATGCCACAATAGCTTTTCTGACCAAAGATCAGAAGTCACACATCATTTCTTTTTTTTTTTTTGAGACGGAGTCTCGCGCTGTGTCACCCAGGCTGGAGTGCAGTGGCGCGATCTCGGCTCACTGCAAGCTCCGCCCCCCGGGTTCACGCCATTCTCCTGCCTCAGCCTCCGAGTAGCTGGGACTACAGGCGCCCGCCACCTCGCCCGGCTAGTTTTTTGTATTTTTAGTAGAGACGGGGTTTCACCGTGTTAGCCAGGATGGTCTCGATCTCCTGACCTTGTGATCCACCCGCCTCGGCCTCCCAAAGTGCTGGGATTACAGGCTTGAGCCACCGCGCCCGGCGTCACACATCATTTCTTCATTATCCTACTGGTTACATGGGTCATGCCTATTCAATGTGTGAGGATTACACAAGAGCATGAATATTAGGAGGTGGGGCTCACTGGATGCGTATTAGTTCATTCTCACACTGCTATGAAGAAATACGCAAGACTGGGTAATTTATAAAGAAAAGAGGATTAATTGACTCATAGTTCTGCATGGCTGGGGATACCTCAGGAAACTTACAATCATGGCGGAAGGCACTTCTTCACAGGGCGCCATGAGAGAGAGAATGAGTGCAAGCAGGGGAAATGCCAGACACTTATAAAACCATGAGATCTCATGAGACTCACTCATTATCAGGAGAGCAACATGGAGGAAACTGGTCCTATGATCCAATTACCTCTACGAGGTCCTGCCCTTGACATATAGGGATTATTACAATTCAAGGTGAGATATGGGTGGGGACACAGATCCAAACCATATCAAGGTGTCATTTTATTTTAGAGACTGGCTTCCTTCCATATTCTGAGTGTTAAAAGAGTCAATATATGTAAAGCATTTAGATTAGTGTCTGGCTTATAGTAAATGATATACAAGTGTTTGTTGTCATTTCTTTTCTCACTCTGGAAAGAGTATCTATGGAAAAAAAAATCTCTTACGTTTCTCATGCCGCTGTTCCCCCATATATTAAAATGAATAAAAGACATTTTAAATTTCCCTCCAGTTATAGATTGATATATTTGATTGTTTTATATAAGATAAAATTTCCGAAGGTTCAGCTAGAGGAAGTTGGCCTCTTTTCTATGAAAAAGCATGACCCCTTCTGAGAGACAGTTCCTAGAAAGTAATTTTGTATACAGTCATTTGTATGTCTTCAGAAAAGCAATGCCATCCTTCACCATGTACACATTACAATAATTTCAAAAAGAATATTCTAAAATCTTCTGGATAGACTTTAAAGTTGTAAATAAGCCAACTACTGATAAGATTATATGAGGAAGATGTCACATGGCAATATACAGTAGAAAAAAAGTGATTTTTCCTCAAAGCATAAAAAATATCAAACAACACTTATATACTCCTACCCAGCAAACACTCTGGACAATGGCTTTTTATCACCTAAATGTATTACTTTCTCACAATCAAAAAAAATTAAGAGAAAACATAAATACCATTTTACAAAGCTTAAAAGTATTTTCACATGGACCAAAACTATATTTATTCTCACAACAACCCAATGAGGTCAAATGGCACAAATACAATCATCTCTAAATTAAAAATGAAGAAACTGTATCAGAGATTAAAAGATTTGCCCAAGATCACATAGCTGTGAATGACAAAGATAAATTCCTGAGATACAAATGCCATAAATTTGCTGCTACATCGTACTGTTTCTACAATGAGACAATAGGAATACACAATATGTTTTTACAAATATCCTAGGTAATGAACTCACCTATTTTTTTTCCAAAAACTCTCAAGTATTACATTAATAACAGGTAAATTAAATCACATAAATAGCTTAATTTGAAGACCCCCAGAGGAAAGAGAAGCAGAAAAGAGCTACCGACTACAGACTCAAAACGAAATCTAACCAAGGGCAAGAGATTGATGAGACAATACGTCAGGTAGTGGACAAAACAATCAAACTAGGAAAATACATACTTTGATTGATTTTTATGTTTCCACAATATAATTTATACTTAAAATTTCCCAAAGGCAACTCAGTTTAAATGTCACAATGTTATTAAAGACATAAATGTACTTTGACACTTACGTTTGTATGCATCTGTTTACCTGGCTAGCTAGCTGGCAATAGAGACAGGTGCACAAACTGATCCTAAAGTGATTCTGTAGCAGTTTGCAAATATACACACTATACAAAATGTGACAATTAATGAATGTGAAATTTGGAGGAGAAAAGAAAACAGTATTATAGAAATAAGATTAAGATGCAGCACATACCATAGGTCTCATAAGATTGTTTAAAAATAACCCCCAGATTTGACTCTAAGCTTCCCAGTAACCAGGGTAAAAAGGGACATGGAATCAGACACTATCTCTGTATCGACCCAATGAAAACAGATGAGTTTCTCTACAGATATCCAGCAATATCTCGTTCCAAAGCCTGACAGAAATGACATTCTTGGGTTCTCACAAAAAGAATAGTGCATTGTAGAGATATCAATCCCCTTGGCCCTTGGGACAGCATAAAAGGCAGAGTGAAGTAGGATGTGATGGAGTACTGTATGTGAAAAACTTTGGAAAGCATTGTTTTGTATAGCAATCTTGCCAGAGTAGAAAAGGTTAATTCGTCAAGAATGATAAAACTCTGTATACTCTGGTTCTACTTTCACTGAGCAACTTTCTCATCCGTAATTTAATCTCTTAGGTGATCCTACTCTCTAGGAAACATTCATACAATTAAGCTAATCACAGTTCTCATGCAAAGTTATTTTTCTACTGAAATAATAAGTTAGCATTCTGGCCTAAAACCAGTTTCTTAACGTCAAGCTGCCTTTGAGCCCTTACAAAACTCCCTTCCCTCTAACTGCCTAGTATTCCTTCGAAGAACACTGGTGAATTTCAGTCCCAAAATTTTCTTCTGCCCCGTCTGTTCCCCTCATATCTGGTTCTTACCTATCTGCACACTTGGCCTTGACTTGACACTTAATACTGTGCCTGGTTTTCTAGACTGCTCTTGCCTAGGGTAGTGTCCATGGCTCCCCTTTTCTCCCTGCCCTGAAGCCACAGCCTACAGTACCATCCAAGTTCAGACCAGGTTCTGTATTCCTAGTCATAACCTAGACACAGACTGAGGTTCCCATTCCTCACAAATCTCCATTTGCTCTGGAAGGAATTTAGTAGCACTTGTGAGTTTCATAGCATGAATTAGTTCCCTGGTATTTGGTCACCATGGGTGAACTATCTCATAGTTTCTGCACTAGCAGAGCCTGCACCAGATCCTGATACCGTCAATCTTTTCAGAAAATGGGAAAATGTAACACCCACACTGAAACTGCCAGGGAGCCCTAAGCCCATCATAGTACTACAGAGAACACAACTGCCAGAAACCTCAGTGAGACATTTTGGTTGGCCTAATGGCGCAGAGCTTGAGGTGCCAACGGGTATGAGGGAGAGACAAGTAACATTCCACAAATGGACTAGAGCCAGAAACCAATGAACAATTTTCAGATGCGAGCAGCATACAAAGTACCTTACACACCGGTCTCTTCCACTGTTGCATTTGTAGGTAGTGTTTACTGCCAGCAGCAGCAGCATCTTTATAAAGAACTGGAGTGAAACATATAGCTAATTATATTTTACATGATTTCCCAAAGCTGCTATAGACAGAAATCATTTTGTAATCGTTGCCATCACTGCCGAGCCAATGTACACAGAGGCAATCTAAAATCTAGCCTGGATCTTCCATGATCAACATTTTACTTATGAAGCTGAAATAAAAATACTGTAAATAGCAAATACCATAGTCTTGGTCCCTTTCTTAGGAAGGCCAGTTTAAATAACTGAATAATACAGACAAAAATGGAAGGTAGCTGGCATGCTTGTGGTCACATTCCCTTTTGCCAATTGCTCCCTGCAGTTTTTACCACACAGTCTTCATGAGGACTCAGAATTCTCATTAATATCCTATACCAGGGAGCCACTACCAATTCATCAGAACTGGTAAGAGTGGAGAAATGTACTGGCCACTCCTGTTCTAGATAGCTATTGCGTATCTTCTACCTTCATCACTGGAAAATAACTTCTGTTCAGCATATAAGACTCATAGTGCTCATGAAGCTGATGGTGTAAACCAGGAGATCCAAAGATATGGGCTCTACATGTGATATTTCTATCTGAAAATATAAAGGCTAAACATTAAGATATTTATCTACAGGCTTGCTACTTCAATTACAGTCCTTGGACCAGCAGCACCCGCAGCACCGGGAAGCTTCTTAGCAACGCAGAATCTCAGCCCCCTTGCCAGACTTACTGAATTAGATTCTTCATTTAAAGATCCACAGGTGAGTCACCTGCACATTAACGTTTGACTAAAGGACACAGAGCAAAACACATTTTTTTCTCTCCAAATAGCCTATGACTTTCACACAGGTAAATATCAACACTCTGGATTTAGTAACATAGTTCTCAGTCTGTCTATATGCAGGTTGTGTATTCTTTTCATTTGAATATACATAGGGTATGTATGTTCTAATATCTAAGAACCCATGCGTAAAGTTCCAGTGATAAGAAATACACTATTAGGGTTCATAACAATTACTAAGGATTTTAGAAATGTCTTTTCACTTAATACTACAAACATTTCAGAGAAGTACCATTTTATAACAGAAGAAAAAGTGGCTAACACATGTATCTAAGAGAATGCTAGTTTTAAAAAAGAAAAAGAAATCTATGCATCCACCTTTCTAAATGTTTTACTTAACTACAATGTTTAGCTTTAAAAAAAAAAAGTTAAAAACCATACAGTAAATTTTAAAAAAGGAAGGGCCAGGTGCGGTGGTTCACGCCTACAATCCCAGCACTTTGGGAGGCCAAAGTGAACCATCCTGGCTAGCACGGTGGTTCACTGGCTAGCACGGTGTACTGAAAATACCAAAAAAAAAAGAAAATTAGCCAGGTGTGGTGGCAGGTCCCTATAGTCCCAGCTACTCGGGAGGCTGGGGCAGCAGAATGGCATGAACCCAGGAGGTGGAGCTTGCAGTGAGCCGAGATCGTGCCACTGCACTCCAGCCTGGGTGATATCTCAAAAAATAAAATACAATAAAATAAGGAAAATTTAAATTTTAATTAAAGTTATCAGTGAACATTACTATTGCAGTGAAAGACTAGATAGAACAGTTACTTAAGAAGACAGCAAACTAGTACATTGGCTCATGTCTGTAATCCCAGCACTTTGGGAGGCCAAGGCAGTAGGATGCCTTGAAGGAGTTCAAGACCAATCTGAATAACAGAGTGAGACCCCCATCTCTACCAAACACAAAAACAAACAAACAAAATTAGCTGGGTATGGTGCCGCACATCTGCAGTTCCCGCTACTCAGGAGGCTGAGGTGGGAAGATTGCTCAAGCCCAGGAGTTTGAAGCTGCAGTGAGCTATGATCATGACACTGCACTCAAGCCTGGGTAGCAGAGCAATACCTCATCTCTTAAAAAAATACTTTTTTTCTAAAGGTAGCATGGTAGAGGTTAAGATATTTATCTACAGGCTTGCTACTTCAATTACAATCCTCAGTATCTCAGATAAGGGCATCAGTCTAGTGTGATCCTCGTATTTCAGGGTCTAGAGTCCTTAATTTTGGAGTTTCAGAAAGAGTTGACTTTGGGACTCCATCCAGAGCTGATTAGCTTCACAGAACTGGCTTAAACTTACTCAACTCTCAGAAATTGCTGCCAGGGGTTGGCGAGACCTTTTCAATGGCAAGTAAACGTACACCTATCATCTAAAAAGCCAAATCCTTAGTATTAGAATGCCTAGAGAGAGGAAATAATCAAAAGCTAGAGGAGCCAGATGTCCACGTAGAGGGAGATATGTAACAAAAACAGTATCTTGAGGCTCCACTTTCCTAGGGTCCACGTATTCACTTACTCTTCCTTGAACAAAGTCTCTTTAGACAAGGAACAACAAAATCAATTAACCCTTAGCTTTCTTAGTACAAATTCATTCTGGCCTTCCAATTGGAACTGGGCAGTCCCAAATGTCTGCAGCCACACATTTATAGGCAGCCCTTCCTCACTACAATTGAAAACCTCACGCAAGTTGTGTTGATTTCTAATAAGAGATTCATTCATTCACAAAAGACAACCAACCTTCTTTCTAGGTTCTGGAGATACCTACTTGACCCTTTACATATCTATCACATAGCTAAAATCTCACCTTATATTTTATAATGCTGCAAGTATTTTTTTAAGGATGAGTTCTAGAGAGGATTCATGTACTCCATAACTCAATTTCTTAGTGTTCTGACAATAGCTAAGAACCATGTCATGTATGTTTGTATCTCATCTTGTTGAAGTCTAAAACATAGAAGCAATGATATTCTGAGGTTCCTTAGAAGAGAAATAGGTGGCACTGTTAAGAGTTAGGAGATTACAGGGAAGGGGTGTTGCAAGGTAAGAACTCTTTTTCCTGAACACAGTGTGTAAACCATCATAAAGGACATGGGACCTTTATTAATGTCCCCCCACAAGGCGGATCCTGGCTATGTTTCTGGTTTGGACATTAGTCTATTCATATTCTTCATATTTGAGTATTTAAAAGCAGAAAAGTGCGAGATTTCCTGAAGAATTCAAGTCAACTTCTTTGAAAGTCTTGCTCGGTATTGATAGCTCATTGTCTAACGTACTAGGAGCATCTGTTCAGTCATAAGTAAGGGAAGTCCAGATCAAATGCAGATTAGAAGTCATTGAGTGTATGTGGGAAGCAGAGGACATCAGATTTCTGATTCATCTGTGCATATTATAACTTTTATTTACCCACCACAATAGCTCAATTAAATTACCTGAAAGCAAAAACTTTTAACCAAAAGAAGTCTCACTTTAGCAACTGTCATAATTGCCTTAAGAAACAATGTCAAATAACATTACACAGGCAACTCTTAATTAACCATGTGAAGAGAGCCCAGGGATACAGGAAAAATTGGTATTCACAAGCAATCCTCAAACTTCATTTCAACTGGGAGTTGAAATGACTAAACCTCTTCCCTCAGCATGGAATATAGCAAAATTAACTGGTTAAATGTTTAACTGTGTATCCCCTGACTACCCTTTGGTTAAAATACAAAATAGTAGTCAGTCAAGCAAAGAAAGAAGAAAAGTAAATGGGTTGGAGAATTCACACAGTGGATAGTAAAATCCTAAAAAGTTATAGTTGCTTATATGTGTTAAAGTTCCAATAAGTGTGATTATTTGAAGAAGTCTTTGTAAGACAGGTTTGCAAACTGCTACATCTTGGCAGGTGGGACTCAGTGAGCTCCCTGCAAATTAAGTAAACCTGATTTTCATTGCTGAAAGTTCTGTCATGTTAGACTCCTACCATTTATTTCACAAAGATGTTTGCAAAAAGTTACCTGTCAATCTCATGTTAACAATTAAACTATGTGTTTACGGAAATAATTTTAATGCAAACAAAATTACAAGATGCCTGGTTACCATTCAGTAGCGAGGGCACTGACATAGATACGCTTAGGAAGAATTATGAAAATCGCTGTTAAAGAGGAATATTACTGGAAACGACAGCCTATTAGATCTATGAAAACAGTATAAAACCTCACTTATGACAACTAAAGCACCCACATATTTCTTTCAAATTGATTTCAAGCGATTAGAATTTCTATTCCTGTAAAAGTTGTTTTGGCACCCAATAAAATACTACATATGTTCTTTAATCTTTTAACTAAATTCTTCACAGCTCTCTGTAGTGTGGATGTGTACTGAGGCTGAGTCAGGACAGGTTAATCGGCTTGTCAAAGCTCACAAAATGAATCATTGCTAGATTTCTGAAATCTTGAATTAAAGCTGGGGAGGGTTACAGTTGGACAAAAAAAATAAGATTTGGCAGATTTTGGAGTTTCCTTGGTATCTTTAAGAACTGAACAGATAATCATCTCTTTCTTACCCCCTGAATAAAGGACTTAGATGTCTTTTTCTCATGAACCCTCCCCGTCTCCCTAGTAGGGATTAATCTATATAACTAGAGGAAGGGAGTTCTAAAGCCTTAACACAAGAAATAGTGGACCTAATTATCCACACATGGTTATTCAATTTTTCTGTTACTTCCGATAAAAATCGTTAATCACTATCTGCTTTCTTCCTAACATCTCTGAGCTGTGTAGTTCACCAGATCATTATTTGCTCAAGGAGAAAAAAAAAAAAAAAGCAACTATACTATTATTATTATTAAATAGTCAAACTTGGAACTACCCAGGAAGATAATGCTATCAAAACTAAGCATTTAAGCATTAACTGGACCATCCAACTGGATCGTGGGTTGGGTATTCTGAGCTTCAGCTTCTAAAAGTCCAATGGCAGAGGTCTTTCCCTAGTCTCCTAACGTTCCTCCGTTGAATTTATTGGGACGGCTTTCTGAAAGATTGAGGGCTTACTTAGGAAACCCATTATTTGCAAGGAGGGTTGAAGCAATTTGTTGTGCTGTCTTAACATAAAAAGCAACCCTTCATCCAAAATGTACTGAGTGGTTACTAAGTATGAGGCCTTGGAAGGTCTCCCAACTCTTCTAACAGGTACGGGGCACCCTGCGCTACTAAGGGCGAGAAATTCAGTAAGTGGCTCTCAGGAAGACTGCGGTGGCAAAAACAGCACCTTGAAGTCCAACAAAGTCTCCTCCGGAGAGTGGTCCCAAGGCTCAAAAGGCGCCCCCAGTGGGAGGCCCTCGCCTTCCTCCCAACACCCATTACCCGACAGCGCAGCAAGCCGCGCCTCCACGGGAAGGATACGCTCCAGGTAGTAGGCGCCCTCAGCCGCCACCGCGTCCGCCGTGTCCCTCGCGTCCCCAGCTTCCGTCAAACCCATGCCCAACGCCTCTTCCAGCACCCTGACGGCGGAGCTCGGTATCCCTCGCTGGGCAGCCATCTCTGGCGCTCCGAGCCCCCTCCACCGGCCGGCCCACAGCTGTCCCTAAGGGCAACAGCGAAGACGCTGCCCAACGGCCCCAGGCAGCTCTCGCGAGATCCCGGCATCTCTCACCCCGCCCCACGGGAGCCCGGGGCACGGAAGGGTTGCCAGGAGTCCAAGTAGCTGTCGCACTCCCGGGCCTCCCGGTTACCGTGGCAACGTTGTTGCCTCGTTAACGCGAGAGCTCAGGCGCAGCTCTCGGAGCGGACAAGATACAATAAACAATTGGCTTGCATTGCACCTTCCTACCCAAGCAGCTTGGTTTTCTTTCGCTTTGACCCTATAATTTCATTCCCATTTCGTTGTCGTCTCTGAATTACCTTTCTCTTGATTCTTGCCCATTAGCAGTCCTCTAATTTCAGATGTTTGTAGATCCCCAAGTGTTCCCAGGGAAAACTACTAGAAAAGGTGAGTTCTCAACACCTAGAAGTTTTTTAAAAATGAAAAAATAAAGTTCTAGAAATCATAATTGAAAGACTGACCCAGGGGAGCTACCAGACGCTTAGCAATAAAGAACTATGGTGTTCAGCTTTGTCAAGTCCTTTCTTGTGATCGTTAATGCATTTAGCTGGACATCTGTTTTGAGTTTGGTTCCATATACTAAGACTTGGAATAGTATTTGTAGCATTGATTCTCGCCAAGGTAAAAACAGTTGCATAAAAATTATGAGCTACAAATTTGGTCCTAACAAATGTATATAGTTGACACTTGCCCTATCATGTGTAGTCTTATTGCTATGAGAGGATCTTCCTCAGGTTATATTGCGTATGTATCAGAAGCAAATTCAAGGCCCTTTTCCTTGCAAATAGTTGTTCTTTTTTTTCCCCCTTAATTTTATTTTAGGTTCAGGGGTACATGTGCAGGTAAGCTCATGTCGCAGGGGTTTGGTGTATAACTTATTTCGTCAGCCAAGTACTAAGTGTAGTACCCAATAGTTATTTTTTCTGATCTTCTCCCTCCTCCCACTCTCCTCCTCAAGTAGGCCACAGTGTCTGTTGTTCCCTCTTTGTGTCCATTTCTTCTCATTATTTAGCTCCCACTTATAAGTAAGAACATGCAGTATTTGGTTTTCTGTTCCTGCATTAGTTTGCTAAGGATAATGGCCTCCAGCTCCATTCATGTCCCTGAGAAGACATGATCTCATTCTTTTATGGCTGCATAGTATTCCATGGCATATGTGTACCACATTTTCTTTATCCAGTCCATTGATGGGCATTTGGGTTGAATCCATGACTTTGTTATGAATATCAATGAACATGCATGTGCATGTGTTTTTATGGTAGAACAATTTCTATTTCTTTGGGTATATACCCAGTAATGGGATTGCCAGGGCGAATGGTATTATTTTTCATCCTACATTTCTTGATGAAAACTGGAAGCCAGTGATCCCATAAAAGCTCCCATTTATTACCAAAAGATAGCAGTAATTCCTAAGGAAGGGATTGAGACTGCATGTGTCAGAGCCAGAGAGACAGCTTTCAGAGCCTGCTTCCATCACTTACTAGCTATGACACATTGGGCAAACTACTACTTAATGCCTCTAGGCCCTAGTTTCATCATTTGTAGAATAAAGACAACAGTACTACCTACCTCAAAGTGCTGTTGCAAGGGGTAAAGCAACATAAAGCATTAAGAACTTACCAGGAACATAGAAGATACTAAGAAATGTTAGCTGTTATTTCTATTAAATGTTCGATTTTGTTTATTTTTTAGAATAATCAAGGGTCACAGGTAGATATAATAGTCGGATAATTCATTCCTGGTACCTATTCTTTTACTACCCTACTCTTTGTCCTTGAGTTCTCACATCACACATTTCCTGAGTGCTCATTAAATGCAAGGAACAATTACAGGAGGCTGAAAATACAGGAGAAGAATTCTGACATTGGAGAATCCACTGCTTTTATAGAAAGGTTGCTCTTTGTTTCAGAAGAAGGCATTACCTCATCTCTCAAGGTTGTTTCCTGTAAATCCAGCCTTCACAAATGACCTGAGTAAGGAGTGGTCAAAGCCTTAGATTTTTGGCATATCTAGCAAGACATGTAGGAACATAAAAGACATGAAGGAGGATCTCTCAGAACAATTACTGTTTATTTGTTTTTGTTTGTTACAATGGCTCATCATTCTGACATTTTAGATGTAGTGTGTCATCTTCTACAGATGTTTGTCTCCTGCCTCTTCTGTATGACCTTAATTAAGTTCTCTGAGCCTTAGTTTCCTGTTCTGTAAACCAGAGATTTTAATACCTACCTTACTAAAATATAAAGACTAAACAAAATACGTGAAAAGCACTTATAACCATGTCTGGTATATCAAATGTTTTCAGTAAATAATCGTTAATAAAATTAGCTTAAAATATTGAATGAATATGCAAGCTTAAATTGGATATTGTATTTTTAAGAAACTTAAACATACAGAAACAATTTAAGATAAAACTTAAATATTTTTAGAAATATGGAGCACTCAGCCAGGCACGATGACTCACACCTGTAATCCCAGCACTTTGGGAGTCTAAGGCAGATGGATCACAAGGTCAGGAGATCAAGACCATCCTGGCTAACATGGTGAAACCCCGTCTCTACTAAAAATACAAAACATTAGCCGGGTGTGGTGGCACACGCCTGTAGTCCCAGCTACTCAGGAGGCTAGGCAGGAGAATCACTTGAACCCGGGAGGCAGAGGTTGCAGTGCGCTGAGATCATGCCACTGCACTCCAGCCTGGGCAACAGAGCAAGACTCCATCTCAAAAAAAAAAAAAAGAAATAAAGAAAGGAAGGAAAGAGAGAAAGGAAGGAAGGGAGGGAGGGAGGGAGGGAAGGAGGAAAAGAGAGAAAAGAGAAAGAAATATGCAGCACTCAAAAAAGGGAAAGAGTTTAATAGGGTCATATAAAATGAATAAATTATGACCAATATCCATTGCTTAATGTAGAGGAGAAATGGGAAAAAAATCTTCTCCAAAGAGTTCAAAAACAGGAGACTTATGACTGAAGGAAGTATCATTAACTACACTCCTCAAAAAAATGAAAACTTGTAAGTCTAATTCTATGAAGTTTCAAGTAGCCAAAGTTTTAATTCAGAGTTACTAATTTGATTATATCCATTTCATGGATTTCAAAATTGGAAGTCACCCAAGATATGTGTGGTTCAACTACAATTTGAAACACATTTCACAGGGACCTAAGCAGAAGTGGTTTTAAAAATTCCAATTAAAGCTACATTAACATTTTATTTTGTAAACCTTTTGGTCTCCACAATGGTCTGTAAAGCAATGAAATAAAAGCAAAAAATAATTTTAACAAATATAAACAGAACCAATAATTGCATTCAAATAAAAACATGATGCAACCTTTTAGGAAGACTGCTGATATCTTAAAACTAGCATGTATTTTCAAGGAACAAATTTGAAAATAAATGTGTTACATTTGAATTTTTATTCTGTTAATAACTAGTTTAATTAAAAAGAAGTGTGAATGCTTTACTAAGAAAAAACAAAAAATTCAGACCAAAGTGATTGTTTGAGTTATAATGCCTTTCCATCCTATAATATTTCCTTTTTAATATACTGCACAAACTTCCTTGGAGTGGGGAAAAAAAATGCCTTAATATTTTGATGAATGAACAGCAAACTATCTACTTTCCCTTTGAATGTATTACTGAAAAATATAAATAAAGAAAACCAGTGGAGACAGTAGAAATAAAGCAACAACCACAAAAGGCAACAAATTTTATCTCCTCCCAGCCTAAATGCTCCATTTATGTAAAAGTGAAATTATTTTTAAAAGCAAAACCAGAAAGGAAGCTGACAATGGATGTACTCTTTGTATTTGTAGTTTTAAAGCAGAAAATAATTACATGCAATAATATAGTAAAGTAGTATTCAATTTTCATAAGTTATGAGCATTCATTTGCTATAGATAGAGCCCAAGCCATTTACTGATGCATCTTTTTATAAAAGTAACTATCTTATTTTCTTTCAAAACTTAACAGTAAATGGTGGCCAATTTTAGATTTCTGAATTCATAGAAGTAGTACTAATTGACTATGGTGGAAAATTATCATTTCAAATATACAGCATATATATTTCCCTTTTTCACCAACAACCACTGAAAATTCATTTCTCTAGTGTTCTGAGCCCACGTAGTTCAAACAGGGTCAATCCTCTGTCTCTGGCAAGGAACATATGTTCCAGGTTTAACCCAAAAGAATACCTCATTATTCTTGGCTACTGTGATCAGTTCTGAAGTTGGTATGTGTCTTAAAAGGAGCCAAATTAGATTTGGTAAGAATTTGTTGGAAATTTTGGGAGATTCTTACTCTGCCCCTTGGGACTTAGTTCTGGAGTTGTTCCAGCATGATTGCAAGAATGAACAAATTATCTATCTAAGAATTCAGTCAGCATGGAAGACCTGAGTGAAGAAAGAGAAAACTTGAGCCCAGATGCAATGACTTGAACCCATAGCATACACACATGTATTTCTTTGCTCTGTCAGCTGAGAGGGCCTAGAAGCAACAACACCCCCATTACAATGAGCACTTCAGATTTTAGATTTTAATACCATTTGCTAATTAAAAGGATAGAGGGCTCCTTGGAGAGACGGCTGGTTTTAGGGCTTGATGGGGAATAAACAAGATGAGCCTAGAGGATCTTACCGTTCCAGAAAGTAAAAAAGATCCTGCCTCTGAAAAAAAATCTCAAAGTGATGGACATAGGTCAAAGGGACACAGCAGCCAATTGTCCTAAGTGAAGCTAGGATGATTTGAGCAACCAAATTAATAAAGTAGTACTGAAGTATAACTCAAAGTATAAAATAAATATCTGTGAGTCTATACTGATACAAATAGATGATTAAATGATAAATAAATGAGTGGAGAAGAATGGACAAATCTCCTGTGATGAGAAATTTCAAGTAATTTATGTAGATACTCTACATTCCAGGAGATGGAGCATAGCTGCACATTCCTTAAGTATAGACTACACATAGTGAGTTTCTTGTATAGTAAAATCCCAACTTGACAGTGCAGAAGGCTGATAAACACCACCTCACCCAGGTGATCAAGATTAATATCAACAGTGATAAGTCATGTTGGTATTGGTATTATGTAATGAGAATGGCATTTCATCTCTGTGATCTTTCTCCCCAGAACCTGTAAGCATGGACCAATCGAGAGAAAACATCAGATAAATCTCAGTTGAGGGAAACTACAACATACCTTACCCAGTACTTCTCAAAACTATCAACATCATTGTGTTAGTTCATTTTCACACTGCTGAAAAAGACATGCAAGACTGAACAATTTACAAAAGAAACAGGTTTAACTGGACTGACAGTTTCATGTGGCTGGGGAGACCTCATAATCATGGCAGAAGGCAAGAAGGAGCAAGTAATTTCTTACATTGATGGTGGCAAGCAAAGAGAGCTAGTGCAGGGAACTCCCGTTTTTAAAACCATCAGATCTCATGGGACTGATTCACTACCACAAGAACCGTATGGGAAAAACCACCCCCATGATTCAATTATCTCTCACCAGTTTCCTCCCACAACATGTGGGATTATGGGAGTATAATTCAAGATGAGATTTGGGTGGGGACACAGCCAAACAATATCATTCCACCCCTGGCCCCTCTCAAATCTCATGTCCTCACATTTAAAAACCAATTGTGCCTTCCCAACAGTCCCCTAAAGTCTTAACTCATTTCAGCATTAACCTAAAAGTCCACAGTCCAAAGTATCATCTGACACAAGGCAAGTCCCTTCCACCTATGAGCCTGTAAAATCAAAAGCAAGTTAGTTACTTCCTAGATACAGTGGGGTTACAGGGATTGGGTAAATACAGCCATTCCAAATGGGAGATATTGGCCAAAACAAAGGAGCTACAGGCTCCATGCAAGTCCAAACTCCAGCAGGGCAGTCAAATCTTAAAGCTCCAAAATGATCTCCTTTTACTCCATGTGTCACATCCAGGTCAAGCTGATGCAACAGGTGGGTTCCCATGTTCTTGGGCAGCTCCACCCCTGTGGCTTTGCAGGGTACAGTCTCCCTCCTGGCTGCTTTCATGGGCTGGTGTTGAGTGTCTGCAGCTTTTCCAGGTGCACAGTGCAAGCTATCAGTGGATCTACCATTCTGGGGTATGATGGACAGGTGGCCCTCTTCTCACAGCTCCCCTAGGCAGTGCCCCAGTAGGGACTCCATGTGGGGGCTCTGATCCCACATTTTCCTTCTGCACTGCCCTAGCAGAGGATCTCCATGAGAGCCCCACTCCTGCAGCAAACTTCTGCCTGGACATCCAGGCATTTCCATACATTCTCTGAAACCTAGGCGGAGGTTCCCAAACCCCAATTCTTGACTTCTGTGCACAGGCAGGCTCAACACCACACAGAAGCTGTCAAGGCTTCAGGCTTGCACCCTGTGAAGCCACGGCCCAAGCTCTACTTTGTCCCCTTTCAGCTATGGCTAGAGTAGCTGGGACACAGGGCACCAAGTCCCTAGACTGCACACAGCATGAGGACCCTGGAACCAGCCCTCAAAACCACTTTTTCCTCCTACACTTCCAGGCCTATGATGGGAAGGGCTGCCATGAATACCTCTATTATGCCCTGGAGGCATTTTTCCTATTGTCTTAGGGATTAACATTCGGTTCCTTGTTACTTATGCAAATTTCTGCAACTGGCTTGAATTTCTTCTCAGAAAATGGGATTTTTCTTTTCTGTCACATTGTCAGGCTGCAAATTTTCCAAACGTTTATGCTCTGCTTCCTTTATAAAACTGAGTGCCTTTAACAGCACCCAAGTCACCTCTTGAATGCTTTGCTGCTTAGAAATTTCTTCTGCCAGATACGCTAAATTATCTCTCTCAAGTTCAAAGTGCCATAGATCTCTAGGGCAGGGGCAAAATGCCACTAGTCTCTTTATTAAAACATAACAAGAGTCACCTTTGCTCCAGTTCCCAACAAGTTCCTCATCTCCATCTGAGATCATCTCAGCCTGGATTTCATTGTCCATATTGCTATCAGCATTTTGGGCAAAGCCATTCAAGAAGTCTCTAGGGAGTTCCAAACTTTCCCATATTTTCCTGTCTTTTTCTGAGCCCTCCAAGCTGTTCCAACCTCTGCCTGTTACCCAGTTCCAAAGTTGCTTTCACATTTTTGGCTATCTTTTCAGCAACACCCCACTCCTGGAACCAATTTACTGCATTAGTCTGTTTTCATACTACTGATAAAAACATACCTG
This sequence comes from Papio anubis, assembly GCF_008728515.1. Lineage (NCBI taxonomy): Eukaryota > Metazoa > Chordata > Mammalia > Primates > Cercopithecidae > Papio > Papio anubis. The sequence continues at coordinate 97,059,057 of NC_044985.1, read as the reverse complement.
AGACTGGGCAATTTACAAAATAAAGAGGTTTAAATGGACTCACAGTTCCACGTGGCTGAGGAGGCCTCAGAATCATGGTGGAAGGCAAGGAGGAGCAAGTCACGTCTTACATCAATGGCACCAGGCAAAGAGAGCTTGTGCAGGGATCTCCTGTTTTGAAAACCATCAGATCTTGTGAGACTTATTCACTACCACAAGAACAGTATGGGGGAAACCACCCCCATGATTTAATTTTCTCCCACAGGGTTCTTCCCACAACATGTGGGAATTATGGGAGTATAATTCAAGATGATATTTGGGTGGGGACACAGTCAAAACATATCAATCATTAAACAAGAAAAGTGGGAAACTGTCACAACCAAGAGATCCCTAAAGAGGTATGCTGACTGAATGCAACGTGGGATCCTAGGGAAAAGAGAATATTATGTAAAAACTAAGGATTTCTGAATAAAGTATGGACTTTATTTAGTTACTAATAATGTGTCAATAATGGTTCATTAGATGTAACAAATGTACCATATTGATGTAAGATGTTCATAGTAGGGAAAACTGAATATGAGTATATGGGAACTTTCTATATTATCTTTGCAACTTATTGCTAAATCTAAAACTATTCTGAAATAAAAAATTAATTTTTAAAAAGTTGCTTGAACATTTATTCTAGCATTTCCTTAAACAAGCCTCACCATTGACCTTTCTTTTAAAACAACAAATTCCTTTTGCTTAAGTCAGTTTCTGTTGGGCTGTCTGTCACTTGCAGTTCAACAGGACCTCCTGGTAAATTGACTCTGTGTGGAATCACCATTACTTCCATACTATTTGAAGATTTATTTTGCTGCCAAGAGTTTTTTTCTTAATCTATCTGATATACAATAACATTGTATTGTGTACTTTAAAATGTGTTGAGAGGGTAGACCTCATATTCAGTGTTCTTCCCACACACAAAAAGGGCTAATATGATGTGCCTTTGTGAATTTAGACCTGAAAGTGCTATTCTCACCACACAGATGAAAAAATACAGTTTGTTTTCATACATAGGAGAAAACTGAATGGGCTACCTTTGAAGTCCAGGGCACCCTCCTCTATTTTGTTCACTTCCTCATCAGGCACTATGTACAGACTGAGAAGAGAAAGACTTCAAAAGAGTGGTCAGGACAACAACAAAGACAATGACTGGAAAGACAGAAGAATTGTGCAGAGAAAGAGGTAGATAGAAATGGAAGTCTGTTGTTCCCCTCTATGTGTCTATGTGTTTTCATCATCTAGCTCCCACTCATAAGTGAGAACATGCCACATTTGGTTTTCTGTTCCTGTGTTAGTTTGCTAAGGATAATGGCCTCCAGCTCTGTCCATGTCCCTGCAAAGGACATGATCTCATTCTTTTTAATGGGTGTAAACTATTCCGTGGTGTATATGTACCACAACACCCCTGAACTTAACTTAAAGTTAAAAATAAAAAATAAAGGAAAAGCTGAGTTAAGCTATACTATCTTTGTAACTCTTCTGTAAATCTAAAATTCTATCAAAATAAAAAGTTTTAAATGTATTTTAAAAAGAAATGGAAGTCTGACTTAGGAAAGCATTATGACAATTCTAGCAGTGAACATTTAACACACATCTAATGCCCACTTTGAGCAGTGGGGACTTGCCTATGAAAATTCCACTGTTCAATATGCAGTGGGGTATACAGCAATTTCCAAGACAGTCTTGCTGGAGAGAGCCTTCTTCCAGCCATTGCAATGTTCTCCTGATACTCAGTTGTCACATCCTATACCTGAAATACAATAGATTTATCTAAAGTATTGTATAATCCCTGATTGACTTTAACATGTCTTAGCATGTCTGCAATTATGCATATTACCAGAAAGAAGAAAGAGAGAGAAAGAGGGAGGGAGGAAGGAAGGAAGGAAAGAAAGAAGGAGAAGAATTATTTTTCTAAGCATATAATGCTATGCTCAATTCTTTGTGGATAATGGGAAGCAGAGTTTGAATTGTTCCCTGTATAAAAGATAACTCATTTTAGCTCCTTGTCCTTCCTGGAGGTAAGAAAGCAAGTTTGGTAGTGAATAGCCCAGTTAGTACATTGCATCCAGGCTGGTCAGATCCTGGGACTGTTGAGACAGATTCTTGTGCACAGAACCACACAAATCAGAGATTCAGAAAACATGAGAGTAATGAAAGCTAAGACCCATATGTGAAATACATAAGGGTTAGTCAGATTTTAATTAAAAGTGTATTTTTTTTTAGAGACAGGGTCTCCCTCTGTCACCCAGGTTGGAATGCAGTGGCATGATCATAACTCACTGTAGCCTCGAACTTATGAGCCCAAGCAAACCTCCCACCTCAACCTCCTGAGTAGCTAGAATAGCTGAGACTACAGGTGCATGCCACCATGCCCAGCTTTTTCTTTTCTTTTCTTTTCTTTTCTTTTCTTTTCTTTTCTTTTCTTTTCTTTTCTTTCTTTCTTTTATGAGACAGGATCTCACTACATTACCCAGGCTGGTCTTGAACTCCTGGCCTCAAGTAATCCTCACACCTTAGCCCTCTAAATTTCTGGGATTATAGGTGTGAGCTACCATGCCAAGCCCCCAAAATATAAATTTTTTTACGATAAACCACTTCTTCAGTTCAATATGTGTACTTGCTTTAAACCCTACTTTGAATCTAAATTACTTCCTTGATGTTAATTGAGTTAAGGTCTAGAGGTGCCCTCCTACCTGACACAGGCGCACCCTGATTTTCAGGACTTACATATTTCATAAATCCTTATTGATAACTTTATAAATTAATTAGGCACAAGCAGATGACTGTAGAAGAAAAATAACTTGTGTTCACAAGAATATCACAGGAACTTTAGAGACAATGGTTGCTGATGACAAAGTAGAGCAGGAGAAAGGGTTCCTGAGACAAGGATGGTACAATTATGCTGACAGTTATGAAGGCTCCAATTTTCCCTACTTTAACTACAAACTATGAAAACTGACATCCTATCAATATTCCCTAACATTACTCTTGCATTTACAGCACAATGTTATTTTTAAATTCTTTAATAATTCCAATACCCAGACAAAGTTTACTTATGTAAATCTACCCATTCATTACCATTTTTTCATATTTACATACTTTAAACAGTCAATGCCTTGGAATCATTTTTTGTTTTTACATAGAAACATTTGAAACATTAAAAAAGAAACAGAATATAAACTATTCAGATGAGTGAACTTAGCAGCCAGGGAATATTTGAATAAGGATGATTGCTCCCAGAGACTGAGAAAGTTGAAAATTATTGCTGGTTGATCACAGATTTTTAATAAACATCCCAGAAAATCCAATGGCTACTCTATTATAAATCTGAATTTGGAGGGAAACAAATATTCTATTTTCTAAGAAAGCTTCAGTCATGAAAAACTGCCTCTCTTTAGTAAGATCACTCACAATTTTGGCTTCTGAGAGTGAAAAGTAATGTGGAAAGTGTGTCTGAGACACTGTCTTTCTACCTGACCTTACTGTGAAGGGCACTCAGCTAATTGCTCTCTACCACTCAAAGCACTCCCAGACCACTGTCACCCATACAGTTATGCCTGAGTTCTGCTGATGCCACCCACATGAAGGCATTTACTTCTTGGTGTGGTGAGTGAGCACAAGATAAAGTCTAATTTAAGAATTAGGAGCAATTTCATGATTTTTGCTAGTTTTCCAATGCTGAGACTATTAGAACAATGACAGCTAACACATACTGGATGCTGTATCTGGAATGTTTTATTTGATCCCACAATAATCATTTGAAGTAGTTGCTGAGGGAGCACTGAGAAAACTCAGATGCAGACACAATACATATCCTGCACAAACTACCTTGTTTAAGCAGTGCTGACTAAGATGTCTTCACCCCTAGGGCGAGCAATTGTCTCTGATGCGAGAGGATTAGCCTGGTAGTGAAGCTCACCAATATCCCTCCTCGCCCTTTCCGTCTTTGAACCACTTTTCCTCTTACTTTTGGTCTCTGCGTACAGTAGAGAAAACTGCTCCCTGGGAAATAACTTGTTCCTTTGGGGTTAGGATGTTCTCACATTAATCTACACTAAACTCTAAACAAATAAGAGAGTGGTGAATCAGTTTTTCTCCCTCGCAAGCAATTATCTCTTTTCTTCATAAAAAACATGTTTCCCATTTTTCATTTGGCTTTTCAAATGTATTTTGCTGTAAAGTAGGTATAGTAGGCTACCAATTGTGTAAAGCAAAGTAATATGCATGCTTGTATAGTCTTGTATACTTTTTCTTTTTTCTTTCTTTTTTTTTTGAAACAGAATCTCACTCTATTGCCCAGGCTGGAGTGCAGTGGTGTGATCTCTGCTCACTGCAACCTTCGCCTCCCAGGTTCAAGCAATTCTCCTGTCTCAGCCTCACAAGTAGCTGGGACTACAGGTACACGCCACCATGCCCAGCTAATTTTTTGTGTCTTTAGTAGAGATGGGGTTTCACCATGTTGGTCAGGCTGGTCTCGAACTCCTGACCTTGTGACCCACCCAGATTGGCCTCCCAAAGTACTGGGATTGAAGGCGTGAGGCACCACACCTGCCCCTTTCTTTCTAATTGAAGCTGATCAGAGAGGAAGGGTCAAGAATGTACCACACACTCTGCAGGAAATGCTCCTCCTCAAATTTTCTGTCTCTGGAATACCTTACCCAAATTATTGTTGATTATTAAAACTTCTCTTACGTACATACTAAAATATTTACCATTTAGAGTTCTATAATTGATTGGGTTTTGAAATGTTAAAAATTTAAATGTAACACAATTAAAGTTCCAGAGAGAATTCTGAAATACTCTTGTAGAAAAACTTGTCTTCCTGTTTTCTTACTGCTAGTATACATGGATGCACTTCTTCAAAGTAACAAAAAATCATTATCTTTTAAAAAGCAAATGCTTAGATTGTAGTGATTGACCAACATTAATTAACATAAGTGTAAAAATTATTTATACCTTTAGCAGAACTCTTTTTGTACCTACCATTCTTTGGAGTAGCAATGAAACTCCAGAACTGTAATAAGGGAAGACGTGTATCTTTTCAATAGTGTCACATTTCTAAATCAACTATTATATCACTGAAGGTAAGCATCAATGAGTCGGCATAATTTTTCCTGCTTCATGATCTCTGGCATAGTCACAATATGCAGAATGTCTAGTGTAGAACAATGGCTGCAGCTAAAGGCGAGGATCAACAGTCAAGCAGGAATTATATGTGGAAGTCACTGCAAGCCGTATTTAGGCACTATATATAGACCTTATCCTAAAATTAATAGGAAGCCACTGAAGTATTTAAATTAGACATTAAAATGACCAAATATCAGCAGTTGTTAACTTTTAAAAAATTATTCATAACTTATACTTTTAATTAAAAACATAATTATACATAAATGTATGTACATGTTTGTGATTATGTATTTATTAAATGCAGTCTTTTTCATTTCTTTTTTGTTTGCTTCATTCTTCTACATCTTCTTACCCTTCCCCCAACATCAACTCACTCCCTGCAAAGTCAATTGTTTTGAAAATATGATACATGTTCTATATTTTTCTCCACGCTCCTTTGCAGCTCACAATGGCCCCTGAATATCACTTCGTGTTCTTGCTAAGTAGGCTAGATTGCAAGACTTATCAGTTTTCTCACGCCAAGCAGTTTCTCTTGTCACATTAGTAAGAACATAGGTCAAGGAGACCACAGTTTGACTCCCTATCACAACTTGACCTCCTATTGGGTAACTTTTTGCTCCCAGTAGGAGGGAGACTAGCTTCTTTGCTGCATACTACGTTTTTTTGTTGCTCAAAAAGTACAGGACCCTTGGCTCCATTGTTCCATTCTATAATGCAACCCTCTTCTTCTGCAGATGTCAGGTGGCTTTCCATGTCACCCCTGTGAGACTCCAGGACAAAGGGAACTATTACAAATATGAAAATGATCATTCTGTTTGCTATGCCATGAGTAATAAAGCTCTTAGTTTCTGACCCAGGAGTCTCATGTTTTCTATCAAATTCTGTAAAACATAAGAAGGCTAACTTGTTAGTTTGCAAATACAATAAAATCTCAGACCCTTTGCAGTATTGATATTCATATAATTCAAATATGTATATTCAGATAAAAATAAACAAAGGGCTTCTTGGTTATTTTATGTTTTACAAAAATGGATGACATTATATTTATCTTTTCTCCTCTTGCTTTTCTTACTCAAAAACACCTCATAGAAAAGCATCACTTGGACTCGGGAAGGGGAACATCACACACCGGGGCCTATCATGGGGAGGGGGAAGGGATTGCATTGGGAGTTATACCTGATGTAAATGACGAGTTGATGGGTGCTGACGAGTTGATGGGTGCAGCACAGCAACATGCCACAAGTATACATATGTAACAAACCTGCACGTTATGCACATGTACCCTAGAACTTAAAGTATAATAATAATAAAAAATAAATAAATAAATAAAAAGAAATAAAAGAAAACAGAAAGATTTGACAAAAAAGAAAAAGCATCTAAGTCAACTTGCATTAATACAGTTTATTTTAGGTGGCTATATTTTATTCTTTTATGTACATATAATGGAATGTATTTAATCTTCCCTATATAATGCCACCATGAGCACTATCACAATAAAATTCATGTACATGTAATTTTAATTAATGGTGCTTTGCTTTTTATAGTAAAGTTTCTGAGAATTACAGAAGAACTGGATCACAGGATGTATTTGTTTTTAATTTCAATGGCTATTGCCATATTGCTTTCCCCAAAAAACTGTAAAACATTTTTATCTGTAATATATACACATACAGCTTTCTCTTTAATGTTTGGGGGTAACCTGATATCTCAATATTACTTTTAGTTTTCATTCCTCAACAAATAGTGAACTACATAGTGTCATTTTTATGCTTGTTGTCATTTCAATTTGCAATATTGTAAAATGTCATCTATCATTTTCCTATTTTCTTTCTTTTCTTTTTGTTCTCTCCAATATTCAGTAGGGAATTTCCAAAACATAGGCTTTCTTCACTTCATCCAAGTAAAATCACAGAATTTTAAGAAATCTACACATATTTCATTTATTTGCAAATTTTATACTGACTTTATACACAGTGTAAAACTCAGAATTGTTTTCTAAAGCTAGTTACCCATTATTGTAATTACTCTGTGTACTTTTTTTTTTTTTTTTTTTTGAGACAGTTTTGCTCTAGTTGCCCAGACTGGAGTGCAGTCACGCAATCTTCACACACTGCAACCTCCACTTCCTGGGTTTCTCTATACCAATGTCATATTGATTTGTGTTTAGTGGTTTTCAGTTTTGATATTCTGGTAACTGGAAAGTCAAGATCCTTTACTTGGTCCTTTTACATACTCTCTTAAGCTCTTTCAGGCAATAAACATTAATATTAATTTATACATTTCCCCCTCCTAATGAAACACTTTGGGATTCTAACGATAACTTAATTAAATTATTAATTTTAGAAGAAGTGACTTCCAAATGATAGTAAACCTTCCTAAGACATATTAGGCCTTCCCATTTGTTCAATTTTGTTTTATGTCTTAATAAAATTTCATATTTTTATATCATGAAATATTTCCAATTCAAACATATATTAGAATAATAAAAATCACTTACTATATATCTTTTTCAGAGATTAAACAAGGATTCTCTCACTTGAGAAAATATATATAACTGCCTGTTATTTTCATGAGTTCCTTGATATAAATCGATTAATTTTGTCCTATGAAGTATTTTCTACTACTTCGTTTCATTTAACTTGTTTAATAGTGACTGGATTTAGCCAGTGTCCTCTAAAAACTATTTTCAGGTAAAACTCTATTTAATTTTTAAACTCATTTCTAATCAATATATCTGGATTGGTTGCTTCCTCTTTATATATTGTGCTGTAAAACACCAAATAAATAACAAAGAAACATGGTACATTCAAATAAATGAATTAATAATTTAAGATCCTGATTGATTCAGGTTTAATCATTTCATACTACCTTCTGTTCCTACAGACCCCTATAGGCTTCCATTCCTCTCTTCCTACTTTCTTCACCTCCCTATATTTAAATTTTAGATGATTTAAACTCTATATGTGATTTTTATGGTCTTCAGAAAAAATAAATAGAGTCAAAATGTAATAATATTTATTCAATACATATTTGTTTATTTTATGGACAATGCTTAGTGCTACACATTAGTTATAAGATGGAAGTGGGGATTTAAAGATGAACAGCATATGGTTCCTTGTTCAGGAAGCTTACATTCTAATGATTATTCTTATCTGAAAAATTACTCCAGGAAGTTACCGTTTTAGTAATATATAGTAACCATAAAATCAGACAAATGTTACCAAAACAATGACGAAGAGGGGAGACACAGCTTGGGTTGAGAACAAAATGAAGATTAACAAGGAGGGAAACAATCCCAAAAAGTGAATTATACAATATATAATGACATGCAGCTATAGAGAATACATTTTGAAAATAAATTTTAAAATTTATGATACCATAGTTTAGTTTCTATTTAAAACTGTAATACTGATTATATAACTTCAAGGTACAACTATCTTTCTGTCAAGTGGCTCTGGAAAGTTCTTTAAGTTTAGTGCTCAGACCAGCAGCAGCAAGATCACTTGGAAACTTGATAGAAATGCAAATTTTATGTTTATTTCACCAAAATCATTCCTGTATTTTTATTTATATCTGTTTTTAAATAGAAGATAATTCTTCCCAATAGATCTGAAATCTTAGCAAGGAAATAGTTTAAAAACAGAAGGTTATCCAGGAAAGGGATAGTTCCATACTTCACAAATAAGTATATGCAAATTCAGATAAACTGTCAGTGATTTAGCAAATATACCAGTTTAACCTGCATTTAATCATTCTCAAAATATTTGAAAACTCTTGATTATCTAATCATTAAATCAGAAACGTGAATGATAATTTGCAGTTCATCAGCTTATAGTCTAGAATTTCTGAGACCACAAGAAGTATCCATTTATCTTTCTGAGAGTCAAATTTTAAAAAATTTTTAAAACTTAAAATTATTTAAAATTTTAGATTTTTAAAAATAGTATTATTTCTCCTTCATTTCAATTTGATATTTAAATAAATGTGTGAGCATAAACAATATGTGGTAGTAAAAGGCAAATGTACTTAAGTAAAACAAAAAATGGAGCATGACATCACCAAATGAGAATTAGTGGTTTGTTTTGTAGAAGTTAGTATGCTGCTTTATTTATTTTAAAATATGTTTGTTCTCAAACTATAACTGCAAAACAGCGAAAGAACTAACAGGCTGGGCATGGTGGCTCACACCTGTAATGCCAGTACTTTGAGAGGCCGAGGCAGGTGGATCACCTGAGGTTGGGAGTTTGAGACCAGCCTGAACAACATGGAGAAACCCCATCTCTACTAAAAATACAAAATCAGCCAGGTGTGGTGGCGGATGCCTGTAATCCCAGCTACTCGGGAGGCTGAGGCAGGAGAATCACTTGAACCTGGGAGGCAGAGGTTGTGGCGAGCTGATATCACACCATTGTACTCTAGCCTGGGCAACAAGAGTGAAACTCTGTCTCAAAAAAAAAAAAAAAAAAAAACACAAACATAGCTAACTTCATTTTTGTTTAAGGGGCCTTTATCCATTCCTGTACATAGGCAAGGATAACTATAGAGCACTGAGATACTACACAAAAACAACAACAATATAGTTTTTTAAAACTAACCCTGGAATTCAAGGGTAGGTATGTAAATGACTATGTTTTGTTAAAGATTTATAGGAACACTGTGACCTGATCAAGGACAAAATAATTCCCAACCTCCTTAGAGCCTTGCTGGCGCCCAGATGTCTATGATTATCAGTCACCTCTTCATCCCAATGCCCTTCTGTTCTCTCGACCCTTAACATAAAAAGAGCCTGAAATTTGTACTGACCTGACTTATTTTAGGATACAAGTCCACCATCTTCTTGGTTTATTGGCTTTCCAAATAAACCTGCTGTTTCTCCCACCAACTCATGTTTCTCGTGTTTGGCTTTTGAGCAGTGAGCAGCTGAATCTGGTTACAGTTTTATGGCGCCCAATGTGGGGCTGTGTGCCTCAGGTGTCCTAGCCTGCGTGATTTCCTATGGATGGAGCAATCGGCCACAGCAGTGTTCCGGGAATTACCCATTCACACTATCAGGCAGATCAACAACCAGTCATGAGTGCCAGTTGCTCATGGCTAGCTGACACCATGACTGGAATTCCAGAGACATCCCAGCAGCTGCCAGTAATGCTTTTGTCTCAGAGATTCTCCTTTCTTCCTTCTTCATGGTGTCAGCTGCCCGTAAAGCTTTGTTGGTTTCAGGAAAAGAAGTATTGACAGGCTCCAAGACTGGGTAAGTCACTTCAATATGTGCAAATAGGAACTGCTTTCCCTTCCAAGTGGGCTTTTCCTCAGAATTCACTGCTTTGTTTTTGTATTTGATTGGGGTATCCTGTGGGAGAGGGAAATAGTCGTTGGACTTTTACGCAATCTGAGAACCAGGTCATTTGAATTTGTCTGTCATATTTTGTGGGCCCTGGGTTTACACTTCAAAGGCATGCCCAGTTTTCTGGGACTTCAGCGGGTTACATATTATGGCCTGTTTTGTGCACATTTTAAAACTAATGGGCAAATTGCAGTAAGAAAAATTCAGAGCTCAAAATGTCAACCTACAACTATAAAGATAAGTACAGTCTTCTAAAATTCTATTTTTCTCTTTTGTGTCTAATTTGAATCTGCTGTTATTAAGCTACTGATGTTGATATAAAACTCACAAATTTAAGTTTACTTGGAGATTTTGGTTTTCTTATAGTGTTCAACCAGTTCTAGCTAAAATGGAATCATTAAAAACTCATTTAGCTGCTCTGCCCAGTAACGCGACCAGGGAAGTCCTGGTACGCTACCGCAGCTAATTGCTCCATTGCTGTTGGAAATGGGGCAAGCTAGAACATCCATGGGTGCACAGCCCCATGCTGGGCACTATGAAATTGTAACCAATACCAAGTTTGGCTACTTGCTAGTCAAAAGCCAAACATGAGAGACAAGAGTTGGTAAGAGAAAAAGCAGGTTTATTAGGAGAGCCAGCAAACTCAGAAGATGGTGGACTTGTGTCCTAAAATACCATCTTAATTCAGTACAAATTTCAGGCTCTTATGTTAAGAGTCGGCAGAAGAGAACAGGGTTGGGATCAAGAAGTGACTGGTGATCGCAGAAATCTGGGCACCAGTGAGGGTCCGAGGAGGCTGGGAACTTCTTTGCCTTGATCAGGTCACAGCGTCCTATAAATCTTTAACAAAACATAGTTGTTTATGTCCTTACCTTTTCAAGCCAGAATTAGTTTTTAAAAACTACATTATTGTGGTGCCGCGCACGGTGGTTCACGCCGATAATCCCAGCACTTTGGGAGGCCAAGGCAGGTGGATTGCCTGAGCTCAGGAGTTGGAGACCAGCCTGGGCAACACGGCGAAACCCCGTCTCTACTAAAGTATAAAAAATTAGCCGGGCGTGGCAGGGTGTGCCTGTAGTCCCAGCTACTAGGGAGGCGGAGGCAGGAGAATTGTTTGAATCTGAGAGGCAGAGGTTGCAGTGAGCCGAGATCACATCACTGCACTCCAGCCTGAGCGACAGAGCAAGGCTCTGTCTCAAGAAAATAACAAAATTAAAATTAAAAAAACAACTACATTGTTGTTGGTTTTGCATATCATCTTAGTCTTTAAAATTATCCTTGCCTATGTCCAAAAAGGGTAAAAGCCCCCTAAACAAAAATGGAGTTAGTTGTGCTAGCTCTTTTGTTGTTTCACTGTTACAAATCGAACTCAACACTAGCTCTCTAGAGCTACTCTGATTGTGCTTATAAGGTAGTACTGTTATTAATCAGCTTGTCAGAAAGTATTTTATAATTATAGTGAACTCGAAAAATAAATTGTTCAAACCATTGTTAATGGAAATAAATCAATGTTATATAGGAAATATATCAACCTTTTTCTGGTTGATGAATTTTTCCTTTGGACACAGCCATTATTATTGTGCTAAGAAATTTTAATTTGTAAATTCTAAATACAAATTTTTTCCTTCTTCATCCATTTTGTCCATCACCCATTTGAGGGTTACAAGTTGTTTTCTTTACCTCTTCTTGCCTATTGTTTCTATATTCATAGTGCTTAGTGGAGCAACAGAAGTTTGAACTCTTACTATTTAACAGTTTCTTCTAAGTTGTTTAAATACTCTCGTTATTTCACATATGAAAGATACTGCAGTTAAGCTGCCAAAAATATTGAAAGAGTGCAAAGCCTCACTTCAAAATGATGTTCTAATGTGACCTCCCTCCAAAAGACCAGACTATTTTCTGCTAAGGCTATGGAATCATTACAACTGGATCACAAGGTGTAATTAATCTGTATTTTATGTATAAGAAATGAAAGTTTTTTACTTAGAAGAGAAAAAGTCTCTTCAATTGAATTTACTTCCATCGCAAACATAGATTAAATTAAAAACGTAACATTTTCCTATTTAGAGTTAATCTTTGCCAGTGAATCATGAATGAGATTCTCCTGATATATTTGAAATAATGAGTTTTGAAAGAAAAAGAGGAAGGTGGAACTAAAAATAAGAGACAAAATTTTATTATTACCAATATAAAAATATTAACTGCTTATAAAATAGTAAAGAAATATACATGTAATAAATACAATCTTGAATCAAAAATGTTGGGTTTAAAACCAAGAGAGAGCAAATCAGGAAAACATTAGAGAACATTTTAAAAAGCTAAAAATTGTAAAACTCCAGCTGTCTAGAATTCTTTGAATAACATTATTTTGCATAATCAGATTTTATAGATATATGATGTTTTACCTCTAAAAGTTAAAAAGCAAAATTTTGGTTTGTAAATGTTTCTAAAATATGTTATACATTTATCTGAATCCTTAAATAAAAAATTCTGCTGAGAGTGTAAGTCTGCATCCAGATGATGAAACATGATTATTATGAACATCTGCTATTTCACTATCTGTAAATCAAAAGTGCATAAGACTGACCCATTTTAAATGTCTCCAGACTTTGTACTTTGTGATCATATAGCTACTTTCCATAATTATGTGGTTTCCTCCATTGTGGATAATCTGCTCTCTTACTTCTACATTTATCACTGTGCCTGTATATAGCATCACTCTATAGTTTATTTTGTTCTTTCTAGTCTATATAAGACATGTTAATATTGTGTGCAAAATAATATTAAATATCTTCTGAAAGAAGACCTAATGAAACAAGTTGTCATTAACTTAGGTGGAATTTCTTTGGCAGGAGGCTTTTTTTGCTTACTTCCTGATGATACGTAGAACTTCTATTCAGGATAGGTAATATTGCTTGCTGGTGAATTATAAATGGTTGAAATGTTATCATATGAGGAGAATACAATTAACATAAAGGAACTAATATATTTAGATTCAGACTCTTAGTGTAAACCAATTTGTGTAACAAGAAAAACCCTTTAATTTAAAGAATTCATTATACCAGTGTTTTTAAGGACATGTTATCATAGATTCCTTAAAGGAGCCATAATAAAATAATCTTATTTAAATTTTTACAATTTGTGCACTTCCTATTAAGAGATATTTAAAAAACAATAAACTGTTCCAGTAATTATTTTACATGTGTGTTTGAAAACCTCAGAATCTTAGAATTATAGAGTTTTAGACCTGGAAACTTTCAAGATAATCTTTCTGATCCTTTTCCTTTATAGATGACAGCCTGATAAATAGATCAATTGTGCCAGTTCATAGCAGAACAAAAAGAACTGGAAGCTAATAAGCACACGTTCAGGATTTTGCTATTCTTCCTAACACATGCATTTATTAATGCTCAACAAAATAATACTAAGGTATGTCAGCTGTCAATTCTTACACCAAGACCACCAAAAAGCTGTTGATCAAGTAAAGCTGAGTGATTTTTTTTTTTTTTTTTTGAGATGGTGTCTTGCTCTGTTGCCCAGGCTGAAGTGCAATGGCTTGATCTCAGCTCACTGAAACTTGCACCTCCCGGGTTCAAGTGATTCTTCTGCCACAACCTCCTGAGTAGCTGGGACTACAGGCGCATGCCACTACGCCCGGCTAATTTTTTTATTTTTTCAGTAGAGTCGGGATTTCACCATATTGCCCAGGCTGTTCTCAAACTCCCAACCTCGTGATCCGCCTGCCTCAGCCTCCCAAAGTACTGGGATTACAGGTGTAAGCCACCGCACCTGGCCAAAGCTGAGTGATTAAATTTACTTCAGTAGGAAAGAATATCAGTTTGACAGTTTGAGTCATCTCTCAAAGATAGAGAGGTTAGGGAAGAATAGGAAATTTTAGAGTTTGTGCTCATGGGATATAAGCCAGGTCTTCGAGAGGGCAACTAGTTAGAATTGGCAAAAAGGGGAACTAGTTAGAATTGACCAAGTTAATGCCTTAACAGTTTAGAATTTGAAATGAAAGTTTTAAAGTAAGTCTTAATAAATTAATTAATACCCTGATAGGTGATGTTTGTTCAGGTGAGCAAACTAATGTTCTTACTAGGTAGTTATTTGCCCAGATAAGAAAACTATTTGCCCAGAAAAATTGCTCTGCAAAAAAATTTCTGAAGCAAACAACCAGGATGTTTATTGGTGTTGAGTCTTATTTAAAATGTCCTGGCTCAAGGTAAAGTAATATCGACACAGGTGGTCTCTGATTATTTTCTGATGTTTGGTCTGATCTCAGGCATATCATTTAATCAGTTAGTGTTTCATTTTTCTCATTAGCAAAATGAAGCTAAAGCTGTTACTAAGCAAATAGAACATCTCTCATCCTTTATCAGTCAGCTACTGGTACAAAAACGTGGTCTTACAAACCACTCCAAAATTCAGGGCAGACAACATATGCGTATGTGACTCAGCTGGGGTTCGGCTGATTTAGGCTAGGTTCAGCTGGCCTTGACTCCAAACTTTAAGTTGAATTCAAGTATTTTCCATGTGTCTTTCATTATCCTTGGACAAGGCTACACAAAGCACGTTCTTCTTTAGCAGAAAGCAACTGCACAAGAGAGCAAATTTAACCACTCAAGCATATTTCAGGCCTCCGCACATGTCACACCTACTAAAATCTGCATTGACCAAAGTAAAATTCAAAAACGAAGTCTAAAAATCACCTGCCATGAGGCCATTTCGAGGACTGAAGAATTGGGGCCCAGGAATTCAATCTACCAAACCTTAGGAAAACATTCTTAAGTTTAGCCTTCAACCAGCCTGAGAGAGGTAAGAAGACTGACTAAGGCAACATGGTTTGGAAAATGAGAAAGACTCTATGCAGGCAAAGAGAAGTGCTTGAATACAATTAACATGGATAGTTTCTCCCCAACATCATTCATTATATCATTTCCACAAATCAGTTTCTTGCCTGTTAGAACTAATGAAAATTTTGGCATTGTGCCAATCAAGAAAAAAGAAAATACTGAAATTCTGATTTTGCATGAGATTGCTTCCATCTTAAATTACTTAAATGTACTCAATAAATCTGTCAGTTTATAATGAATATGTAAGACTCTTACAGAGTTTACAGAACTTTTTCTATGAGATAAAACCGCTCCGGTGCCCTTTGATTATTCAAGTAGCCCCAAAAGAACCATCATTGCTCAAGTTATATCCTTCCTTCTTTATTTCTAAGTTCTCAATTGCTGTTTTCAGAACTACAATGTCCTTTTGTTCCCATGAGCATACACTATGTTTTTGCTATAACTACTATAAAAAACTAATGAGTACAGGGTGAATTATAAAATACAAAATAAGTATTTAAAATTCACATTAAAGTAATTATTCAAGTAAAAAAATCAATGCACATAGTTTAATTTTTTTTTTTTTTTTTTTTTTTTGAGACGGAGTCTTGCTCTGTCGCCCAGGCTGGAGTGCAGTGGTACGATCTCGGCTCACTGCAACCTCCGCCTCCCGGGTTCACACCATTCTCCTGCCTCAGCCTCCTGAGTAGCTGGGACTACAGGCACCCGCCACCATACCTGGCTAATTTTTTGTGTTTTTAGTAGGGATGGGGTTTCACCGTGTTAGCCAGGATGGTCTCGATCTCCTGACCTTGTGATCCACCTGCTACAGCCTCCCAAAGTACTGGTATTACAGCCGTGAGCCACTGCGACTGGCCTATAGTTTAATTTTTATTTTTAAGGAATAATGTAATGTAATGGTATTGGTTATAAATCCAAATGTCAGCTAAAAAGGATGAGGGTGTCAATATTGTACCCTCAGTCTACCTATAGTCGATACATAGAACAAGCATAACTCATGACCTGGTGACAAAGCACCTTTTTTTTTTTTGACCCAGAGTCTCACTCTGTTACCCAGGCTGGAGTGCAGTGGTGAGAGCTCAGCTCACTGCAACCTCTGTCTCCTAGGTTCAAGCTATTCTCCTGCCTCAGCCTCCTGAGTAGCTGAGATTACAGGCATGTACCACCATGTTCAGCTAATTTTTGTATTTTTAGTAGAGGTGGAGTTTTACCATGTTGGCCAGGCTAATCTCAAACTCCTGACCTCCCAAAGTGCTGGATTACAAGCATGAGCCACTGTGCTGCCCAGCCATACCTTCAGCTTTCATGACAACGGCAGAAATTTATTAACCCCACTTAATGAATAAATACAAAGAATAGATTGAAGAATAAGCAATATTGCTGAGATACAGTCTCATTTTAAAATATAATTCTTCTGAAGTGACATTTTAATCCTAAAAAGTTTAATAGAATTTGTTAGCCTTATAAAACAAATAACATCATTATTTCCACATTGTACCAGAATCTTATACAAATTACTCATATCAAATGTGAAGACAGGAAAGGATGGTGTGTCATGACTACTTTTTATCCTTTTCACACAAGTTACTATTTTTACACCTTATATAGTATTTCTATTAAATGTTAATAATACTACTAATGAAATACCCCCTCATATCTGTTAGGATGGCTATTATCAAAAAGAAAAAAGATAGGTTCTGGCAAGGATGTGAAGAAACTGGAAACTTGTACACTGTTGGTGGGGATTAAAATAGTGTAGCCAGACAGAGACAAATACTGAATGACCTGCCTTATAAATGGAATCTAAAGAAAGTAAAACTCATAATGACAGACAGTAGAAGGATGATTACCAGAAGTAGGGGAATGGGGAAAATGGGGAGATGTTGGTCAAAGGCACCAACTTTCAGTCTTAAGATGAATACGTTCTGGAAACCTAAGTATAACATGGTGACTATAGTTAATAATAATGCATTTTATACCGAAATTTGCAAAGAGAGTAGATTTTAAGTAGTCTCACCACAAAAAAGAGAACTATGTGGGATGATAATATGTCAAGTAACTTGATTGTGGTAATTATTTCACAATGTATATGTATAGCAAAACATAATGTTGTACACGTTAAATATATCTCATTAAAATTTTTCAATTATACCTCAATAAAGCTGGGGAAAAAAGATATTACTCCAGAGTTACCTGGTATGTCATCAATGACTGGATTTCTATATAATAGTCAATTAACTCTACATATGTCTAGTTATATCTAACACACTTTGTGAACTAACTATACATGAAATTTTCCTTTATGTAAATACTCAGGTTACAGAGTATTGCTGTTTTCAAAACTACAATGTCCTTTTGCTCCCATGAGAATATACCACGTTTTCACTGTAACTACTATAAAATTACTAAATTTATGTAACTAACTAAAATCAGGTCCATATCTACTTATTGTGCACTTGATAATAAAATGAAAAGAGAGACACTCTAGCTTGCAAAAATTCAGGATATTTTTACTGACTTTGTGATTCCCAATAGCCTCCTGGAACCGGTTTCTGCAATGCCTCTGTTCTTGCTAAAAGAAATAATTTTCCATGGAAGCTTATATGAACAACGCCATTTTTTCCTAATCATAGTAGCTTCTTGGTTTCCCTTTCAACCCAACTCCTTCCAGTACCATAACAACCTATTTTCAGGCAGTGTCATTACCAGGTGAGGCAGAATTGGAGCTTTTGGTGTTTTATGTTTTACAGCAATTAGGCTATAAAAACTCTAGATGCATCACAGCCCCAGATTGTTTTGTGTCTGAGTGTGCCATTACAATTCCATGTCTTCCCCCGGCTGTTGAGAACATCACAACAAAATTCTAAATTACACAAATCTCACAGAGCGGCTGAGGATAAAAAGATCTCCATCAATGTATTCCCATAAACATCAACCAGGTTGTAAAAAAAAAAAAAAAAAAAGAAAAAGAAAAGAAAAATCTCCTTAAGGGAATATTTTGATCAAGTGAGACCACGAAAATTATAGGTTATAGGGCAAAATGTTCTTCAGCATAAAGGCATAGAGAAACAAAGAGAAACAATCCTGTACAGTTATAAAATACCCTGATTATGCAAGTCAATTATCAAATGCAACTCACCCTGTTCGATTTGAATAACAGGCTACACAAAATCTGCTTGAACAATATGTTTCCCTCATATAAGTAGTACATTAAAAATGTGAATATGATTTGGAAATAATGATAATAATGGCACCACTAGTAAAAGCAAACCCTATGAAGTATTGGGTTTACCTCAGCTGTATAGGTGAGGAAACTTCACAGAGAGGTTAAGAACTTTACTAAGGACATAAATCTACCAAGTGATGGCGCTGGGATTAGATGAGATCAGGCACATTCAGGGTGATATGGCTGGAAACACTGCTGGGATTAGAAACCCAAGAGTTGACTCCAAAGAATGTGCTTCTTAGTTTGCATCTAGAAGGTGACCAATAATACCAGTGATGAGAGCTTCAATCTTCATCTGTCCTAGAGAATGTACTTGGCTAATGATAACTCTCTTTATTGGATGTATTGAATTCTTTCTGTGTATTGGACATCTGTATGAATTAGACTCATCATACCCTATAAATAGACAGTAATGTCTTCCATTGTACAGATTAGAGAATGGAGGCATAAAGAAATCAAGCAATTTACTTGTGATTCTTTATTTTCTTTTCTAATTTAGGGTATCTCTTTTATTCATAGAAGTATTAGAAAGTAAAAAACATGTCACACTTCTCAGGACTTAAACAATTTTGAAAAATAACCCAAACTTTTCCCCTTTCCACATGTAACTAATATAAATTACCTCTTAGAAATGGAATGGCTATTTTTTTTTAATACTTTAAGCTATGGGATACAAGTACAGAATGTGCAGGTTTGTTACACAGGTACACATGTGCCATGGTGGTTTGCTGCACCCATCAACCCATCATCTACATTAGGTATTTCTCCTAATGCTATCCCTCCCCAGCTTCTGACCCCCCAACAGGCCCCAGTGTGTGATGTTCCCCTCCTTGTGCTCATATGTTCTCATTGTTCCACTCCCACTTATGAGTGAGAACATGTGGTGTTTGGTTTTCTGTTCCTGTGTTAGTTTGCTAAGAATGATGGTTTCTAGCTTCATCCATGTCCCTGCAAAGAACATGAACTCATTCTTTTTTATGGCTGCATAATATTCCATGATGTATATGTGCCACATTTTCTTTATCCAGTCCAACATTGATGGGCATCTGGGTTGGTTCCAAGTCTTTGCTATTGTGAATAGTGCTGCAATAAACATATGTGTGCATGTGTTTAGAATAGAATGGTTTATAATCCTTTGGGTATATATCCAGTAATGGGATCACTGGGTTAAATGGTATTTCTAGTTCGAGATCCTTGAGGAATTGCCACACTGTCTTCCACAGTGGTTGAGCTAATTTACACTCCCACCAACAGTGTAAAAGCATTCCTATACTCCACATGCTCTCCAGCATCTGTTGTTTCCTGACTTCTTAATGATTGCCATTCTCACTGGCATGACATGGTATCTTATTGTGGTTTTCATCTGCATTTCTCTAATGACCAGTGATAATGAGTTTTTTTTCATATGTTTGTTGGCTGCATAAATGTCTTCTTTTGCAAAGTATCTGTTCATATCCTTTGCCCACTTTTTGATGGGGTGGTTTTTTTTTTCTTGTAAATTTGTTTAAGTTCCTTGTAGATTCTGGATATTAGCCCTTTATCAGATGGATAGATTGCAAAAATTTTCTCCCATTCTTTAGGTTGCCCGTTCAAGCTGATAGTTTCTTTTGCTGTGAAGAAGCTCTTTAGTTTAATTAGATCCCATTTGTCATTTCAGCTTTTGTTGCAATTGCTTTTGGTATTTTAATCATGAAGTCTTTGCCCATCAAAAAGTGGGTGTTCTTAATGCAGTGGGAATGTACCCTGTGTGTCATAAGGGCTACAAAATACTGTTTTTCTATGTATATTTTTGAGGGAGGGGTTTATTAACTTTAAGGTAGAAAATAAAACTTCTTTGTTGACTAATGCTAGGAAATTTCCCTTCCATTTCTTTAGAAAATATGAACCCATAATTCCCTGCTTGTTTCCTGTAACCTAATATAAATATCGTGCCTAGGTCTTCTCTTATCCTCTATCTCCCCCATTGTTTCCCTTGTAGCAGCAGCTATGGTTAAATGTGTTTGCTTTAAATCGTTAATGTTAATGTTTCAGGGTTCCTCATTTACATGTCACTTCCATGGCCCTAGATGCTATCTAGGAATGTATTTACACTGAAGTAAAGATTTGAAAATTTTGCAAAAAATATGATGCTTTACTGTCAATAAAGATGTCTCTGTCCACTCTAATGTCCTCTCATCACAGTTCTATCTTGTATAATGGGATATTAAGGTGGTCACCAGCATTTTTGGTGTCCTATGCCCACTCCATTCCCTTGGTGACATACCCAGGATTGTGACAGCAATGTGGAAAGGTACAGGTTGTATTTCTATATGAACATGTCCTATGGTACTGAGAACTGAAAGAATGTGTGGAGTGGAAGATGAAATGGTTTGAAATGTGTGGACCCAGAAGCCAGCCCATAGAAAATTCTTCCAAATATCAAACTGTGAAGAAAGAATTTTATTTTCATGGTTGACAAGTCAAAACAGAAATATTCTCCTGTTATGAATAAACTCGGTAATGCAACATTTACTATTATAAACACTATAATAGGTAACTGTAAATCACCTATTCCCTCTATTTTAAAAATATTAAAAATTCATCACACACACAAAAATGTTATTTTAAAAAATCATATGAATGTTTTTTACACATACAAAATAATGTTTTATTGAAAACATAGGCAGCAGAAAATGTAGGCCATAGGTGGGTTATAAACAGCTGAATTTTTAAAAATTGTATTTTTTCTGATTTCTGTGATAGTTGTGTTTGTCAGCTTTTCAAAATTTGCTATTTATTATAATTTATTTTTTATCATTCAAAATAATTATTAAATTTTATGCTCAGTTTTATTATCATAATTTTGTCTTTTTGTCTGAGAGTACCCAGAATGATATAAATCTGAAGTCCTACAAAACTGGATTCTCAAGTAAAGAATAGAAATAATACTGGAGCAGTGAAATTACAGATAAAAATCCTATGCAGTATTTCTTAATGGGAGGTGGGTGATTTTGCCCTCCAGGAGACATTGGACAATGTCTGGAGACATGTTTGGTTGGCCCGATTGGAGAACGTACTACTGGCCTCTAGGGGGCCAAGGTCAGGGATGCCGCTAAAATACACAAGACAGTCCTGCATGACCAAGAATCATCTGATCTAAAATGTCAATAGCTCCAAGATTGAGAACCCCTGGTCTATATACTAAGAATGCCAGACAGAAGATATCATTGCTGATACAAGATATAACCATTCTGACGTGGACTGGAATAAATTTAAAAATTAGATGTAGATTATCCCTTATTGCAGGAGCAGATGATTGAGAACAGGTATGATGGCAGGAGACAACGAAACCAGAATTAGCAAATCTATTTTCCTAACATTTGTGCCTAACATTTTGATTAATATCCCAGTAAGAGAAGACTGATAGGTAACATTGAATTTACACTGGCCTCATGCTGCTCTGTGATATGCTGCTGCTACATTTTTGTCTTTCTAAGTCCACTTGAAAACAGGAGCTAATAATCCTTTATAGAGGTATTATAAAGATTTCAAAAGTTCCCAGTACCCGTTCCTTATAGAGTTCATTATACTGTGTTAAAACTGGAATGGGCCGGGCATGGTGGCTTACGCCTGTAATCCCAACACTTTGGGAGGCAGAGGCAGGCAGATCACGAGGTCAGGAGATTAAGACCATCCTGGCCAACATGGTGAAATCCCGTCTCTACTAAAATGTACAAAATTAGCCGGGCATAGTGGCACAGGGCTGTAGTCCCAGCTGCTCGGGAGGCTGAGGTAGGGGAATCACTTGAATCTGGGAGGCGGAGGTTGCAGTGAGCTGAGATTGTGCCACTGCACTCCAGCCTGGTGACAGAGCAAGACTCCGTCTCAACATAAAAAAGCAAAAAACAAAAAACAAAATACTGGGATGGTATGAGAGGCATTAGTTGAAGTGCCTCCTTCCCATCTCATACTTCCACACAAGTATGTTACCCCAGAAGGCCAACAATCAATGTCCGAAGGAGAGATACCAATGGAAAAAACAGAAAACTTAGAGTAAATTCTCAGCTTTTAAGTTTCGAAAAGCCAGCTTCGGTGTAAACTCTGTAGAAGAGTGTCTGTGGAGGAAGGTGTTTGCTTTGTTTTGCTTTGCTTTGCTTTTCACCTTCCTCTTAGATCAGATAAGAGCTTCCAAGAGGAGTTGAAGAAGAGAACCTAAGGAGTCAGCATGAGAGAATGTCACCCTCGTATGGGAAGACTTGGGTCTTGTTCTCCTTTAGGTCAAGCGGGTGATGATGGAGCAAGGAAGGCAGAGAGAAAAGTAGTAGACCTCTACGTAAGATTGCTGATTCAAGACAAAAAAAGAATGGCCCACTGCACATCTGGAACTCCCAGAAGCAGTAGCCTCGCATGTGATCCTGCTGCCAGGGTGCAATGCAGCTGGAGAATAGAGATGGAAGCATGAGATGCAGGTCACAGTTGGGTAACCGGAGGCAACCCCAGAACCTTCTACAGTCTCATGATTTAAAATCGATTTCAGCCAGAAGGGAGCAAGATGAAACCCTGAATTTAACTGAGTTTAAACCTCAAATGCTTGAGAGAAATTTCAGAAATAAATTACCTAGATGTAAATAGATCACATTTTCAAATTTATAGATTATCAAAATCACACACTACAAATGTATGGTTTCTGTACTTCTCAGCTAATCTTTTGTATTATCTTGCTGAAGTCTCAAATTAAAAAATAAATGCGACGCAGGAGCAAGAATCTTCAGGTATTTTTAAAAGCAAGGCACAAGTAGAACAGGATAATGTTTTTAGGAAACTGCTTGGTCCCTAGAGAAGGTGGAAGAGAGAATCGATGCTCTGCTTTAAAGACAGGCTGACTGAGTAGTCCCTGACAGATTAAACTTTGAAGAGCAAATTGTCAGGCTTATATCGCCAGCTGTCCTATTTAAAGCTTTAACAAATAATTTGCTGAACGACATACTAGCCTGTATAAGGCCTCATCCCAGTCACAGGACACATAGAGGGATAAGGACGTTGCTTCACTGCAAGATACACACACAAACCTCTCCTATTTGAATTACAGTATAAAGCGCCTAAAACACCTACAGAGGTAATATTCCACGTCTTACATGGATTCTAATGAAAACAAAGAGGTCAAAGTCTTGAACTTGATAGACTTGAACCAATTTGAAATAGAAAGTAGAGATAATTTTATCTCAATAGCTCTAATAATAGGGCTGAGGCATTCACCAGCTGCAGGCTATTTGGCCGCTAATACCAATCATAAATACAAAGAATAGCAATACCTATAGAACAGTAGAGTTGAATGATGCCAGGCACCTAGACAAAATGCCATGTCGGATCTCTTTTAATCTTCCTATAAACCAGGTTTCACCTTTGTTTATACCATTTCAGTTTAAACACAAAATTTTCAAATCACTTATTTAAGTTTGGCTTTTTCTTGGCTCTAGTAGTAGATTAAATATAATGAATAGAGGAATCATAAAGTGTACTTTTTATGCCCAAATTATTTGGACAAAAATGTCTTTGTAGCAGATAAAAGACACCCCTAGTGTGTTGAAGAAAATCACATACATATACACGAGACCAAATATAATAATTATCTTTCACTTTTCTGAGTTAGAGGAAAGCACAATAGCAAATAAAACAAAAACAGATATCACCCTAGAATTGCTTCCAAATAATTCCTCTATCAATGCATTATTTCACACCATTAATCAACTATGAAAATCCTTGAAGGGCAGACTAGATCCCCAAGATTGAAGCAAAATGAAAATCCTAGGATGGCAAAGCCTATTTTTTTTATTGGACCAAAACCAAAAATTGCAAAAACAGAGTGACATGCCTAATTGCTCCTGTGAAAGGAACATTAGCAAGTAGTTTCAGAGAAATGCTTAGAAATCCATTTGCGCCTATCAATAATATCCACCTTTTCGAGCTACTAATCCATTAGTGACTAATGGCTGACTCGGTATTAAGCTGGACAATAGAAACAGCCCATTCACTGCAGGGAAAAGTAATGAACTAAATTTTTGTTGTCGTTGCTATTATTGTTTTGCTTTTTGTAGGATAAAAAGTAGCAGTAAATGGATTTAGGATTGACAAAAAGAGCTAAAGGAGGTAATTTCAACAATTTGTAAGAAAATGTAAATACAGATAATCTTCCCCATAAAAATTAAGTTGACTCTAACTTTCATGATCACTGTTACGTTACACATGTAATACTGTTGAAGAGGGATAATAAATATCAAAGGTGAGTAAAGAGTTTTAGTATCCTTACCACGAAGAGGTAGATTTTTCTTAGCATCATTTATGTAAAACGTTGTTCTGTTGTGCCAGCAAAAGCAGTAAAATATTTAAAATCAAATTACACATCAAAGAATTTTAGACAACCCCCAGAGAGCAATTAACAGCAGAGGTGTGAAGGAAATTTTGTTCTTTTAAATGAGAGAATGGCAAAAGAATAAAACCCTGGTGTCATTTCAAATTAATAATGACTTCCAAGATTGACTCTTGGATGGTAGTCCTGCTTTAAATGAAAAAATGTGCAGCTTTTGAGCGGAGCCCACTCTGACTCAGCACATTGTTAGAGAATAACAATAGTGCCATCTACTGTCAAATTGTGGTATCACTTATTTCAAACTGACTTAAATAGGGGGTTCTATCCAATGCAGTAAAAGAAATCTTAAAATTATATGTTAAGTAATATTTATCTAAAATATTCAAGAAGATGAAGAGACTCTTTCCACATAGACAAGAATTTCATTCTCTGCTGTTTTCCACTAGTTATTCTGCATGCTCTTATGTATTACTTAAAGCACTGTTTTACAAACATTATAAAAAATAAATTGAAAATGTACCTTATATGGCAGCAGTAAAGATTTAATGGATAATTTTGAAATAATTGTCCCTTCTTTCTAAGTTTATTTTTTCATTAGCTTCCAGGCTGTTTCCTAAATCTAATTAGCAATGTAATTTTCCTTATTAAATTTGGAGAATTTGTTTTGGGAGACAACTGCACAAAGCAAGATAGTAAAAGAAACATATAGATGTGTTTATAACATTATGGTATTGCTGCTAAGCACTGTCAATAATGAGTTTTAAATGGTAATTGTGAATCCCTAGTGTACTTTATATATTAACTATCCTATAGAAGAAAGTTTAAAGTCCCAGAATAAATAGACCACATACATGTAATTCTAATTAAAAAGCATGCAGATTAATAGCATTTGTTATGTAAGTCACAAATGCCTTGTAGACCTAGACAATGGCAAAAATTAAACAGGCATAGAAGAAAGTAATAGGCTCTAAGTCAAAGAATATTTTTTAAAAAATATACAATTTAACCAGAAGTAGTATACATGTTTGCTAAAGCTACTGATAACATCATTTTTACAATTGGGCAGTTGATAAGAAAATTGGTTGGTTGTAATAGTTAAGTTTGTTTTTAAAATTTACAATCAGGAATACTCTGCCATCGTTTTTTTAAATGCAGGATATTTTTATGGACACCAAGTTACCAAGTGATAGTGCTGAGATTAGACGAGATCAGGCACATTCAGGGCAGTATGGCCACAGGCAACGTGAGGATTAGATCCCCGAAGTGGGCTCTAAACAACTTGCTTCTCATTTTTCATCTAGGAAGGTAACCAACAGCCCCAGTGACTGGAACCTCAGTTTCAGTCTTTCCCCAGAATGTCCTCAGCTAATAATAACTCTCATTACTTCATGTATCAAATACTTCCTATGTATCGTGCTAAACAACCCTTTGTATGGTTTAGACTCATATCCTATACATTAGACCCTAATATCTCCATTTTATAGACTAGGAAATGGAAACATAGAGAAATTAAGTAATTTACCTATGATATTCCCTTAAAGGTATGCTTGATATATGACTCAAGTACTTACTTAAATTAAACGAGAATATATAGCCACAAAAGCTATAAACACACAGCTATGCTCCTTACTTTTTCTAGTTTGTTTTGTCAGTAAGGAGCCAGTAGGAACACTGTAAGAAGCCATTATTATGAAAGATAAGACATTTTCTTACTGTGGTGCAGCAAATCTCGAGGTTAATGGGAGGGGCAAGGTGTAACTACACAGGGGTGTTGCTGACATGGAGTAGAATGTACCATTTTTGTTCTCTAAAGATACGTTTTACTTTGATGCTCTAGGAATTAAAAAACCTCTCCAACCATTTCAGACCAGCTTTACCTTTTTCTAGGGATCCCTGAAGTTCATTTTCTTCCTTTATTTTACTCTGACTTCTTTAACCCCAAGCCAAAGCATTACTCAGGAATGCTGGATGTGTGAAGACTAAAATTCATTTTCTTTGGGTTCCCTCAAGACTCTCCCCTAGTCCAACCAGTCACGGAAGTCAACTTAAATTAGTGTGCTGGGTTAACAGCTTTCTTTCTTTCTCAGATTTTTCTGTTTACATTTTTGCTCCTTCAAATTATCTTCTGTGGTTGCATGTATCTGTCCTGAACTACAATAGAAACTAACATGGAATCCTATTTTGTGTTTCCTATCTAGTCAGTTTTTTTTCCTACTACAAAGTGAAGTCTAGCTTATTTCTTGGTGCATTCACTGACTGTGAGCATCAGCACAGCAATGAACTTGTTTGAAATACACCTCATTTCAAAAAAAATCAAATGCGGACAGCAGACAGCGCAAACGTGGATCTTAACGGGCTCCCGCTAAGTTAGTAACTTGTGCCCTCGATCAACGCTAAGGTCAGACTGTCAGCTTCAGAAAACAATGAAAGAAAGATCTGCCTCAAAACTGCGCAACAAGGAAATAGCCAGGATGTGGAGAGGGTAGTCTTTCAGATGATAGGGCAGAAGAAAATTCTATGGTTTGTAGGAGAAAGATCCTGTGATACGTTTTGAAAGTGGAAGTAAACAGTGTCTTCAGAGTTACGTTTTTTTGTTTGTTTGTTTGAGACGAAGTCTTGCTCTGTCACCCAAGCTGGGGTGCAGTGGCGCCATCTCGGTTCACTGAAACCTCTGCCTCCTGGATTCAAGCGATTCTCCTGCCTCAGCCTCCCACGCAGCTGGGACTACAGGAGCCCGCCAAAAACACTCAGCTAATTTTTTTGTATTTTTAGTAGAGACAGGGTTTCACCGTGTTAGCCGGGATGGTCTTGCTCTCCTGACCTCATGATCCGCCCGCCTCAGCCTCCCAAAGTGCTGGGATTACCGGTGTGAGCCACTGCACCCGGCCAGAGTTATGTTTTTGATAGATGAGAAAGTGCAGAAGGGGAATGTCAGGGTGTGAGCACAGAGAGGAAAATAACCCCCGGCCGGGCGCGGTGGCTCAAGCCTGTAATCCCAGCACTTTGGGAGGCCAAGGCGGGCGGATCACGAGGTCAGGAGATCGAGACCATCCTGGCTAACATGGTGAAACCCCGTCTCTACTAAAAATACAAAAAACTAGCCGGGCGTGGTGGCGGGCGCCTGTAGTCCCAGCTACTCGGAGGCTGAGGCAGGAGAATGGCGTGAACCCGGGAGGCGGAGCTTGCAGTGAGCCGAGATCGCGCCACTGCACTCCAGCCTGGGTGACACAGCGCGAGACTCTGTCTCAAAAAAAAAAAAAAAAAAAGAAAATAACCCCATGCTGTTTGTGGCACAGCCCAGCATGGCCTGGGAAAGGTGGAGAGACCACATTGGGAGACAAGCAGTAACAAGCTGGTTAGGTATCGGTGTCATGCACGCACTGTGAAAGTCACATCAGGTCAACAAGATTGGGTAATCAAGGTACAGGTCAGGTATGGGAGTGGACTGGGAAGTGTCTGCATCCAAGTGAGTGATTCAAGTAAAAAAGTTTAGCAAGTATCAGAATCCACAGGCCCCAGTGAAACCAGATAGCAAACAGGTTAGTGAAGTCACAGCATAGATCAGAAGGCTCAACAGTAAGGGAAAAGGCACGGCATCAAGTGTTCATATAACCTACATGATTCAGAAATGCTGGTGGCAGGCAAGCCCAGGCAGCAGGAATCCTGAGCCCAAGTTGAGTCTGAACAGCAGAGTGATCAACATTTATGCAACTAACTCTGCAATAGTCATAGAATATCCACAGCAAGAAAATTCTGAGTAAAAAAACAACAATATTTACTATATTCAGCCTCATCTCTGATGACTTCAAGCCATTTTAACTTCCTGATGCATAAATCATGAATGAATCCAGCCCAAGTTCCCATACATCAAAATGCATACAAATTTGTACATGATAATAAATGGACGGTGTGGAGTGGAGATAAATGTTACCACAAAAGGAGTACATTCTGAGGGCTTTGAAATCTCAGAGAGATCTTTGAAGGTCTTCAGCAGGAAAGCAGCCTGGGTGTAGTTGCTCATGCCTGTAATCCTAGCACTTTGGGAGGCCGAGGTCGGTGGATCACCTGAGGTCAGGAGTTCAAGACCAGCCTGGCCAATATAGTGAAACTCCGTCTCTACTAAAAATACAAAAATTAGCTGGGTGTGGTGGTGGGCACATGTAATCCCAGCTACTCGGGAGGCTGAGGCAGGAGAATCGCTTGAACACAGGAGGCAGAGATTGCAGCAAGCTGAGATTATGCCACCACACTCCAGCCTGGGCAGCAGAGTGAGACTCTGTCTAAAAAAAAAAAAAAAAAAAAAAGGGAAAGCAGCGGTTGAGGAATTCAGTCTGACACCAGCATACTGGGCCACTGGAGGACAAGAGTGCTAGGAAATTGTTCCTGAGTAAGAAAATTCAGGTTTTTGGAATACTAAAAAACAGTGTCCTGGTTCAGTTTGTAGGCTTCTCTCTGCTTCATTCATAGCTGTCTTTCACAAAAGAGTCAAAAATATCGCTTAAGTATTAATATTGGAAGACAGAATTCATGCTTGACATATATGCTCATTGTGCCACATGGAAATTCTATTGTTCAACATGAGGGATACTTTGACTCTTGTCACGTGGGAACGTTCTTAATCCTGAGGCATAACAAGATGACATCAGGGACAGGGTGCAGGGGAGAGGGAATGATAACTCTCCTAATCTGCACTATTGTGACATTTTTTAATTCACTAAATTGCATGTCCCTTGAGAATAAGGGACATTTCTTCTTTATTCATGAAGTCCAAGCACTTTCTGCCTCAAAATAAAAGACACTCATACTGTTTATTGGATTAAATATCACAGAGGACTTCCATATTTGTATTTTAGAATACTCTTTCATTACAAGGAAATGAAAACTTTGGAGAATAACTGTTTAAAATCCAAACTAAGTAAAATATATATCTCCCAAAGTTCTGAAAGCTACCACAATTTCATTTGAATATTTGTCAACCTTGAGCACATTCTAACCTTGAATTTTATAAATTAGGAAATAAATGAAGAATTAAATCTGTTCAGAATCATTCACAGTAATAAGAACAATAAATGTTATTTTTTGTTCTGATAAAACTAACATTTTATAGAAAATAAAGTATGCATCAGACATATTTTTAAAATTAGACATTGGAAACATTTTAATCTTTCCCTTTAATCTGCACTGTAAAAATAAGCAAGCATTTGAATTAGAAAACTTAAGTGACATCTCTAGAGAAAAATATTTTCAAAGAAAGAGAACTCCTTACTGTTTTGTGTGCATGCAGAAATTGCTTGTATGGCATAGAAAGCAGTTTCTATTCCTACCACTATAAATCATAACATTTATTTCTTTTTAAAAAATTGGCCGATAGCAAATGATTTCAGTATATATGTATATATAATTGCCAATTTGACGTTAATGCTGAATTACACCATTTACAAACATGGATCACTTGCACCGCCTAGTGGTCATGTATAAATATTTCTCACTCAAGCTGTTTGCATACCTGAGATAATATTTTAAACGTTCGAAGTATTTTGAGTATATTATTTTAAACTAAATTCAAATAAAATATTCATTCCTATATAAATACGGAGTATAACATAGGCACCCAAGTATATAAGGACATGTCTATATGGTACAATATATATATGTAAATAGATCTCAAAAAATTATGTGGTTCGTATAAATGTCCATACAATTTGTGTCAGCCTGAAGCACATCTCTCAAGATTATCTCTTCCCTCTTCTATCACATGAAAAATTAAACAGAGGCTTTTCAGCTGTCAACAGCCATGATCTTAAGTGTATTCTCAACCCTGACTTCATATTACAATTGCAAGGGTTATTAATAATAATAATACAATGTCTAGGTGTCAGCTAAGAGCATTAAATCAGAATTCTTGAGTATAGTTATGGGAACTTATAGTTTTATAGTTTTTATAAGTGACTCAAGATACAGCCAATGTTTCACACCTCTGATCTAAAGGGTACACATAAAGATTCTTCAGTTGAAAGAGAACATACAAAATGAAGAGAAAAGATGAGTCCACGTTACCTAAAAGTGTGAGGATGGTGACGTGTTGAATCACTCAGCTCTACCTGGTTCTGCACAGGGCCTATTATTGTAGCATTACAAGAAGAAGGACACTTGTTTCCTCTCCTAGAGATTTCAAAACTATTATACAAATGGGCCAGATTCACTTATTATTTGATAAAATACATTATTGTGCAGTATACTGCCATCATCCAAAATATATTTTGGAATTCACATTTGTCAACAGCTTTCTATGCTGGAATAAATAGAGATTATATAGAAAAAGATGTGGAAGGATTATTTTTTCATGGAAAAATCACTACCAGGTTTGCACAAGGTCTGTTACCATATTTTAATCCATTCCTAGACATATGGACAGGTGTTTGTCTTTAAGACACTCAGGTAATTGGTCTATAGTTTGAAACATTGAAAAATAATCAGCACTAAAATCTTGGATGTTTAAAGGTTTTATATGAACTTTGGGGCCATGTGGGAAAGCCAAGCTTTTTAAATGAAAAAGCTAGTTTTACTACCAGTAGACACCTAAAAACATTCTGCAGTTCATATTAATAAGGCTTAATGTAATTGAATGTCAGCAGATATGGTGATTTATAAAGTATTTCATACCCTGTGTATAATAAAATCCCTGGCGCCGAGTCCTAATATTTGATGAAACATGATAGTGGCTTTATTTCCAATAGAAAACTTAACCTAGAACCTTCTATCATTTTTATAGTGACCTACTTTACCTGTTTCTACCTGTACTTAGGTTTTCATCTTAAATTAAAGAAAAAATTACACAATATGGATGTTAGTCGATTTCCTTTTTCAGCTATTTCATACATCTTCAAGACAATAAAATAAATATTTTAGCAAATACATCAGAATTACATACGTCGAAATGAGTGTAAGCTTTTTGAAAACAGACACTTGGCCGGGCGCGGTGGCTCAAGCCTGTAATCCCAGCACTTTGGGAGGCCGAGATGGGCGGATCACGAGGTCAGGAGATCGAGACCATCCTGGCTAACATGGTGAAACCCCGTCTCTACTAAAAAAAATACAAAACACTAGCCGGGCGAGGTGGCAGCGTCTGTAGTCCCAGCTACTCGGGAGGCTGAGGCAGGAGAATGGCGTAAACCCGGGAGGCGGAGCTTGCAGTGAGCTGAGATCCGGCCACTGCACTCCAGCCTGGGCGACAGAGCGAGACTCCGTCTCAAAAAAAAAGAAAAAAAGAAAAAAAAAAAGAAAACAGACACTTGAGGAAACTGATATTTACTTCATTAATACTGCTCTTGTCCAAAATATATTTTGGAGCTCACATTTGTGAACTCCTGTCTATGCTGGTAGTACATTTTTGAATATCTACTTTATGAGAAAACTTTGTTTTTGATGGTAGATTTGAATTTTTTAAAGAGCCTTAAATGACATTTACAGCCAAGACTAATGGGTAATTGTGTTAAGGTGGGTAACGGGTAAAACAAAACAAACCAAAATAGAATAAGATGTGTGGGACCATAAAGTAAGCACGATGGGGTGATGGATGTCACACTAAAGACTATTTTGAAACTCTCCTTGAATCACCAATGAGACATTTCCCAAATAATATCAGCGATATCAGCACTTTGGGGGTATGCAAAAAGTCTTACAAAACACCTGTGTTTAGGGTAGTAGATGTGCTCTCTTGGTATAGGTTTCTTTTATCATGGTCATGTTTATTAAACTATTTATTAAATGTTTATTAAGTTGAAATATTTATTGAATTGGAAAACAATTGTAATTAAAATGTTTTATATATACTCACAAAATTGTGTATGTATCATGAACATAGAACTCAATTAATTAACACACAAACTAAACACTCTCGTGTAACTAGTACCCAGATCAAGAAAAAGAATATTGTCAAGTTTGTAGAGTATTTAAAACAAGCTTAACGCTTTGTATTCACAAATTTATTTAAAATAATGTTGTGAAAGAACAGCATCATCCAGCCAGAAAACCTGAAGAGAAATGTAATTTCAACTTAGAAAGCAGGCTCATAGTTCATTTTAATCCATTAAAAAGTAAAATGTTTTAATATAATAAAACATGTATTAGGGTGCTTTTAACCAAACATGCTTTATAAATACCTTGATAACTAATTGTATAAGAAGAAAATTGAGTGAGAAATAAAACATAAATTTTGATAAGATTTCTAATATTTTTCCATCATTTTAAAATGTAAAATTTGAACATTAAATTAAAAATTCCTAGTAATTTTGATAACTTTATATTTCTATTCATGTTAATTTAAAAAAAAAAAAAAATGGTTCCCCAAACTTTACTCTCAAATGTGGATGTGCGTTCTGCCAGCCTGGAGGCTACTATCAAAATGCAGATCTTGGTTCGATCTGTCTAGGTTGGGGCCTAGGAGTCTGCGTTTCTAACAAGTTCCCAGCTGGTGCTGATGTTGCTAGTTCTTGTGCCACACTTTCAGTAGCAAGGGTGTAGACTTCAACTTGGATATATTTAATAGATATCAAATGGTAATATTTTGTCCTCTTTCTAGCTCTTTCCCAGTCTCTGGACGTGCCATTTATTTTTGACCTTTTGTTTTCTTCTCTGTTTTTGGTTTGTAAAAAAAAGCAAAAAATCTCCTATCACTGTGAATTGTCTGACTTCATATTCTCAGTGGCGGAAATTCCCTCAAAAACCTCTCCCTTCCCCTTGCCTTGGCACATTCTCCTCCCACTCCCCACACCTGCAGCTTCCTGTAGGCACTTTGATTTTCAGAGGTTAGTTTCTACCTCCGTCTAAGGTTCACCTTAATTCTTCAGTGTGGTTCTGTGTAGTAAAATGAAACTGTAATATCAATGTCGTGGACCCATGAAGGCCAGAAAGCTCAATAATTCAACAGTTTAAAAAATCAATTCAGCTTAAAAACAAACAAAACCCAGAGATATCTAAGGCAACTGGGCTGTAATACTACAATTCATCAGCTGGCACCACTATCTGATAAATTTTGTATAATCCTGAAATATTACTTGTTTTTATGTTTTGCTTAATGAAAAAAATTAGTTCCTTTATATCAATTCTGTAAGACCGAGGTGGAATAATTACAAGAATGAAAACAACAGTCAGCGATTTCCAGTATGACAAAAGGGTCTATGATGCTTACTTTGAAGGTTATAAGACAAAAACAGAACATAAAATTATAAATTTAATTATGACTGGATAAAGCATAAGTAACTTTAGATAATGGTTTATTTTCAAATAATATAAGAATTTATCCCATTATAGACTTTTAATTCAAAGATTTTGTAAATAAAGGCAATAAAAGATCAATAAAGTTTAAACCAAGACACAAAATCTCCAGAATTTTTTAAATGTCAACTTTGTATAATGAAAGAAAAAGAAAAACCTATCAGTAAGATGAATATATGAAATTATGTATTATTCAACAATTTGCTGGTAATGGAATTTTCTGACCTGAAAATCACACAATTATTAACAATCTATAATGAATCCATCTATATTCAACTCATTGAGATGTATAAATAATAATCAGAAAAATCAGTCAATTCTGAGCCTTTCTAAGACAAATGTATATATATTTTACAAGATATGTCTATGAACTATTTCAATTTATCTGTTCCATAACCTGATCCAAAATTTTAATTCTCTTTGTAGTTATGAAACAGTAGTGACAAATGAACATGTCAAAAACAATTAAATATGTCTATCTGCATTTCTGATTCATTCAAATCATGGCCTACTGAGCCCTGGTGTGAGAATTGAAAACCTGGAATCTAATTTTGGCCCCGGCACTAATTAGCTTGTGATCTTGAACAGGTCAACTACATTCTCTGACTTCTAGTGTCTGATATTGGAACAAATCTTTGGTGTTAGGAAGATTTTAAGAATCCCGGGAGTAAACTCAGAATCAAATATCATTCTGACCTTAAACCCAGCTTCTAAAACTTAGCTTCTTGACTTGACACTTAATACCAGATATTTTGTCCCCACTCCTGGTCAAGGATTCTGGTCTCTGCCTTGCTGCCCCTACTTCTGGTTTGGTTCTCATCCAGGATTTTAGTTGCTCTAGGACTAAGATGCAGACTTGAGATTTTCTTCTAAGCCCCAATGTCCATAGCTACCTTCTTCCCTTTGACTCTTACATTGCGTAGATTTTTGGCTAATGTTTCTTGCCAAAACCCTCTTGATTCTGAGATTTGCCTATCTACTTGGTCTCCACTTGCTGCTGAACCTCTCCTCATCATACAGCCAGTGTTTCGTAGGGTCTCCAGGTCCCACCCTAGCCTTCGAGGACCATGCAGTTGTTCAAATAACACTGACCTCAAATATCAGGGTCTACGCATGGGATGATGGTCTGTGGGTGTAAAACTGAAAATGTTGTTGCAACAAGGAAAACAGGTCAGATGGGGGGAAAAGTGATGAAGTGTTGCATCACTTCAGTAGAATGTTTTCTTCAGTAGAATGTTTTCTTGACCAAATATAATTGTCATGAAAATTAGCAGATTCAGAGAACAAATATAGCTTAGACAACCGCTTGCTAATACCAGTTCTAAAAGCATGGTAAAAGTTTATTTCCCAAAGGTCATTCAATGACATATCCTTCTAAGTTAAGTGCCAGTATCTGTAACCAATATCTGTTCTGGGAGCTCTCATTTAAACAAGTTGAAAATACATCAAGAGAACTGAAACACATCAGCAGTGACCATTCAGGATTTATTCGCATTAATCTACTTACTCAAAATACTTTTTTCCTTGATCTCTACTGTTTACTGCACCTATATCTTACAAAAGCATAAGGCATAAACAATAAATACAGTAGATAGGAATGTGTATAGCAAGCCAATATTAAAACATCAGGATTGCTTCACATCGGATACCCCTTATTGCAGCAAATCCCGCATCTTCAGTCACTCACCAGTCATTTCTGATTATTTTTAAAGTATGTATCTGATTTTTTTTATCGTTTGTATATTTTTAACAATACAGTCTAAGAAATATAAACTTGTCTGTGTCTAAAAATATGGGTTCCTGGGTCTACAGAGTTAGAATATCCAAGTATGAATGAGAATTTGCATTAACAAACTAACCAAGCCATTCTGTTCCTATCTTTCACTGTAGAACAACTGTTGTTTTAATTTAGCCCCTCTGCCTAAAATGTTAGGAAAGCAAAATACTGGTGAACAGTGTTTGAGAAAAATGAAGACTAAATTTAAATACCTGTAAGCAGAGTATACCAACCTCTTATCTCAATTCCCACACCAACTTAGCAACTGCAGAGGTTACTTACATGCCTGGCTGCAGAGGCACTGGAATTAGCTACTATTGACCTCAGTTATTGGGGGAAAATTATCATTACCTGTTGTAGAAAGATGCTAAGCAAATAAGGCAGACAAGGTACTGTGCCGACTTATATTATTTAATTAAACTAAGCTTTCTTTCTTTATGTTCCGGAGATCTCCAAAAGTTGGAAAGGCCACTGTCCAATGTTGTTTAAGAAAAAAGGATCATCTTTCAATCAAAATGTTTTCAATTATAGATAGACTGAGCTACATTGGCACAATGGTTTTAAAATAAAAGTAGCACACTTTTTAACACTAATCCATGAGATCTGAAAATAAATATAACCACCCTCAAATGCTAGGCATTATTTTAGCATGTCAAACTTAAGTATGTTTATTGAGTTTTGAATATTCAATAAACATTTTTTGAGTATCTACTATTTTTAGAGATTCAATAACCAAATAGTGTGGCAAAACAAATTCAAATGAAAAATGCATGCTATTTTTAATTTCCTTTGGGTTACTGGGAGCGTATATAAATATATAATATTTGTGTGTATACATATGTGTAGATATTTCACTTTTAAATGACTATTGATTTTCACCTAACAAATGTTTCTCCAATTATATGTTTTTATGATGTCTTGATGCATATCTGTATATTCTATGCAATATGGATAAATAGGAGCCTTACAAAAGTAACGATATTTTAAAGTATAAATGTCCAAAAAGAATAGGCTGTGAGTACTCAACAATGCTCTCTCAAAGGAGAGGTTTTTGTTTGTTTGCTTGTTTGTTTTTTGAAATGAAGTTTAGCTCTTGTCGCCCAGGCTGGAGTGCAGCGGCGCGATCTCGGCTCACTGCAACCTCTGCCTCCCAGGTTCAAGTGATTCTCCTGCCTCAGCCTCCTGAGTAGCTGGGATTACAGGCATGAGCCACCATACCCGGCTAATTTTCGTA
Organism: Papio anubis; assembly: GCF_008728515.1. Lineage (NCBI taxonomy): Eukaryota > Metazoa > Chordata > Mammalia > Primates > Cercopithecidae > Papio > Papio anubis. The sequence continues at coordinate 97,021,850 of NC_044985.1, read as the reverse complement.
TTTTTAGTAGAGACGGTGTTTCACTATGTTGGTCAGGCTGGTCTCAAACTCCTGACCTAGTGATCCACCCACCTTGGCCTCCCAAAGTGCTGGGATTGCAGGAGTGAGTCACCGTGCCCAGCCTCGAAGGAGAGTTTTACCTCTGGACACTCACTTATTTTTCAGGCTCAGTATTTTATTTTTTTTTAAGTTAAATTAAAGTTAAAGTTAACTGAATGTTATTACATCAAGTCATATAAAAATAAAGCCAGCAACTAACCAATAGTTTTTCATTGTCTTTTTTATTCCATTTTAAAATATGTAATTATTCTTAAAACTAAAATCCTGGCAACTAATATTTTTCTGTTATAAAAATAAGCCTTCATACTTGTTCCTGATTTCAAAATATGTAGAGTAAGAAATCTACCTCGGTTTTGTACCTATGTGAGAACTTGGTGTTTGCATCTGTTTCTTTCATTTATTGACCACATGCATACTCGGAACAAACTGCCTCTCTTCTTTATCTGGATAGTTCATTCTAATCTGTGTAATAAATATGACCATCTTGTCTCATTTCATAATATTCTGGGAACTATCTCCATTTTTCTAGTGTGAGTTATTTCTGGCTGTTCTTGTGTCAATAAGGCACATGATGGCTTCGTTTTAGAAAAGCTAAACTTTCCAGTTTGGTAACTATAGAAAAGTTTAAAATTGAGTTATCTCAGGAGAAAGAATTACTTGTGTATTTTTGCAGCTTATGAACCTTAAGTGTGAATGAATTTGATATTCTGCCTTCAATATTATGGCACTTACTCTTGAATTCTCAACATGGCTTTGGCAACACCCCAAGTTCCAGTGCAAAGGGTATTACACGTTTATCTGTTCTGATTTTAGGTTGAGCAACAAGACTGCTTTTGTTCAAAGAATAACTAACAGATGAGTAATGAAGTCACTTACCCAAAACCAAATTCCATTGTCAATAAGAGGAGATTTGGATTGTACAGTTTCATCTGACAACTATGTTGGAATTCAGCTTTTTTAGCAGAAGTCAGAAAGCAACTGTTCTTTCAACCAAACTATTTTTCCTCAAGAATACACCAGCAATCTCTGAAACATTTTCATTTGATCAGTTTTTTTAGAAGGGGCTCGTAAGCTTGTGTTATACTATAGCTTTGCTCCTTAAGCAAATTGGTGTTTTCCCTTTTTGTTATCAGTAGAGGACTTTCATTGTTGCTTTTTTTCTTCAGTAGAGTTTTTGAAATCCGCAGGGGCTTTTCTGTTTTTCTTTTGTGTTGCTCTTTTTTGCTTTTTTTAAAGAAAATGTTTAAATGTTCATTTAGTAAAGGAGTCAAAGTGGAACCAGGAAGGCAATTCTTAAAAAAAAAAAAAAAAAAATTGTCCAAATTAAAATTCCTGTGGCCTTAATGGAAAATCAAAAATTTTGCCATTAAGTCATGAGACAAATGCAGTTAGGATATATCAGCTGTCAAAATGCAGAAATCAAGTCTCCATGAGAAATAAACCTCAATGGAGGTCTGCTGCTGGGTACGTAATAATAAATTTATTTATATTATATCTTTATTTCTCATGAAAATGCCTACTGCTTACATAGGAGTAAATTAATACTAATTTCTGTGTAGTACTGTTGGTGGGTTCCTCTCAATTTGGCAGACTTAGCACTTCTCCTCGCTACAGGAATAAATTTTAAGATAAAATAGATAAAAATATTTTCAATTTTTCTTCTCTCATGGAGACATCTACAGTGCTGCCCATGTAGGGTAGCTGGTTAGGAATACAAGTTTACTAGACTTATATTTGTACAATTCTCAGCTTCAGTTGTTACAGTAAATTAACATTGCCTGAGCCAAAAAACTATTTTCTCTCTGTTAGGATTTTTCTGTACTTTTTAAACAGATTTCTCTGCCTAATTTTATACATATTTTCTGTTGCCTTCCCAGTCATTTTTTTTCTTTTTTTCCCAGAAACCATTCTTTCTAATAAATTTTGACTTTCACGTAGTTAGGCTGATTTGGGGTATCATGTTTCTACACGGTACCTTTCTCGTGAACTCCAGCATCCGTGACAGCCTGCTGTCTTCTCTCACAGTATTCTGAACCAGCCACCAGTCTTGGTCTCTGATAAACAAACCTGAGGCTTAAACTGCCTTTTATTACACTTGTGCTCTTTGTAGCTTAATTCCTTATAGTCCATATTCTAATATTATTTCTCAGTTTTAAACGTTTTCCTATAATCCAGAGTCAAAGTATTATTTCCAGTTTCTAACTATAAAGTAAGTCTAATTGCTTTTTTGCATATGCAGTAATTAGAAAGTGTTTAGAACATGATGTTTTAGCACATATGATGAAAATTTTAAAACCATCTTGACTTAAATCTAGAATCTTTTCCAAGACAAGCACAACAGAGTAGTCACTAATAAATTTATGATAAGGGTCAGATATGGTAGATCAATGTATGAGTAAGAATATACGCCTTTCCTTTTTTTCCTATAACCACGGCAGAGTTAATCTAATAGTTTTTCAGTGTTCTTTGAACCCTCAGGTAATGACTATAGCTAAAGACAGAACATTAGGTCATCCAATTATCTGATTTATTGTTATATGTTCTACATGTTTATATTTTCAGATTCTTTCACTATGATGGCAGAAAATCAAGACTTGGAGGAGGCTGTTATATAAAGTTTCTCTAACATTCATTACATTTATCTAAGGACTCCATCAGATACTTTCAATGTGGTCTCTCTTAAGTTCATTGAAATTCAAAATAATTAATTGAAGTAAAGCCCTGTATTTATGCATGTGTTCTGAGCAATTAAGTGAAGTGAAACACACGTATTGCTAATCTTGCATGCTGTGATTAAGATAGAAATGAAGACATCCATCAAACGAGATTACTTCTTCATCAACAAGGCTCAGAAATATTTCTACAGCTGTTTAGATCGTTTTAATTGTATCAGAGTCTCTCACATCATGGTTTAAATGAGGCACTATTTCCCCCCATTTATAAAGAGAATATGAAGTTATGAGAGTATACTAATCAGCATGTGAAAGAAATCACAATACATTTAAAGATTTCTTTACCAATAAAATTAGATTAGCTAAAGAAACAAAAGGCATTTGTGTGTTTATGATATATTTTCATACTTAACTGTACAAACACAGAGCTGAGAGGACCAGCTGGATCCCAGTTTTCATTATCAAATATTTCCAGATGATTCCCTCTGGCCGCTCTAACTCTTTCATTTGAAAAAAGAACAGGGAATGGTACTACCTTCCCTATGTAAAAGTAAATCTAATTGATGACCCACACACAAAAAAAACCCATGATACTTGTTACCTTTTCCTCAAGTTCCATTCCTCCTTCCAATAGGAACATAGTTTTTTTAAAGCAACTAATTATTCCAAAAAGAACTCACTTATTCTACCAATTTTTTGGTTAGTTACTCAGAATTATTCCTAGTAATATAAACTTGGATTTTGAGTCCCTCGATAGGACTGAAGAATAAGACCAAATGTTGTCTCAGAATAATGAATGATTTGACTCAAAGTGATTTCTTAAAAGCCAAAGTTACCATGTCGGGAAATTCTTTCTCTTGTGGTTCAGTGAGCTATGAGGGAGGAGAACTGAGCAGAATAAGAATAAATCAAGATTGGACGTTTCATGGATATAGAGCCCTTTCTTTGGCTATCTCAAAATACTGCAAGAAGTACCATTGTCATATCTCTCATGTAATTAATCTACTGAGTTTCATCTTAAAAACCAAGTGCAAAACCATGAGCTTGAGTGATTTGAGGCAGAAATATATGTGTTTGTATTCATAAAAGCTTGAACCAGCAAAAATACCTTTCTATCTAATTATATTACTTTAGCAATTAGTTGTGAAAAGAAGTAGTTTTAATTAACATTTATTTTTTTCTCACTGTTGTATATTTTAGGATTTCAATTCATTTTAATAGATCTTCAAGTTGAACATAAAAGAAAGTCTCAGACTTTAGGAACCTATAGGTCAGAGTGGTTCACCTGAAAAAGCAAAGAGAAACATGCAGACCCATGGTGACAAATGGCTGAACCCTATACTTTACTGAAATTGGACAAGCAAATGTTTATATCACTAAAAAAAAAAGAAAGAAAAATAAAAAGAAAAAAGAAAAAACCTGGACAAAGTATTAAGTAGTGATATTGAAAATGACATGTACTTATAAACAGAATTCAAATATTAAAAATAATATTTTTATACTTTTCAATTACAATCACTGAACCAAATGGCAGTGTTAATAACAAATACATTGAAAAAATGTATGTTAAGGTAGGAAAAACAAAACAACAGGAAATTGGAATGTCCTATAATAACTAAAAATACTGTTGTTAAAATGCATTTATTGACAGAAAGACGTTTAGATTATACTAAATTTTTAAAGTAAATTATAAAAGAGTTTTAATATTGTATAATGTAACATAATACATAAATAACATACTACATATGATAATATTTAAATAGGTAATATCATCTGTTATTCTATAAACAACATATTCCAGAAGAATACACAATAAAATTTTACGATGAGGATGTATTTATGACTTTGAATCATTTCTGTCTCCTAATTTTCTTCAATAAACATATGTTACTTGTGTAAAAACATTTTTCCATTTCATTCTAGAGCCTTTAGGTTCACTCTAGCAGTTACTTAACAATATGTAACTCAGTCTCCTCTGTCTTTCCAGTGAAATATTTTCCAATGAAATATTAATAGAAACAAAACAGTATAATTTCTCATCAGCAAAGAAAATAAAGAAGCTCCATCAGCTAACAGCAGGAATTACTTGAAGGAATTACCCCTAAGTACAGTATGAATGAAAACATTTGAGAAATTATGAGGATCAGACAATCATAAGAAGATTTCTCCCTCTGCATTCATTACCCCCTGCCACTAAACACACCTACAACAAAGATGCAGAGCCTCAGACCAGAAAAACCTAAATACTATATTATTCACAAATTGCCTGCTAAGATTGTCAGAATCATCTCCTATTCTTGCATCAGGTCTTCTTTTTTTGTAAGTATTTGGCAGGCTGTGCTCACAGTGACCCGACAGGGCCAGACACACAAGAGGAACAGCAGGGAAAAGTAGGAAAGACACAGGAAGAATACCTGGAGAGTAAGAAGAGGGAATATCAACAATGAATTAAGGAGAAATCCAGGCCAATCAGAGCATTGTCCCTGCTCCTTGCGAGCAGAAGCAAGAGCGGAAGCTGTTTTCCCTTGGGAAGGGAAAGGAGCATAGAATTCTCCTCTCCTGCCCAGTACTCTTCATTATTCTTAAAGCAAACCCAATGAGGTAGAAATAATTGTGTGTCTTCACAGGGAGATCAACAAAGCTCAGAAAGATAAATACTTGTCCCCAAATCACATAAAGGAGATCTTAAAATTCTGAAGCCCCGTAATCAACCTTAGCACTCCAAATAATAAAGTCAGTGTTTTTAATTACAAATGCCAAAGATGAAATTAATCCAATGGCAGCATCCATAACCAATATAAGTGGAAAGAATATGTGCTTTTATTCAGTCTGTTTTTAAACTAGCAATTTCTTTATTTAACTGGTGGTTCTGATGTCTTTTAAAATAGTAAAAGTAACAAAATTATCATGATTATTACTTTCTATAATCTCAATCATTTTTGAAGGCTTATGATTTATAACAATGTTATGATTTATTAGTAAGACAAAAGATAAGTAAATAAATAAAGCCAGTAACTTTCTGGATGTGCCTCATCACCACGACCTACCACTGTTTTCATAATAAGTTGATGGTGGGATTTGATTTGTCTCTACCATATAGTTTTTTAATGATTTAGGAAGACAAATAATACCTGTAACCACATAAACTTCTCATATCCTGTTTTGCATACAATGTGAACTTCAAAGTATTTTTAACAGAAATTTAATTAGTCCTGGGTAGATTAGAGATAATGGTTGTGGGATTCTTTTTATTTGCATGACTTTTAAATTCCCCCTGAAATTTCTACTATACATGGTAATTCTACTTAAACTCCTTTTGATAGAAAAATCAGTGCTGTGAACCAAGGACAACATCCTTTCAATTCATACCAAATAGGGATTTAAGTGCTGCTAAGTCCACTGTCAGCTAAGGACAACCATAGATAAAGCAAGGTTGATTTGAATCACTTTCCACTAACTAATGGAGAGCATTTTTATTTTAAACAGGATAATCTTTGGCTGATAATCTAATATACACACTTAGTGTGCAATTTATGCAATTATGTCATTATTAAAATGTAGCATCCTATATCTTCTGCAAATTACTAAATATGCCTCCTCATCTAGCAGTCAGAGACCTGTAAAAAAGATGAAATTCTTTTCTATAAGATAGGTAGTAAAGTCAGTTAGCCTATGTTTTTCATCAAATAGCCTTTGATTTGATGCTTAATATTAATTGTTTTTAACTGTGTGAATGTTATGTTATTTAGTGTGTCTAAACCACAAATGGCTCCTGGCAAGACCTCATACCATTAACAATGAGATTAGCAGAGGAAAATTCAAAAACACTCATGGGGATTGTTTGTACTGTTTTTTGTTGGGTATGTTTTTGCTCTGTGGGATAGAAGACAGTTTAAAACTGCACTGCATGAAAAAAGAAGCGACTGACCGCAGGTTGCAAGTATGCTTCAGTGAAGCAGAAGTTTCTACAGCTCCGTCTCAGCAAAGGGGAGGTTTCTAACGGTCCCCTGCTGACTTCAAATGTGTTCACAGCCTGCACGCAGCAGCCACAGTGGAAACTTACCGGTGTGATAATAATCACTTAGAGTAAGACTGTGGTGCAGACCCTCTTCCCCCAACCAGAAATCCCCTGAGTAAAAGCTTTATCCCCTGGGGAGACACAGAGATGTAAAGACTTGAAAACAGGTGTACCTTTCCCTGACATTCAGAAAAATTGGGTATGAACAGCTTTTCACTCTTCATATCCTCAGAGTCCAAAAATTAGCCCAAGCACAGTGTTTCCTAGACTTTAGGCATCTAAGAAGTGCCTTAAAACATTTGTCGGGACCATTTTTCACATCTAAAAAGGAACAATTGTTGTTAAAAGAAAAATAAGCCTCTGGTGAGAGAGACAGAGACAGAGAATATGTGTGTGTGTGTGTATGTGTGTGTGTGTGCATACGCATGTGTGTTTTTCTATATAAATACAGTCCTGGAGTGACACACAATATATGTCTCTGTAACATGAGGTACAGGATAGAAGAGCGACTATTCCTTTTATTTTTCATATTTCTGCATTGCTTGCCTTTGTTACAATCACTGATTGGTAGGTTTATAATTATTTTTAAAGCTTGCTTTAAAAAATAAAAGCTTTTTATTTTGAACCGTCTCCTCGGATGAAAGTGAACTATGTACATTTTCTAAGAACGCGAACTTAACTTTTTGCAAAAGGTGAGGTAAATACACATAACAAACTGTTCTGCAAGGATCAACATCTTATGATTCATTAAATTCATGAAGGTAATTTTTAATTTGATTCAACTTTTCTTATTATTTACAGATTGCAGAGTGCTTTCCTCACTCCTGACTGTATGTTAGGCAACACCAAGAACATATCATTTTTTGTTACATTATAATAACACTTACATTAAGATATTACCATGAGTTATATTTAAGGAGTAATATAATAAAAGCAAACCTAAAAATATCAAAGTTCAAGAAAGTACTTCATCAAACACAAATATTTTTGCCTCATTGAACTGAGATATCATGTACTGCTGTCAAACCACTCTCTAACAAGAACTGTAAATGCTAGCACTTCCGTATTAAAAATTCACTCAGCAGGTGGGCAAATGTTGTAAGGATCAAACAGAACAAGAGAACACAAAAGCAGTTCTAGTTTGCACATAGGTGGACATGGTGATGGGCCCTCATGAATCTAGATACTCTATTAATTCTCTCCCACATTCTTATTTTTCTACTCTTGCCAAACTCACATAAGATTGGAAAACGCATTTCTGAGGAATCAATAGCATGTTGTCTCTCCAGCTGTGGCTGCTAATACTAGAGAAAAGCTAAACTTACCCTTAGAACCAAAAGATCTATGAAAGCAAAAAGACAGCTTAATTAGGGACACATTTTAGAATCACCTAGGGACCATTTTAAATGTATAGCTCCCAGGGCAGGCTAACTGAACAGAATTTGTGGGGACGAAGCCCTAGCATGCATATGCATATTAAATATATTTTATATTTAAACCTCCACAGGTGATTAGAATGTCTGATTATCAAATATTTGTAGAGAAACCTAGGATAATAAAAAGTAAAAGAATATAGTGGTAAGATAATGTAAAAATCTATGCTCATTTGTCTAATTCCAAAGTTGAGAATTAAGATCATTAACCATTAATAAAATGCATTTAATAAGACAAATGTAACAATTAATTTAAGTCCTTACATAATGTTAACCTAACAATGTCTGCCTTAGCATTAAGTCAACATAGTGATGTAAAGTAGATATTTTCTAAATTTCCTTTATCAGTGTTCAATAATTTTTAATTAAAAAAAAGTTAAACATCATTTAAACAATAATGTTAAGCATATTAAAAAACTCAAAAATTCACAAAAAAGTAATTTTCCATTAATAAACATGGTTTCCTGTTTATAAGCGTAGGTTTTCTGTCACCAAAGCACTTTTTTAGCTAAAACATATATGACCCAATAAAATAAACCTTTCTTATATGCACTGCTTAATTCAAGAGAACTCAGAGATTTATGGATGCTAAATCATCACTCCAAAATTTCTATAAGGAGTTAGTTTTACACCTATATATGAAAAATCGAGGTATACACATATTAATAAACTCACAGGAGCCTATAGCTAGACCAGAAATAGAATCCAGGTTACGTATTTTTAGACTAGTGCCTCTTTAATTTTCACACACAATATGATACTTACCCATATGCTTTAAAAGGACACAGATTTCAACAAGGAGAATAGCAGGAAAGAGAGAATTCGAATAACCCTAGAATTGAATAAAAATCTGCATGGCATTGCCATAAGCATTATTGAGGTCCTCTCTTTAAACTACCCATGCCTTCCTTCAAATTGTTATTTTTTTCTTCTAAGCTCAACTCACTTTTCCTTACTCTAAGGAAACATATAGCTCCTCCAAGACATAACAACAATAACGAGAATCGCTGCTTATTCTGTATTCCAGGCACCTCATTAGGTACTTGACACAAATTTTATTTAATGGTCGTAACAACTCTACAAGGTAGATTTTACTCCCATTTACAGGGGAGGAAACTGAGGTGCCATGTTTTACCAAATGAAAACTTGAGTTATCTGGATACAGTCGTGAGGGCAATGAGAAACTGATATTTCAATTTTTTCTATTTGATTTTGGATTTATTTCAATTTACTTCAGGTGAGCAGCCAGATAAGGAAGGGAAGGATAACTCAGTCACCGTTAGGTTCACTCTTAATACAGTAGTTCTCCCTTTTGGTGGTTTTGCTTTCCATGGTTTCATTTATCCATGGTTCAAATATATTCAACGGAAAATTCCAGAAATAAATAATTCATACATTTGAAATGGTCTGTTCCGAGTAGTGTGATGAAATCTTTCATGAGCCCATTCTGTCCCACCTGGGACGTGAGTCATCTCTTTGTTCAGTATCTCCACACTGTCTATGCTATGTGCCCGTTAGTTACTGTTTAACTGCCTCAGTGATCAGAACGACTGCTATGGTACCACAGTGCTTGGGTTCAGTACTATCCACAGTTTCAGGCATCCACTGGGGCTCTTGGGACGTATCCCCAGAAGATAAGGAGGAACTGCTATACACATGTTAGAGAAGAAAATGTTAAGGAATTCATCAAAAGGCAATATAGTATCAAAGTATTAATAGGTATTCTGAGATTAGACTGCCAGTTTTAAACACTGGCTCGGCAATTTATCACCTTTTTTTTTTTTTTTTTTTAACCTGGGGCAATTTCCTTAAATCTCTGTTATTATTTAATCTTCTTTAAAAATGATACCAATTGTTCCTATCTCACAGAATTTTTTGAGGATAAAAAGAGACAACAATGCATTTCAATGTTTAGTTTTCCACGTGGCTCAGAACCAGTGCTCAACAAACATCAACCACTGCTATTCCAGAAAGGCTAACACTGTTTGAGACCCTGGTGAGGGCCCCAGCGCTACTGATTCTGATATTCCTCTTTGTTATCAATAACAGCTGACAGCCAATCACAAAACTGTCTCTGGGCAATCACATTTCCCCAAATAGTATATTAATATTTAATGCCGTAAAAAAAGAGATTTTCATTTTGTTTAGGCCTAAGTTGGTTTGGAGTTGTTAAAATACCTACCATTTTAAAATACCACTTACTATTATCCAGGCTGTAAGTGTATTATTTCTTTTAATTCTCCAGATCCTGCTATGAGGAAAGACACTATCATCACAGAGAGGAAGTAGATGCATAAAGAGGTTGTATAACTTTACCATTTAACAAATGACAGATAACAGGTGGTGAAGCCAGGACTCAGATCCAGATATCCTGGCCATATAGTGCTCACTTCTGCATTTTACTATAGTGCTTCTCACTATGCTATATATTTGATTATTTTATTCTCATAACTCTGCTTCACAGAAGTCATTTAAGACTTGCTTTATTACTCCCCATTCCCAGCATTTTAAATCCTTGAGTTCTTTTTTGATATGGATAGGCATCATCTAGGCTGAGTCATGAAATAGGATGCAGGGACACCTGATTTCTTATTACCTGACAGGACCTTTGCTTTGAGATTATAGCATTCCAGAGTTCCACACCTGATCCCACCATTCACAGCTATGTGCTCCTTATGTCAAGTCAGCACATTACCAATGTCCCTTGAGTATTAAAAATTGAAAAACAGTGACCATAAAATGTGATACTGCTCATTAAATTAAATGTAAAATGAAAATCTTGCATAAATAAAATTTAGTGTTCTTTTTGACATGAAAGGGTAATATATTAAGAATAGCATGTGCATTTTAATACAATGCAAGAATTTCAACATTACAAGTCAGGCTCCTGTTTGGATTGTATGGGGGTATCCTCACCAGGATTATCGTACAGATTATCCATGAAAGAGTGCTCCATATCTGCAACTTAATCCAAATTTCCAGCCACTTACGTAGAACAAGATTTGTCTCAAGACTTCCAATCTTATCTGCAGTTTGTTGGTCATAGAGAGTAAGACTTTCTCTGAATAAAGATTATAATTATCACTTGAACCTGAGAGGCAAAAGTTGCAGTGAGCTGAGATGACACCACTGCACTCCAGCCTGGGTGACAGAGAAAAAAAAAAAAATATAACTAAGTGCTCTTTCTTATGAAGCATGCATGCATGTACAGACACACACACATACACAGAGAGAGAGACAGACAGAGAGAGAGCTAGAAAAGCTTTCTAACACTGTGTTCTTTACATAAACACAAGGCCTTAGCCTCATTTTTTGCCCCTCAAATTTAAAAGTATGTCTCAGCCCTGGGACAGCCAGGAGGAGCCTATGGTAGCCTAAGTAGTCTTATCTGTTCTATCCACCGCAATGTCTTATACATTGTTATTTTCAATATGTACCATATGTCCTAAGGTTGGGGAGTACCAGTGAAGACATTGTTCAGTGCTCTCAATGTATAAGTAGAGTCTATATTAATCACCTGTGCACATACTTTCAGTGAGCAATTGGTACAGTTTATAATTATGGCTTTATTTTATATGTCTGGATTTGCTGTTTATTTTTCAAATAATTCATTCTTATTATTTTACAAAGGTAACTGCCCATGACGAAGTGGGGAAAAAATGGTCCTTTAAACATAGTTACGAGAGGAACATGCTCCAGACTACGTTTATCTCAATAAATAGTAAATTCATTTCCTCTGCTCTTCTCCAGTGCTGGATTCTCTCCCAAATGCTTTTTTATACTCAAGAAGTATTAGCTTTAGTTTCTCAACGCTCAAGCCAGGACCCATACCTGCTCCCTTGAGGTTGGAGGAGTCATAATCACTTCCTGATGGCAAGTGCACTCTTGCATGAGACCATGATCCTGGTGTGGTCACCAACTGCAAAGGCCTGGTGTTCACAGGAAACCTGGCTAGTAGAAAACATACTTCATTTGCTTCCACATGGCTAGCACTAAGGTATATTTTCCTTGTCTGCTGAACTTTTCCAGGGCTGCCAATGGTAAATACCATTTCTTCCCATTATAGTTTTCTTAAACCTTGACTGTCATACCCTTTTCTCATGTTACTTGGGTTGCAGTGTTTGAACTTACTAGATTGCCTCACATAACCTGTCCCCTGGTTAATAGAGACAGCATCTATTCTGTATCCTTCATGGATTATATTGCCTCATTAATTCAGAATCATGATTCTAATTCACCAACATGACCTGGTGTAGCAGTCAGCCCAGCAGCCCCATTTCTTCCTACATTTATGGTGACTTTATCTTAGAGAAAAATTGCCTTTGTAGACTAAAAGACACAGGATAATGCTAATCCCAGCAATTGCCACAACTTTAAATCTAATGTGGAAGAAGTTCAGGATCTTTATCCCTTTTCTACTAAATAGCAACTGGGTTTGATCATCTCCTTCACCAGCAGGCTTCAAGCTTTCCTCATTAGCAGTAGTTTTTGCCAAAGAATATACACCATATACATTAATTCCACTTCCCCGAAAACTCCTTTATATATTTTTCCATTTTTGTTAACCTTAACATTTTTCATACATCACAGTTCATTTTAGACTTTAGTACCTTTGACATTATCCTGACAGTCAGTATCATTGTAATATTTAAGTAGGTAGCCTTTCTTCTTGTGTCTTACCAATTTAAAATCTGATCTTGTCAGTTCTTTCCTGGGAAGTTATACTAGTTTCTTTCAGTACATTGCTCTATGTTGTTTTTCTTCCAGGAATATGAAAATGTGTAGGCCAACAGTACCAATTTCCCATAACTTTCTTCACCTTTTACTGGATGAAAACTGTCAGTGAGCTAAAACAAGACCTTATGAAATGCTCAGCTTTCAAGAAATTAGATTTTCAGTTAAATGTGCACTTAAAGTCCAACTGTGTCATTTGCACCAGGTGAATGTTATCTATTCACTTTCTTTGGTCAAGTCCTCTCTAATACTCTTCTACAGTGATAATAATTAATATTTATTGAGCACCTTCTTTATGCCTGGAGATTTGTGTTCAATCTTATTTAATCCTTACAATAACCCTATGAGTTAAGTATTATCATCACCCACATTCTACAGATGAGGAATTTGAAGGACAAAGAGACTAAATAAGTTGTCCAGGGTTCCACAGGTATAAGTGACATATTCAGTATAGGAGCCTAGGCAATCAACTTTAAAGTTCAGCCTGGTAACTACGGTGAGATACTGCCTAATTTTGTTTCTAATCTCCTTTTAGCCTCACACACATACCCTCCACAATTCTATAGATTTTCATGAAGGAATATATCTTCACTGTACTGCTCTGCAATACCTTTCTTAATAATAGTTCTGTTTCTTTTGAACCCGGGATCACCATATCCTTTCATAGTGCATTCTAGTAGTGAATTTCCTCCTTCATACCCTCTCGCGTCACGTGAACTTCCTTACGTCGCAACCTCAGTTTCATTTTGTTTATTAATCATGTTTTTCAACTACTCTGACCCCTAGGTACTAGTAAAACAGATGGTCTGACCAGATTAATCTAATTTACCTCCCTCAAAAGCATATGAGATTTTGACAAATACAGAGAGGAGCACACCTATATAGTTCCATTACTTAGGTAGTTTTTAAGTGAGAACATTAAAAGAAGGGTTATTTATAAGGTTAAAGTTGGAAGAGATTTTAGAATTCATCTAATTCAACACCCCCTTTTACCTTTGAAAACATGATGCTTTTGTATGTTAAATGATCTGCTTACAGTTAAGACAGCTAGTTTATATATTATTTTTTTCATAGTAATGCTTTCAGTAAGTAATCACTAGTGAAAAAGGTACTTCTTTTTAAACTTATTTATATTAACTTTCCCCAATTTAATATATGGTAAACTTAAAATACACCCTTTTATTGCTTTGTATTTTTAGTTACGGAGGTTATAGTTATTTCAATTAATACTTAGAAAACTAGACATTGTTATGGAAAAACTTCTACTTTAGGCAGCACATATTTTGGAAGATACATGTGATAGCCTGGACACAAAAATTTTATAGTATTTCTGATGAAGAAAATATTCTGAAATGTCAAATATAAAAAAAATTGACCAGAAATTATAATGACAAGGACACAAAGTGTCTTAATTAGTGACACTATAATGAAAATCATGTACAGGTTATAAAAGTAATCTCAGGGAAATACACATTTAGTGGAGAAACATACAGCCACATTTTCTCTGTTTTCTTTCTCCCTCCTCAGAGATTTAATAGATTTCTTCTCTCATCTTAGCAACACTGAATTTGATGAGCATATAGCAGTTGCCTATGGTTGTTTCTTTCATTATTTTGCCATAAATGTTATTTACTGACATATGTTATAAAAACTATTCTGGTTTTAAACATAAGCATTATTTTAAAAAAAGAGTGGAGCATTATGAAGAAAAAGTTTTCAAAATTTACAATTTGATGATAAAAATCTGCATGAGTAGTCAAACTGGATATGCAGGAAGTCTGAGAAAATTAAAAATTGTGGAAAAACTCAGAAGTTTCAAATGTGATTTAGCTTTAATTATAGACAAACTCATATCCTTTCATGCATCTGATCTTCATATTAAAAATAAAATTCAAAGGTAGTGTGGAAACTGAATTTCATTGTATATTATATACTTCATTTATGAGAATACAAATTTGCAGACGAGGGCTTTTGGGGTGGTGTGACAATGATATAATGGAGAAGTAATGATCTCAACACAAAGGAGTCCATTTCTTTTCAGCTTTTTTTCTGTGTGCTTTTTTTTTTTTTTTTTTTGTGATAGTAGTCAGTCTCTCTACCAAGTTTCTCCTCCTTGTAGGCCACATGATATGTAGGATTCACCTCCTCCTCCTGTTCCACTAGAGGCTTATCCTTTGTAAGTAAGAGACTGGTAGCTGTCTAAAGTGATTCATCTACATTTCAGACCTATGATTACAAAATTAGGAAGGGATATGTTTCAAAAAGTGAACAATTTACTTTTTCAAATACAGGATTAACACATTTAGTGTTCCAGTCACAACAAGCAACGTGGCTTCACAGCCATCCTCCAAAAAGTCAGGGGTTCCACTGAGAATAATATTTCTAAACTAGAAGTGCTTGAGCTCTAGGCCCTAAATTGTAACTTAAAAAAATGCTAATACATTGAGGAAAGTCACTTACCCTCCCTGTTCTACAGCATTCTTACCTATGAAAATGACATGATGCTAATTGTTGCACAGTCTTAATTGATCATTTGTATTAGTTTTGTGTGTCTATTCATACCTCAATTTCATCTGAAAATAAATTTGGGACAGCTTCTAAAATAAAGGGGAAAAGATTAGGTTAGAGAGTTAAGTAGGAAGATCAGAACAAGAGGAAATATAAGGAGAGAAATATAAAATCAAGTCAGGGAAAGGATTGGTAGACAGTTTACATGATTTTTTTATTTGAATATTAGCTTTTCCATAGCCAATGACTGTCATCTTAGTGTAAATTGATGTCCTCATCGTCAGAGACAAGCTGTTGATAGTGAGAAAGGGTAGAGAAAGCATAAAAACCCCAACTACCTCAGGCACATAGGATAAGTATACATTTTTAAATTATTTTACAGTTTTGCCTACACTAGAGCATACCTGAAAATAAATAAGATGATTTCTAAAATTTAAAGTGGGTCAGTATTGTTTGGCTCTGGCTATGTAACCAAGCCATTATATAATCTTTGGGAGGCCAAGATGGGCAGATCACAAGGACAGGAGACTGAGACTATCCTGGCTAACATGGTGAAACCCTGTCTCTACTAAAAATACAAAAAAATAAAATTAGCCAGTCGTGGTGGTGGGCACCTGTAGTCCCAGCTACTTGGGAGGCTGAGGCAGGAGAATGGCGTGAACCTGGTGGAGGGGAGAACTTGCAGTGAGCTGAGATCATGCCACTGCACTCCAGCCTGGATGACAGAGCAAGACTGTCTCAAAATAAATAAATAAATAAAATAAAAATAAAAGCATCATAATTCCAGAAGTTAAAAGATCTTTTCATTGATGTTGACATAGGAAACAATCCTATAAAATATTTGCTTTTCTGATACTATCATCAACCAAATATGTAAAATATTCATGCATAACTGACCTTTGCAAATATTTTCTTACATTTTTTGCCACTCTCCAACATTTGTCTTCCTCGGCTCCAAATTTTGGAAGCAGTTTTCAAGGTCTTACAGATGCATTTCCTTCAAATCCAAAATAAGCCTTAATGATGTTAATGTCAGAAATTAGTTCCATAGCAACTATTATAGGAGCTTTCACATGCACACAAGTTTCTAGAGAAATGATGTTTGTAATTCACAATAGTACAAAGAAACTTAAACTAAAATTATCTTTTGCTTCTGGTACTAGAAATAGGACTACTTCAAAGATCTCGAGGACGTTTCTTAAGAGCTCTCCCTAGGTCAATTAAGTTGTATTATTTTGTTCCCAAGTTCATGTTATTTTAAAGCAAGATCCAGAGCCTGGAAGTGACACTAACTCTTCAAAGTGATTTAAATGATCATACTTTCCGAAGATTAAAAAACTAGAATAATTTTGCTACTGTATTTTATAATTTCCTTTCTCACATATAAAATAATTTTATTCCTCTAAGAAAACCTGCTGAGTTAATATGGGAGACATTTCCACTACAAGTACTAAAAATCAGTCACCCTTACAGTTCATAGAAAGAAAATCAAATTCTATTTTAGTGAAGTTTTCATAACAGCCTTTTGGTAATAATGTTGAAGAATCATGATATATTTAAGAGATATTAATTCTAGTAATAGTCATTTATCTTTGATGTCAGAGAGAGACAAAGGCTTGGGAAATAGAAGATTTACGATGACATATTATAGACTCACTTGGTAGATGTTGGATTTTTTACTCTTCCTCTGAAACGACAGATAATGAAGCTTTATCAACTTCCTTTTATTAAGGCTAAAAATATATCCTATAATAGGATCATAAACATTTAATGAAAATCACAGCTGTACTGAATTTTAAAATTAGGTGAGGATGGGCAAGTAGTTCATAGAAAAGTAAATCAGCATAACTCATACATTATGAGTTTACAACCCAGCTTGTTTTAATTTAATATATCTCTGGCTCTGACCTCTCTCCTGTAGTCCAGACATATATTGCCAATTTCCTAAATGAACCTGGATGTCCAAAATGAGTTGATTTTCCTCCCAAGCACATCTGAGACATGTCAGTGGAGAAAGCTCAAATTTAAGAAGATAGAACAGGATGACTGATCTTCCCTTTATTCTTCCCATTGCTTTCTGGGAAGAAGATTAAAAATCTTATTATTATATCTCTGCCTTAAGCTGTATTCCCCAGAAACAGACTCTCAGAAGATGACTCATGTGAACACGATTAATAGAAAATTTTCCCAGGAAAATCAGGGGTATGGGGTGTGTAGGAAGGAAATAGGACTAGTAAGGTAAGAAGGCTAAGTAGGGGTATATTATAAAGCAAAGTTTCAAGGAGGGTAACTTTGTCTCTGTCCCAGAGAGGATATCTGAAAACAGTGTGGGCCACACCTCAGATTTATCCTGATCAAGTCACATTGGCTGGAATATTTAAACCCCTGAACCTATCAGTGACTGGGTAAGAACTACTCCTGGAAGGATATAAGTCCCCAGATACTTCTACCACAGTGGAGCAAAGTAGATTCCGGCAGTCTGAGGCCAATCCTCCAATAAAAAGAGACAGTGCTGTCAATGCGAGAATAAAAACACATGTGGAGACAGAGAGTCTGGGAACGTAAAAAGATTGAAGCAAGCTATGGCAGTACACTGACTGTCTGCTTTAATCTACATACTGGTCACAGTGTAATCTTATTTTCCTAATACCTACATCTTTATCATTTTCCATTTATTTACTCATCATTTTCTTCTCCTTTACTCCTTCTGTGTGCATCCTGCGGGGGTAGGTGGGGGGTGAGGTCCTGGGACATCAATGGCTAGCAGTAGAGTGCCACCATAGGTTGGCACCAAGGTTGCAATTCCTTCCTTCCTCTCTGTTCCACTGCTTAATAAAGTCAGGAGATATGCATCGTTGGGCAGCTCAGTATTTTAAAAACTTGAATATGAATGCCTTCAGGTGAGGCATTATTTTTCTAGTTCACCAGAATCTCCTAACACTACCAGTTAGGATTTGATTCAACTGCATGTAACAGAAAACCCAAAGTAACAGTCATTCTCAAAGTAGGGTTCACAGACCAGTAGTATCAGCATTATGTGGCAGTCAACAGATACTACAGTTCTTTTAAGTCATGAAGAACCCAGTCATCTCTCAGCTTCATGGCATAAGAATGCTGCTTTAGCAGCATCCATCTCCTCCTCATTCCAAGCAGCAGGTGTGGAGGAAGATGCAGGGGAGAAGATGCAAGGGACTCATGCAAGATGTTTTTTGTTTGTTTGTTTGTTTGTTTTTAAGGAGGATAACACTTTCCAGTTGGTTCATTGTGCAGAACCAATAGTGTGCTAGAAAGATTTGACAAATAGTCCTCAAATCTTCGTTGTGTAAATATGCCTGCTATGGCTGATTTCAAGCTACCAACTTGACTTCACTGAACAGTGATGGAGAGAGATGTGCACAAGTGACTCTGCCAGCCTAGCCAGCTCTAGCAATTCACTGTCATAACTAACATATAGCAATCCCTAAATACAAGGGAAGTTTCAAAAAGAAGGCATTATTCCAAGGAGTTATGTGATCAGAGTAAAATTTCAGTATACATTGTTAAAGTTGAAAGCAAGAATGGCTATTGTGCAGACATTGGCTCTTTCTGCTACAAGATTGCTGTCCCATACCCAACTTACATTTGTTTATATCCGTCCTTCTTGGACTCTGTAGAAATGTGTCTTTGTCTGAGATAGTGCCAAAATTCTAGTCAAATGGCTTTCAAAGACAAATGCAGTTGACCCTTGGTTTGAACTGTGCAGGTCCACTTGTACACAAATTTTTTTCAACCAAATTAGGATTGAAAATACAGTATATGCAGAATGTAAATCCCACACATAACCAAGCACTGCCTTTTCATATACTTGGGTCTAGCCTGCTGATTGCAGGACTTGAATATGCAGATTTTGGTATATGCAGGGGGTCCTAGAACCAATCCCTGTGTGTTCTGAGTAATGACTTTAACTGCTCACAGAAATTACTAGGCAATATATTATAGATGCCAAAATACCTCAAAATACATTGCATGTGATCACACATGAAAAGCAGCAAATATCTGTAGATAGACAAAGCTTATTCACTAACTAAAAGGTCATTTTTTTTGCAGTAGAAAAAAATAGAATATTAAATTGCCCATTTTGTGATGCTGTGATGATTCATGTGGTGTGCTAAGAAGCACCAGCTCTGTTGACTGGCAGACCTGCTTCAAACCACAACTCTTCCACTTAGACTGTACAATTTACTCATATTCTTGAAACTTGTTTCCTCATATGTAAGTAAATAGCTATTTAAGCAGAGGAAGAAAAATATATTGGGTACATATTTAGTTCATATATATATTTATATATGTTATATATAATTATATAATATATATTATATATAATTTTTATATATATATAAATTGCTTATAAGAAGGAGCAGCACTAAAAAGGGATGCTAGAGACAGTTGCATAGTAACCTTCCAAACTAAAGGTTACTGCTGTTCTGTATCTTTGTGGGGTCAGAGTATGTTATGTTAAAGGGCTTTCACTAGCTCACTCTTTAGTTCAAGAATTTCCTCATGGAAAATGAAGGTATTAGAGCTCTCCTGCCTCTTCCTCCTCACAACACTTTTACTAGTTAACACTTGGAGCAATTTGTAGTCCTCTTTGCTGCTACCTATCTCAGTGATGGTGGTTCCTCATCTCACAATCTATCTGAATTGCTTCTCTTTTCTGACTGTGGCTAAATTACTTTTGTCGTGTTTATACCAGCGGGCTCTAAATTCAGTCTAGCTGAATTTGAACTCAACTCTGCCACTTACTATTTAAATAACCCTAGAAACCTTACTTAATCTCTTTTGTGTCTGTGTGTTCCAGTGAAACTGTACCCTTTTTCAAAAACAGCATTATTGAGATATAACTCACCTACCATTCAATTGACCTACTGTAAAATTCACCTACTGTACAATTCATTTAACATTGAAAGAGTATGATTCAATGTTTTTAAATATATTCACAGTTTTGTAGATCTGACAATCTAATTGTAAAACATTTTTTCACCCCCAAAGACAATCTATTAGTAGTCAATCCCCATTTCTTCCCTCAATCCTCCCAATTTTTGCAACTCTAAGCAACCACAAATCTACCTTCTGTCTCTATGAGTTTGCTTATCACATCTATCATACACATGGAATCATATCATGTTTGCCTATTACATATGTCATACACATTGAATTATATGTGACTTTTGTGCCTGGCTTCTTTTACTCAGCATAACATTTTCATGTTTCATCCAAATAGTAGCATTATCAGTACGTCACTTTTTAAATTACTGAGTAATAGGTTTTTTTTATTACTAAGTAATAGTTATTTTTCTGTCTAGTTGTTCTACTATTGAAAGTAGAATTCAA
Source organism: Papio anubis (assembly GCF_008728515.1). NCBI lineage: Eukaryota > Metazoa > Chordata > Mammalia > Primates > Cercopithecidae > Papio > Papio anubis. The sequence continues at coordinate 97,001,055 of NC_044985.1, read as the reverse complement.
GTTTCTGACTTGAATTATTATTGTTGAATTTTCTATTTTTCCCCTTCCAACATACCAGTTTGCTACATATAATTTGGAGCTGTTATTAGGTACACACATTTATATATATCCTTCTGATATATTGGCCCTTTTATTATTATTTAGTGACAGTTTTTATGTCTAGCAACATTTTTTGTTTTAAAGTCTATTTTCTCCAATATTGCCATAGCTACTCCAGCTCTTTTATGACTGCTGTTTGAATGGAGTATCTTTCTCCATCCAACCTATTTTTTTAATCTTTGAATCTAAGTGGTGTCTCCTGTTGACAGCATATAATTTGATCTTGATTTTGTTTTTGTTTCTTTAAATCACATCTCTACAAGTGATTATGGGGCAGATGGTGGCTTCCCCTTGTCTTCTTGATTTGACCTTCTCAATATGGAACTTCACCCCTATGAGTGAGCTGAGCCTGGGGAGGGGTATGCAATCAAGGCCCTGGTATTCTATGTTTAGTGTGCCTGGGTTAGAGCTTCTTCCTTACAGATGGGGCCTGCATGGGGAGTAGACTCTCAGTCCACTCAGCCACACCTGCTTTTACAACATGAAGTTGAAAGGAATGAGAACTTCTGGTAGCCTACTCCTCATGGAAAGATACTATAGCCCTGGACAGGGAGTTGGAGAAATAGGGAGCTCCCATATTAGGTGCTTATGCTGAGGTAGAGCTTCCACAATACCAAGCTGAATAATGAAGCAAGTCACAGTTCGAATGCCACATACTCTTATTGTTCTTATTTAGATTTAGTGCATTTTCTTAAATGAATATTTCTACATTTTTTGTATGTCTGTAAAACAATTTCCAGAGATTAAAATGAATGCATTTTATACTATTCAGCAGTTAAACTGTTTTCATGGTGAGACTTTCTTCCATTATTACGGAGATCCTGCTCCCTAACCTCTTTAAGCATCACTTTTCTCATCCGTAGCATTTAGTTGATAATAATAATGGTTACATGAAGATTAATTGACATGATGCTATAAATAATCAGAATATGCCACTCCAGTCTCTACAGTTTTGGTATAATGATTATTTTGAGTTGAAGGCAGTTAAGAAAAGGCAACAGAAAAGCACTCTGCCCTTCCCCTACTTGCCTAAAATCTGGGTATACGTCTCCCTTGGGAAGATGTGCCTTCTTCTCATACTAGGAAAGGAAGAATAACTTTTATTACCAGAGAAGGAAACAGCACCAAGGAAAATTTGCATAAACAAAATCTTATTAAATAGCCTTTGTCTTCCATTAATTTCTGCTATATATTTACCATCCAAAATTTACTGCCTGTAAAAGTCCAAATTTATTTTCCTTTATTTTATCACTTCTCCATAATTTATTGATTTTTATTAGGATGTTATGTAATCCTTTCAATTTCAACCACATTTTTTGATCATTATTGCATTCTGTGAAAGCCTCTATGCACATCGAAATTAAAATATTAACATCAAATAAAATGTGTATGCCTTTTCTCCTGTTGATCTGTGTTTTGTCAGATAAAATTAACAAGTTCCAGTTACTTAATATTCTTCCACTGTTTTAACAAAATTATCTATCAATACTGTTTTTATTTACCAAAGAATCAACAATAATGTATTACAGAATAGAAAAAAATAGAAGATCTGGTCCTCAAGCTATGGAATGTTCTATGTGTGTATATACTTGAATTTTAATTTCAGTTCTGTTTCAGGAACTCCTAATGAAATTTTGAATACTCTGTTTTACTACACAAAATCACTCCATATTTGCTCTTGTTTTTTAACTTCACATTGTACAAAATGATGAAATATGGAACTTGTTCTAATAATGAAGCAGCTTTCTCAAGGGACAGTACTGTTTTCTTTACATGAAAGGTAATAGAGAAAATAGTCTTGAAACAAATTCCTGGCACATGATTGAACTATATGCATCAATATATGTGACATCGAGACAAAATGTTCTACAACCAGGAGGTAGTTCCATCTCGCTTCTTGGAATGCTAAAACTCTATTTGACCCTGGAACAAAATGGAATGGAAAACAACCAGTTATTTTTTTAAAAAAAGATTCATATTGTAGCTTCTCATGACTCACTTAGCAGTTGAACTTGACCAAACTGGTTCTGGCTGTTCCTTTTTCTGCATTAGCAAATGAAATCCAAAGTAAGCTGGTCTTGATTTCTTTACTAGACTACACTTGTTATTTTTAGTTATCTAAATGAATTTGTACTCATTCATCTGCAATTTCTCACACAAACAACTTATATAGGTTTCTAACAATACAATCTGAGCTAGAATGAGTTAGAAACTTTCCATAAGGACTTTATGAAAATTATTTTTGTAGATGTACTCTCAACTTTTAAAACAATTTTCATGATGTTTTTTGAGAAAATCTGTTTAAAAATCCTTCACCAATTTTACTATATTTGATACACAATTTATCTGACTTTAAACCGTTTGCTCTTATTTCTATGCAAATAATCGTGGAAGAGGTATTGTATTAAGCTGTGGTGAGTTATGAACAATTTAGTTTATTGTATTATTTCCAATCGTGCAATTGTTCAGAGAAGTCTTTGCTCAATTAAGGAAGAGATTAAGAGCAAAGGAAATTGAGAACAGTAGTCAATGGACCGGTCTTTGAATACTGGAAAAATGGCATCATGGAAAATTCTACAGACCTCAGAAAGAAAAGTAGGAATTTACCCTCTCACAACTGTCTTAGTTCAGGATGCTATAACATCCTCCACTCTCCACCCAATTCATATGTTAGAATTTCAACATATGAATTAGGTGGAGAGGGGAGGACACAAACATTCAGTTCATAACAACAACTGTCCCTATATCAATATAGAATCTCAGCTATACCACATTAAAGTTCTGAAATATATAAAGTATTTGAAGATATATCAAAATACCTCACTAATGTGTATGTCCAAAAAGCCTCTATGATAGTTTTTCAGGGGCATTGATGCAGTGCCATTTAAAGAGAACCTGACAGTTCTTCAAAGCTTCAAAACAAACATGAATAAAATGAGTAGCATTGAAGAATCTAGTATAAGATATAGGATTATTTTTAAATGGTACCTTCACATAGGTCAACAAACACACATCATTTATTTATTCTAGTTATGTCCCCATTTTTATTTCTAACACTGGTTATTTGTACCTCCTGCTTTTTGTTCTTAATAAATTTTGCCAGTCTCACTAGTTTTTTGTTGTTGTTGTTAATCTTCATTTTTTATCATTCAGTTCATTAATTTGTGCATTTGTACATTTTTTCTACTTTCTTGATTTTATTCTATTGCTTTTAATCTAACTCCCTAAAGTCAATGCTTAACTTGTATTTTTCTGTCTTGTTTTCTCTTAGATATGTATAATGAGCTAAAAATTAAGAAATTCTATAATGGGATCCCACAAATTTCTAGTGTAATAATGTATTCACTGAAATTCAATTCTAATGTCATAATTTACATTACTATTTCTTCTTTGATCCAAAGTTGTTTATAATTTAATTTTTTAGTTTGCCAAGATAAGAGTAAGAGCTTTCTTTCCTTACTTATTTTATTTATTAGGTGCATTTTGATCTGGAAAATCATTCTACATCATTTTTTATCGATTTTTTGTTATATATAGAGATTTCCTCTGAGGGTGATGGGTAGATTATTTTTATAAATATTCTATATGCACTTGAAAGAATGTATATTCTCTATTTCTTTTGAGAGCCTATAAATTGACCAATAGAATAAGCTTTTAAGTGTGTTATTTAAAATTTCCTAATCGTTACTACTTTTGTTTAGCATAATTTATTGATTTTGAGCAAGGTGTTAATTTATCCAATTGTGTTTTTTTTCATATAAACCTGCCCACTTTTACTTTATATATTTTGAACCAACATTGTTATGTGCCTACAGACTGAGAAATATTTTATCTTTCTGGTGATTTGAAACTTATTATAATTACAGGAGTCTCTTTGAATCTGCTGTGATTCTGGAATCTTCGTTGCTCAATTAAACCCCTTTAAATTAATTTGGCTGAAGTTTTTTTTTTTTTTTTTTTTTTTAATCAGAGGGTGTCAGAAGCGGGATCTGATCTTCTAGCGACCCCAGAAGTCCTGAGTGAACACTCAAGGCACCTGCAGGACCCACTGGTGTCCACTGATCTCTCAGAGCCGCTGGGGATCATGGGTAAGCTCCCTTGTGGATTTCGGAGCTCCACGGATTCTTGTTTTGAGCTCTCCGAGTTTCTTTGAGCAAATTTCTGATCCAAACTGGGTTTGGAGTAACAACAGAAACTGGACTGGGTCCAGGAATGGATTTGATCTGGGAATTAACTGGCTTGGATGGAGTTAGAGGCCTGTTACGTCTGACTGGGTCAGAAAGGAGTTGGTAGTAAGTAGTAATATTGCAGGGGTTATAACATTTGTCTTTTGAAAATTCACAGGGATTTTTGAGTTCTACCCCTTTGTTTCATTTTTCTTGCATGTTTAGGTAGGAAAAATAATTGTCTAAGTTAATCGAGAGGACCTGAGAGTAAAGCCAGTATTTTAGGTAAAAATTGGACCCTTAATTTCTGGAAAACTGAGTTCCTTCTGGCTTATACGTTAGGCCTAGGAGGCAGTGAAGTCTTACAGAAACAGAAAAATCCTACTAAAGATAACTTACTGTGGAACATTCCAAATTAACAACAACGCATTAAAGTACATTTAACAAATGAGGGCTCTCGGTAAAGTCCCTTTTGGCTAAGAATGCGTTTGGCACTACAGCATGTCAACTGCTATTGTCTTTGGAATAACCTGCCTTGCACTCCTTGTTGTCAGCTATGGGTGACAGGATTAGGCATGGACAGGATCATGGGGCATGGGGAGCTTTTTCCTCCCTAAAAGGGGAAACTTGAGAGGTGATAGGACTGCTGGAAAAGATCCCTTTGCTACCGAGAAGCAACCGCCTGAACTTCTCAGTGTTGCCACAATGGGTGGGTCTTTCTTTGGCCTCCCTGATCACTTTGCCTTCCCCACCCTGCCACGGGCAATGCTTTTCTCTCTCACCTTTCCCTTTCTTATCTCTTCTATTACTTAGGGCAACCATCTTGCATAGACACCTCGAGTGGAAGCTCTTGGTCAGAGGTTGGGTTAACAATGATGGGGCCTAACTAGGGGCAAATTTAAGCCTTGCAAGTTTCATATTGGGTGCTAAGCAGAGTGGCTATTGTCTGTGTCTTATCACACATATTTTACTCTGGCCAGAAGAAAAAAAAGGTAATTTTCCTTTATGATGCGACTTGGCCCGAGCAGGATGGTGTAGCAAGCTGAGTCACCGGGGCTACTCATGGAAAGGGAACCCAGAAGCCTGGCATGCTGGCAAAAGGGTAAGAATTTCTTGTCAGTCAGATTCTGGCTTCTCTCTCTCTGTGCAAATGATTGAATGAATGGTAAAAATCACTATTTATCTCTTCTGTAAAGTTTTGATTAATGCAAAAAATAATTCTGAGGTGAGCCTTAAACTGATGTATTTGTGTTCGTTTTTCTGGTTGAGAGATACCTTAGGATAAAACATGGGCTTAGGACCGCATAAGCTCACTGATCAAGACGGCTCAGCAAGCTGGTCAATAACAAACTTTCCTGCAGGTCCCTGAAACAAACAAAAGAACTGGATGGGGTCTCCATCTTGTTTTATGTCCTTGAGAGCTTGACCTTGTAACCATATGACTGTATTTTCTCTCGTTATTCACCTTCCAGGGCACAGGAATTTTGGGGTTTATGTAAAAATTATCTTAAGTAGTTAAGAGCCTTTGCAAGCTCAAAATTAACTACTCTAGACTCCTTCTGGGAAAGGCAGTAGACATGATCCTGTGCTATAGCTCAGTAGCTGTGATTTTGGCCTTGTATACTGGTGGTCCAGGTTTGGTTCCTTGTTTAGGAAGTAAGTCCCTTTTGGTTTAGTATCTGCATAGCCTTGTCTAGTCTTTTCTCCTCCACAGACTATCTTAAATTTTCCTTTCTCTGAGCACCTGGAAAGTTACCTTTGGTAAAGTTCAAAAGCCGGAAATATCAGCTGTTTGGCCTGGCTAAAATCAGGTAATAAGAAATTTTGAAAGGACTTCATTAAAGAGTGCTATGGTTAAAAGTCAGCTTAATTAAAAGTGAATGTTCAAGCTCTAACTTCCTGGAAAAACAGGAGGCACCAGAAACCCCTTTCCTAGCCCTGTTCTACCAAGGGCTCCACCCAAAAGCCAATAACCAATTAAGAAACTTAAAAACTGGCAAATGAAAAATCTTACAATTACTGTACTAATCTTCTTCTGTCTGTCTGGGTAATTATATATGTGTTGTGTGTAATGTTTATATAAAATAGTTTTAATTAGTTGACTTAAACAAAAATAAGCCCTTAAATAAAATATTTTGCAAGCAAAATAAAACTATAATGCCTTTTAGTTCATGTAACTTTAGTAATTTTGGGGAAATAAAAACAGCTTTAAAGATTATTGACAAAATAAAGACATTTTTATCTAAATTATGCAGGTCAGATATGAGGTTTGCTGAATGCTTTAAGGTCATAAACTGCTTTGACTTTTGAAAATTGTTCAATTTATTTTGGAGACATTAAATTCTAAATAAGTCCTGGGGATATATGGGATTAGCCATGGCCCCTAGCTGTGCAAAGAAGGTTATAAAGCAAGGAGATACTATATAAGAAAGGATGTTGTATGGTAAATTCTTGTCCTAAAGTAAAATGACTGGTTGTTTAAAATGAGGGATGTTTAGAGCAAGTCGGAAAGTCTAAATATGTCATACATGGTTTGTGTAAGTCATGAAACAATTTATGAAAAGAAATGTATCCCAGAAATGTTGTACAATTTAAAGGCAATTATGCTAAATGCTTCATAAAGTGCCACCATGAGTCTTAACTATACAACTTGCCTGTTTACAGCTAGGTAAGGCCTGGGACACATGGAGTTAGATGCTGGAAAGAGTCGGACCTTATCTGCATTTCTGTCTGGTTCCTAGGCACCACACCTAGAACATAATTAAAATCCGTTATTTACCAAAGTTTTCACCAAAAGTAAAAGTCGCTAAGAGTTAACATTGTAAAGTGTAATCGAGGCTACTGAAAAAATAGGTTTACATGCAAGGTGTATAAGGAGAATGAACTGTGGTTTTTGTAAGAGATTATAAGAAAGTAGAGAAATGTAAATTTTTGCTTAGGTTAGAGAGTTAAAGGATTGTTTTAAATTAAATAAAGTATGAACAAGTTGTGGATGGCTTATAAAAATTAATTATAAGAGATTCTGTGTATGAACATATTGGCTAAAGTTAAAAGAGCAGGTTTTTTTCCCTTAAATTGGAAATTGGAATAGAAGCACAACAGAGTTCTCTTAGAATATTGTTCTGCTCTGAGAAAAAAAATTAAGGGTTTATAAAAGGTTTATAAAAATCTTACCTATGGTCAAACTAATTAAAAAGAGTCGATTTATAAAATGTTATTTAAAAACTAGCTTTAACATGAAAAATACACTAATGGAAACACAAAATTTGGTTTTCTCTTTTAAAAAGGATTTGTATGTAATATTAAAAGATAAGGAAAAGTTTTTGTTTACCTTTTAAGTAAACTAAAAAAGAAAAAGGGGGAAAGGGAAAGAAAGGAGACAGAGTCGGTGGCTGTCTCCACTGGGTCTTATTTAGAAAGCTGAGTCTCCTCTCTACCCGAACAATGTTTTCTTCCTTTGAAAAGTTTGTGAGTTATCACTTTGGATAAATGAATGACTTCTGGTAACCTAAGAGTATATTTTATAATATCTGATGTTTTATACTTCTGGTATTTAACAAACCTTTCACAGTCAAGCTCTAGATAATCATGCTAACTCAGCTAATACAAAACATTGCTTAAATATACAATTTGAATGAACTCCGTGGTCTAAGTCTAATTACCTACAATAACCCATTAGTTATCAGTGCTATGCACCTAAATTGGAGAAGCAACTGGTATTCAAGTGGATATAAGTCCAATGGTAAGCATGGACTCATGAAGAATGAGGATGGCTGCCTTGTCCTTCCTGAGTCCTTAAAACTTTTGTTATTAAAGGTTCTACATTCCATGACCTGTCATGGAAAAGATAATATAATCCAAATTGAATATATTGATGTGGTGACTTATAAATTGCAGAGATGGTTTAAAACTAATGTTTGGTTCCATATTCCTGGGAAGACAATAAAAGCTTCAGGTACATTTAGCTACCTCATGGGCCATTTTAACATTTATAAAGGGATTTCATTCAATTATCATTTTCAATGCATGTTTTCTGGTTGTATGAAAGCTTTCTCATGCAAGAGGGCTGATGTTATAACAGCAGATTATTATGATACAGTGTATTTTCACCAGGTAAAGAAAGCTTTCTATGGTCCACTGAGGACAGTCCTTTCAATCTGTAACCCAAAGATCTTCTGAGAACATCAAAAAAGACTGTCCTTACCATCCACACTACAGTAAAACTTTGGAGTCTTGAACCTTGGGTTCATAATCTCACAACTGAGAAGGGTCCCTCCACCCTCCTGGAACTGTAAACCCATTGGAACCCTTAAGTTAAAACTAACCAGGCAAGTTTTTACCCAGAAGAAGATGGCATCCTTGATGTGAACAGCTCTTCCCAAGATCTACTATCACCAGACTCTTATCTTTGAATATTTTTCCTTGTTTATGTGTCTGTGAACAATAGAAACGAAAAGGGGGTCTATTATGTACACTTATAGGGCATACTTCTATTTGTGAAGAATTTTGCAGACAGTCTTATACATGAATAAACTTATATATATATAAGAAACATATATATGTTTGTTCATGTATGAGTTTATTCAAGTATATATAAAGTTTATTCATATATATATATATAAAATTTTTTTTTTTGAGATGGAGCCTTGCTCTGTCACCCAGGCTGGAGTGCAGTGGTGTGATCTTGGCTCACTGCAACCTCTGCCTCGTGGATTGAAGCAATTCTCCTGCCTCAGCCTCCCAAGTTGCTGGGACTACAGGTACACACCACCACGCCCAGCTAACTGTTGTATTTTTAGTAGAGACAAGATTTCATCATGTTGGCTAGGATAGTCTTGATCTCTTGACCTCGTGATCTGCATGCCTCAGCCTCCCAAAGTGCTGGGATTACAGGTATGAGCTACTGCACCTGGCTTAAACTTATATTTTAATAGATAAAAGATGAATGTCCAATGTAGGTGAGAAACTTTAGTGGTACATGCATTGCCTCACAATCAGTAAAAAATCCTCTTAATCCACATCATGGATTAAAGAGAACATTGCCAGGAGGCCTTCACTCTTCTAAAAGGACATCATGATTTAGAATAAAAGAGGCAATAATTAGAAATGTCACCCTCACAGTAGGTTCTACAGAAAATTCTACTTTAAAGACTATCGATACACAACAGACTTTAAATTCTCTTGTGAGAGTTAATAGAATTGGCTGAACAGAAAAGTACCTGTGCAACTACTGACACTTGTGGCCTGTGGAGAAATACATCAAATGTAAATTATAAAAATTCACTTTAAGGGGATTAATGAAAAGACCACTTAGTCAAGCGAGTAGACTCTTCATCTGGCTCATTATTTAATCTATTTAACTTTATATGGTTTGGTTTATAGGGACTCTAGCTAAGGAGCATACTCCAAACTCTTGGTACTATCCTCCCAATAGTCATAATACTCTTCCTGGTGTGCTGTATTTTATCAATGGTTTTAAATGTTTGCATGCAGCCATCTCTAGAATGTCAGATGGTCTCCAACTGGAATGAGAAAAGCTGAAAGAAAAGTGTGATCACAAGGATACCATAACCTATGAATAATGTGCTGAGACTGGAAATCCAAAATTATGGTAACTGAGAGTGATGCTAAGGCCCTAAATTTTGATCAGATTCTCACCTGAGAACCTGGCCAAAAAGGGGGAATTTTTAAAAAAACAAAATTATGGGAGGCCTTTATTTTGGACTGAGCTCATGCACTAGGCCCCAACAAACCAAACCAAACTAAAATGGAGTCACTCGTCCTAAATGTGACATTAATCAAACTAAGGCTTTAAGAAAACACATAGATCCTAGAATAGACCAGGTTTTGTTTTTCTCCTGTAAACAGAATGTTCCAGCATAAGGGGGTACTCTCTACTCAGTCCTTCTCTCCTTGCAAAAGCCACTGTTCTACTGTTTCCCAGTGAGTTTCAAAACCATATAAGTACATTTACAATAGTGATAGTAACATCAATGACTGAAGTTTCAGTCAGTCTTTCAAAATTGAGAAAATGACCAAAAGGGGGGAATTGTTAAAGCAAACTAAATATGACCTGAAAAGGACTCCATACTTCTATATTTGAGTCCTTGTTGATGTACTGTAACGTAGCTTAATAGTCAGACAAAAATTGAAAAACCTAAGTTAATACTATGCACCTGTAACAGTGGCTGAGTGTTGGCCACCAGTGGCCATACTTCAACCACTCATAGACTGCTGAATGCTCAACCTGCGTTCAAATAAGGCAAACACCGAGCTGTAACCAATCTCACTATGTCTGTGCCTCATTTCCGATTCCTGTACATCACTTTACCTTTTTGGTCTATAAATTTATTCTGACCATGAGGCATCCCCGGAGTCTTCATGAATCTGCTGTGTTTCAAGGGCTGCCCAATTCTCTAGTCATTCATCACTCAATTAAACTCTCTTAAATTACAAAAAAAGAAAGTTATTATAATTACATATCCTATTAACCCTAATAATTTATTTTCTTAAGGTCTATTTTCTCTGATATTAATATACCTGTGCCAGATTGTTTTTGATAATTACTTTGTGGTATCTCCCTTTCTATTCCTGTACAATTATATTTTAAGTGAATGGTTTATGCAATCAAAGTTTAAGTGACTCTCTTATAAGTATCATGAATACAGCAGAGCTTTCATGAAACTCTAGGTTGAAAATCTGTCATTTAGTGAAAAAATTTTCCTAGCATACATTATCATGATGCTGTCCAGTGTATTTGGATTTATTTCTAATATATTATTTGAACTTTCTGTTTACCATGCATTTTTTGTGCCTCTTTTTTTCACCCTTCTTGCTTTCTAAGGGGCTGATAATTTTTATTTCTTCTTTTTTTCTCCACTTATTGTTTAGAGGTGTATTAGTCCATTCTCATGCTGCTAATAAAGTTATACCCATGACTGAGTAACTTATAAAGAAAAGAGGTTTAATTGACTCACACTTCTGGCGAGGACTCAGGAAACTTACAATCATGGCAGAAGGGGAAACAAACATCCTTCTTCACATAGCAGCTGCAGAAGAATGAGTGCCCAGCAAAGGGGTAGGCCCCTTATCAAACCATCAGATCTTGTGAGAACTCACTATCGCAAGAAGAGGATGGGGGAAACTGCCCCCATGATTCAATTATTTCCACCAGGTCCCTCCCAGGACATGTGGGAATTATGGGAACTACAATTCAAGAGGAGATTTGGGTGGGGACACAGCCAAACCATATCAAGAGGTATATTATTTTTCTATACTTTTAATGTTCATTCTTAATATATAACTTGTTTACTTGCTTAATAATTTTTAAAGGAAATCATTATACAGAGGGGATAATTAGTTCATTTTTAGTACCGTTAACTACCTACTAAAACATAACTTGAATTCATAACACCGCAAACTTCTTTATGCAAAAGTTAGATGTAGGGAATGAATGAACCCTGGAATATGAAATAAACACATCTTGGTGTACTCAGACAAATCTGGGAACTTGGACCCTGTCAAATTTCTCTGAACCTCTCTTCCCAGCAGAAACACTCACTTCTCCCCTGTCCGAGAAGACAATCATTATTTTGCTTGTAGGCTTTAGTAACATCACTAGGGTAGTTACTTTGCAAAATAAAGCCCATTCTTCTCAACACTTACCTTCCAATAGTCTTCATCGCCTCCAGACCTATAACTAGAGTCAAATCCAAGCATGTCCCAGGGGAAAATACAAACTGTAACCACACCTAATAAACCCTGACATTTTGCTAATTTATATTAACAAAGTTCTGAGGAATACAAATTCTAACAACATCAGGCAAATGAAATGAAACAAAACGCTGGACCAGACCAAAGTTATCAGTATGGTATATGTCTCAGAAATTCTGAGTGTAATGTACAAGCTTCAACAACAGATTCTAAGAGTCAGATTTTTTTAATTTTTAAATTTAATTTTTATTTTTGCTTAACTGAAACTTGGATCCTTGATGGATTATGGTTAATGAGGGTGAGATTCTAGAACTTCTTTCATAATATAGAGGAAATAATTTAAAAGCTTAGGAAGATGCGATGTGGAAGTACATATGTCATATGTGTCTTGCATACCCACCTTCCTGTGATTTCTCACAGGAGGGCCCAGAGCATGCTCCCTTCTTTAAGACATCGAGAAATGCAAGAGAGATCAGTAGCATCTTTGAATAGCTCTGTAAAATCTGGCCTATGGAGGCCTGGGAAAATGGTGTAAATGCTATCACTGAAATGTGCTTCCTGATTTCAAAGGGTATAGGGGGATCTCAAAGTTCTAGATAGGTACAAATACCTAAGAGAAAGCAAAATACAGATTGGATGGCCAACACCAGACATGCATCTTATATTTTAAGACACCTGAGGGTTTTCTTACAAGGTACCATGACCCCAGTACACACACACACAGTCTGATGCTTGCTCTTAAGATGGTATTCTTGATCCTGTTATGAATGTGAAGAATACCTCAAAGGAAATATTGAGACAATTTGGTAACTTGTAATAAGATCTTAAGTGGTACCCTCTCTGTTGCCCCAGAACTGGTAACTAGGACCCAAAATTTAGGGGAAAAAAAGCCTTAAGTAATCTTATTCTCTAAATATCGTAGCAATAATTGAGTACATTGTAAGAACTAAATACCCATTTTGAAGATAAGAGGCAGATGAACCAGCAATCCTCTCTCTTCAACCCAACTGTCATCCCAGCTGCACCCTGCCTTATGATCATATAAACAAAAAACACAGGAGGAATGAAGTATGGTGGCTTTCATGTATCCTCCCCCACCATAGGTGGAAGAATACAATGGGATGGGAGGGGCATTTCCCTTCCCAAAGGCCAACAAGAGAGGAATTCAAGAGAAATCACTCATACAAAATTAGAAGTACTTACTGGAAGTAGAAAGTGACATCTCAACCAGTTTAGTCAATGGATTTGTTGTTTTTCCCTGAGCCTACCAGAACCAAGAAAAAATATTATTGGAAAATAATAGTAATAAGTCAGAGACAAGGAGGCAACATATCAGCCAGCTTTTCATTTCTTTTCTTTTATTTTTTCTTTTTCTTTCTTTTTTTTTTTTTTTTTTTTTTTTTTTTAAACGTTTTTCATGGCAGGGATGCCTAAATTTCCTGAGTCAACAAACACAAATAGAAGATAACCAGGTTTGAACTCTTACTTATCTTACTGGTATATAAGAAAACCTGCCAGAGGGGGGAATATTAGCAGAAAGCAGTCATAGGGGATAACCATGGGCACTGACTAATGTCAGTGCAAGGAGCTCCAGAAGGATGGAAACTTCTCCAAATGTCATTAACACTTAGCAAAGTTTTGACCATTAGTTGAAAGCAATGATTCAAAAAGAAAACCTTTTTCTTTTTTTAATGTTGTGCCAAATTGACTTCAAAAGATTCTGCGAATACGTTGTAAGTCTATAGAATGTTGAAAGTGAGTGAGATAGAGAAGAAATAAAGAAGAGTTGGAGGATTCATACTTGAGTGATTTGGAAAATGATGATTCTCCTGACCAAAGGAGAGGGAAGGAGAGGCCTACTTGGGAGGGTACTGGAAAAACTTGGGTTTTAGACATTTGACTTTCAAGGAGTACTGGGATATTTCCTAATGGAAATATCCAGAAAGTAACTGGAAATATACTTTTAAAAGGGGTAAAAAAGAGGTCAAGAAGGACAGATATGGTAGACATTCAAAAAGAGATGATCACCAAAAATATAAAAGAGAATAAAATCTTCATGGTAAGGTGCTCATTAAGCACACTCAGACATCTCTCCAAGTCATAATGCAGAGTTCCTTTTGTCTCCTTTAGGACATTTCAGAAAATTAAAAAATTTAAATAATGCATTAAAGTAATGATGGAAAAAATCAAAACAGAGTGGCCTGTGCCCTTTAGCTATTCTGATTACTTCATTAATGAAACACTAAACTATTACATTTGATGACAGGTATTGTATTTATAATAAAGTCTCCTGATTTTTATGAAAAGGACATACCTTTCTTTTCAAGAAAGCCAAACTTTGTTGAAAGATCCTGTCACTTGAAAACTCCAGTTTTGCTATTTAAACAGCCTGGATTTGTCCTTAATGACCAGACAAGTGTCTGTCACTGTAAAATTAGGCAAGTCAAACTTTTAACTTTTGGAAAGTTCAAGTTAACTTCCTGAGAACCATGCTTCACAGGACTGAGGGGACAAAATGGATAAGGCCCTAATTTCCTAAACCTATAATTTCTCTCCGCCAAAATTGTTGTATATATTTTCTTCTGTAAATTTGGCTTATATGACTTGAACTTCATTCATAAAAACTAAAAAAGATTAGGGTGTCCATTTCAAACAGGACAAGTGTGTGCATCTAGATGTTGATGAGATTTAATAAAGCAGGCCCTAATGTGAATAAAGAAAAAAAAATCATCTTTAGTCTGAAAGTATGGGTGTTTTCCCCCCTGTGGCACTTTATGACACTTGGCAGCTCATTATCACACTTCACAGAGTCTCGTGTCAGCATGTCAGATTTCTCTAAATTTTGACAGAATTAAAGTAGTGCCATTTGATATAATTGATATTGTACAGTTAATCAGGCAGTGGCTCCATCACAGAATAACATTCTCAAAAGGCTTAATTACTGAACTGTGAAGATTTACTGCCATCTGGAAGTTCCTTCCCAAAGTTCTGTTCCTGAATTTTATGTAGAGTTCACAAAAATAACTTGGTCCATTTAGAAATCATGCCCTCGATTTGGAAATTAAAATTGTTATTTTTGGAATCTCATTTGGCCCAGAGATCACAGAAGTCTTATGGAAAATAAAGGAGCAATGGCAAATGAGAAAAAAGGAAATAAAAGTGGAAGCTCTGGAAATTATTTTCTTTATGTAACGTTTAAAAGGGCAGACACTGGAGCCAGATGGCTTGATTTCAAACCCCATTTCTGCTACTTACTAATCATATGACCTTGGGCAAGTTACTTAAACTGTCTGTAAAATAAGGATAAGAGTAGTGCCTACATGATAGCATTAGAGTCAGAATTAAATGTATTAACAATTGAAAAGAGCTCAGCACTGTGCCTGGCACATTGTAAGAGCAATGTTAAGTGATTGCTGTCATTATTATTAAGGTTTTTAAATTACTTTGTACTCAAGATTGTCGTCACTTTAAGAGACAAGCATATTGTTTGAAAAACTTCCCCTGGGATGGTAAACTTCTTGTGTCTGAAGACTAATAAATTAAGTGTAAAGTAGCACCATCATTTGTCTGGAACCTTATAGCTGGGGTTTCTTTTGAGTAAAAGGTTGAATTGGATTCCCTCTAAATTCATCCTAATCTAAGAGTTTTTGATTTTATAGACTCTGTAAAATAAATTATAATAAATAAAGTAACGGATCCGAAATTTCAGAAATAGAGATTTTAATCCAGAAGAAACACTTATTCATCATCTTCTATTCTGTGAATCAATACCTATAAAGAAGGAGGGGGGGGGGTGTGAGGAAAAGGAGGAGAAAGAGAGAAGAGGAAGGAGAAAAAAAAGGAAGAATCAGCTTTATGATGGGAGTTCTCTATTGGTAGGAAGATAGGAATAATCCCTAGAGAGGAAATAATGTCTTTTATAGCCTGAGTAGAACCCCGGTAGAATATAGTGAGACATACAGAAAAAAAGAAAAGATAAAAAGAGGTATATAAAATTTATTCTTTCCTAATAATGAGGAAAACATTGATTTAGACAAAAAAGAATTGGTCTTTTAAAATCAGGTCATATATTGGCAATATAGCCAGATTCATCCATTTTAAATGCTACTGTGAATATTTTGGTATCATTATATATTCTTCTATTGTATTATTATTATTATTATTTTGGTTAGGATTCATAGTGTTTCATTGAACAGACATACCACAACTTATTTAACAAATCCTGAATTGGTGAAAATTTACATCATTTTTATTAGTGTAATGAGATAAATGTTCTTATGACTATAATACTGGACACCTTTTAAGTACTCCTTCAGATCCTCTTGACCTTATATGTCTTTATTTCAGACACTTTGTGGCCATCAATACTGCAAAAGCTCTGACCACCTTCTTGGCTCAGGCACCTGTGATTAACCTCTTTCCCCTCATCCTAGGAATTCTCCATTGACTCTAAGACATTAGACTTTAGGGAACCAGTTGGTGTCTACAGCCCATGGGGTGGAACTTTGACCAATGGGAATGAAAACTGGGGGAAACCTGCTTATTACCTTTCTCTCCTGGGATGGACAGACCTGATATGCATTTTATATGGTTTCTCAGATGGTCCCAATGGATTTAGCAACCAATCGTCCATAGTGGTTTCCCTTTTTCTCTGCCTTACTTCCCTTGTCCCTCATTTCTACTTATCCACATAAAAAACGTATACATAAAACTTTTGTTTCAGGTTCTTCTCTCTGGGGAAAACAGATCATAAAAGATGGTACCAGCAATAGCCTTGGAAAGCAGACCCTCAGAAAAGGGTTTTGAAACTGGATTACTTAATGGTTAGACATTAATAAGAACACCCTCCTCCCCTGCTGGTGGTAAGAACCTCTGTTATTCAATAGCATCACAATTACTAAGACTTTCTCCTTCAGCTGGTTAACATGAGGTATAGGTAGAAGGTGAGACATCTGAATGGTATGGGAGCCGTGATAACTAGAGTGATTATAAGGATTTTGGTATAGGCTAGTTTTTGTTAAGTGTGTTGGAAGCTTTGAAAAAAAGAAAATGAAGTCTCAGAAGAGCCAATCATCAAGGCTAACAAACTGTGAAACCCAGAGGGCCTATGTGGAAGATTTGAAGGAGAAAGTCGTCTCCTTCAGCTACAGGGCAGAGTTGACTGAAAACTGGGTTCGGAATACAATCATAAGAATGGCAGAGCTTAAACTAGATTAAGATGCAGCATCTGGATAGATCTTCTAGATCAGAGTCAGGTGCCATATAGGTAAAGGGTTGGACTTGAGAACTGAAATGAGGACTTTAGGGTGGACAAGTCCAAGAATCACAAACTCCAACATTTTCCTGAATCTTCCATTTTGCTGAAGTAGGCTCTTTGCCAGAGGAGACGAGGCTTCCCTTGCACTGAGAACTTGCAATGACCTCATCTGAGGCTAATGCCTTGCAGGATGATGCAAGACTTACCCTTGAAATACCTCATTGCCTCCAGGCCAATGACCAAGGTCAAATCTCTGAATAATTACTATGTGCAGTCTCTGCTCTTGGAAGAAATACCTTAAATAGCATGGAATTGCAAGAACTAACTAATAATATTAGCAGGATTTAGGAGACCATGTAGGAATGGTCAGTTTGTGTAGATGAGAGTGTTGGAATAAAAGTCTAGGTAGGGGAGAATTTTTTGATCTGGGGTTTCTCAACCAAAACTCAGGATTCAATGCCGTGTCAGAACTTATGGATGTGATCCTAATACTTTTCTGGGATGACTCCTTGAAACTTGACCTAGAGCAAAAGAGATAATTGTAGAAGCCAGAACTTCTTGGAATAGATTGAGAAAGTGGTCCAAAGGTTCATGGAGGTGGGAATGTAACAATGGATATTTATTATGAGTCTAGAGAATGCATGTGATGATTATATTTTTCAAAGATAGCCACAACATCGTCTCTTACCTCACAAGTTGTTCTACAAACTTACCACTCTCTCTTCAAGAAGTGGAGTCTAATTCCTCTCCCGCTGCTGGCGTTTGACTGTTTCTATGAATATAACACAGAAGAATTGACACTATAAGATTTCCAAGGTTAGGTCACTGGTTGATCTATTATAGAGATGACGTCACATTAATTGGACCAGGTGCACAGCAAATGGCAAGTGTGTTGGACTTCTTAGAAAGAACCGTGGATGTCAAAGATTGCCAGAAAAACTCCATAAAAATTTAGAAGCCTACCACATCAGTAAAGTTTGTAGGGGCCCATTGACCTGGGCATGGTGGAGCATCCTCTCGAAATAAAGATATGAACATGTGCCCAGACACTTCATGTCAACCACTCTGTTGTACCAATAACACTGTATCATTAGGTTACAGTGATATTTTAGTGTTAGTTAAGAATGCACTGGTGCTGCATTATAACATGGCTTGGGGATGACCCAAATTTCCCAGTGGTAAAGGGAAATTATTCCAGTGGGAAGACTGCAAATGGTACATTTGGCATTCAATTCATATGGAAGGAAAGAGATCTAGGATAAGGATATATATGGAGCCCTAGGCATTGGCAAATGGCTAGGCTGGTGTTTTGGTGATCTAAAAAGAACAAGATTATAAAACCAATGACAAATCTGTGAAAAAGGTATGTGATTGGACCTGTCACACTGGGCACAAAGCATGAGGATTTGTGTCTAACACCTGTGCATACTAGAGTATATCCACTACAAAGAACAGTACGACTTTTCCTGTGGATATCAACTGACTCTCTCTTCTTAGCCATAGTAGTGCAAAAATGATAGTTGTCATGCTGGAGTCTGTACATGCACTCAACCATATAGCCTCCCTCTCAGCAAGGATGACCTAACTACTGCCACTGCTGAATGATCAACCTGCCAGCAGCAGAGATCAACATGCTACAGCATCATTCTTTGAGGAGATAAGAAAGCCATTCTTGATAGGTTGATTACATTGGATCTCCTCCACTCTGGGGGCCAAGTGCTGGCCAAGGTAAGGAAAACCTTGAATTGATATTGAAGGTGGTAAACCATAAATAGTAATTACAATCTCAGGAGCAGCTGTATCTGTGGAGATGGTAGGTTTCTGTTTTGTTTTGTTTTTATTTTTCACTCATCATCTGACGTTAAGTCTTTACAGAGGCTGTGACTGTCCTCCACCTTGAAGGAGACTCTGGCACATTTGACTTGTGCCTCTCCTCTTTCAGGGAAGAAGTGAAGGAACTTAGTCTGACCAAAAATAAAGTCTCCATTACATAGTAAGGGAGATGCACACAAATGAGGGACACAAGCGGATCATTGTGTTGGATGGGATGGACTTTATTGGATATCTCCTATGCACCACTTCAGATCCTCTCAGTCTTGTATTTCAGACACCTTAAGGGCATTGATCCATTCTAGACATGTGCAAAGTGGCAACACCTCACAGCAGAATCTGACAGAATGGCCCTCAAGCAGAGATGTGGGATGCTGTGAATTGAGGGATAGGGAGGAGCCGTTCCTGTGTAACCAGGAAATGTGCTAACTTTTCTCCAATGGGGGATGAGAAAAGGTACATAAATGTGCCCCTTCTCCTTCAGTTGGAAAACCTGAGACACATTTCCTATGACTTAACCGACCATCCTGCAATAACAGGCAACTTCTTGCCCATGATGGTGACTGAAGTGATAATGCACCCTTTCTGGCTCTCTCCTTCCTCATTTTGCTTCCCTGTCCTCGTGCTTGCTGCTTGGGGTTGACATTCCAATAAAGGAGTCACCCATGGGGCTTCGGTTCAGGTTTGGCTTTTGGAGGACACAGGCTAAGAAACTAAATTTCTTCACAAATGTGTGTTTCTTAGGATAAATTCCTAGATCTGGAATTGCTGAGTCAAAGCACATTTTTAAGGCTTTGATGCATAACGCCAAAATTGCTCTCCGGAAAGATTTTGCAGTTCCCTCTAATGTGTTTGCTATCATGAGGAATATATAAAGTGGCCATTTCCCCACATACTCATTAATGATTGGTGTCATTTTTTTACTGTTCTTTAACTCAATATGTTTTAAAATGACATAATCTTGTTGTAATTTTTATTATTCTACTTAAGAATGAATTTGACTTTTATTCAATATGCTTATTGCCCACTTATTTATATTTAGAAAAGCTTATATGCTTTGTCATTGTTATATCCAGTTTTCACGTAATTCCAAAAGATCTTTTTAAATTAAAGTTATGAATAAACCCATTATCTTTCCTACATGTTGAATGTATTTTTCCAGTTGTTTGCCTTTTAATTTTGCTTATAATGTTTTTAGACATATAAAAACATATTATTGTTTCTGTTGTTTTGGATATCTGGCCCATAAAGCTGGCTCTTTCTACATGAGAATCATATTATTTTATGATGACAGTTGTATGGTCATTATGTTTTAATATAATGCAGGCTTCCGATATGCTTTGTTCATTTTAAGAAATATTCATGGCTATTCTTATACAGTCATCCTTTTAAAAATCCTGTTAGTTTGTTGAAGTTTAGTAATTACTTTAGATAGCTGACACAAGTGTTCACATGTCATTTTCATTTTGACTTATTTACATTGTGAATTATAGAATATATCTCCAGATTAAACAATATTTTAATCTCTTGAATAAGCCCAACATAGTCTCTTTCTATTTCTACTGCTGCTACCTTCGTTTAGAACTTTAGCATCTTGTTTATTTGGAATTTTAATATCTGGTTTATTACACTAGCATCTTTAAAAGGCTCAATACCCACAATGCCCCGTCTCCAAACCATTCAAATAATCAAATCTGATGTGTCTGATGTGTTTTTCTGGTTCTCCATATTCTTCAGTGTGTGGTCCATTTAATATAGCACACAAGGCTCTTCATTATCTAGCCTTTTGGATATCTCTGCTAGCTCATCCCTTGCCATTTCTCCTGCGCTTTCCCACCCCAACTCCAAGTGGGCCTCTACAGTCAGTCCTTTAGTTGTTCCCAGGATGGGTAATATAGCCTGTCTTTGGTGCCATGCCCAGGCTGCTCTGCAAACACTGTCACATCCTTTTATTGCTCATTTTTATCTGTCTAATGTCTATTTATGATACTTGAATCAGGCCTCATCTTCTCTGAGATGCCTTTCTTGACCCCATTTTGCATGTGTTTTCTTTCGTATGTACTCTCTGTACATCCCATATTTACTGCTATCTTTATAACGCTCATACTCCAGAACCACTGTTACCGAATCTTTAAAGTCTGTCATATAATAAAAAATCAGTTAAAGCCCAGCACAGAGATTCACACCTGTCATCCCAACACTTTGGGAGGCCGAGGATCACTTGAGATTATCCTGGGCAACGTAGTAAAACCCCATGTCTACAAAAAATACAAAAGTCAGCAGGGTGTGGTGGTGTGCACCTGTAGTCCCATCTACTTGAGATGCTCAGGTGGGAGGATCACTTGAGCCTGGGAGGTTGAGGCTGCAGTGAGCAGTGATTGTGCCACTGTGCTCCAGGCTGGGTGACAGAAGAAAAACCTTGTCTCAATAAATAAATAAATAAATAAAAATAAAGGTCAGTTAATACATGGTTAACACATGCTGATAGATGGAATGAATAACTCAGCATCCACACATAAAAAATGAGAAGAATATTTCAAATGAACATCATATAATCCTAAAATCAAATAAATATATGAGAGGGCTTTAAACACTGCAAATTGGTATGTAAATACAAAGTGAGAACCAAAGATGAAAAGTTACATTCCCAAATGATCGGAGTAATGGAGCTTTTACTTCATAGATTGAAGAAGAAACTGTAGTGATTTACATATTGAATTCTGTTTAACCCAGTGATACTCAGGAACAACTTTGAGTTTTTAAATATTTCACTTGGGATTTTTTTCATTGGTACTTGGAAATGTGCTTATAATACATAATCACAGTTATTTCTACCTAACCTTTATATTTTGTGACATTCTCAAGTTTAAAATTTTTCTTTTGTTAAAAGGTTATATTTTACCACTTTTATAAAGCAGTTTTATCAACTATCTTAAAAGAAGAAATCATAATTTTTTTTTTACAGTCTAAAAACCGTAGATATCTATATTCACTTGAGAATGCCTTTAAAGGGCAAGGGTGCATCCTAAATAACAAGTTAGGTATATTAAATGCATGTAGTAAAAGTCAGAAAGACTAATCATAAATGTCTAAAGTTGCTGACATTCTTACCACATAAAAAAGAGCATTCAGTGGAAAGCTTTTTAAGCGACTCGTTAAAAAGCAGTTTATAAATGGATTCGGAAACTGTGATCTTCTAAAACTTAAAGACAAATTTTTATGTTAAAAAATGTACCAAACTGATTTATGAAGGCCATTCCATTTAAATATTTTTCTTTAAAAATACGTTTAGCTGGGTGCAGTGGCTCATGCCTGTAATCCCAACTACTTGGAAAGCTGAGGCATGAGGATCACTTAAACCGAGGAGTTTGAGTCCAGCCTGGGTAGCATAGCAAGACCTCATTTCAAATATATATAAATGTATATCTTAATATATATACCTTTTTATATATATCTTTATATACCTTTATATATAATATTTATATACCTTTATAAACATATATATTTATCAGTTTATCAGTTTTGAAACTCTGATATACATATTAGAAATAGAATTCCACTTTAAGAGATACCTATAAAGATACATAAATATATATAAATGTCTCTCTTTACATACATTTGTCTTAATATAATATAAATTTTATTTTGTAATTTCCAGTTATTTTAATGCAAAATGGTTGTAATAAATTTACTAGTGGTGAGGTTTATTTAAACACTAATATATATCTTAAGAAACAGGCAAAGTAATCTGAATATTGTGTTCATTTAACTCATATTCAATTTATTGACTAAACATATATCCAAAATATTCACAAAATTTTTGTAAGCGCTCACTTCCAATTTTATTCAATTATAACCTAAAAGTATGTATGTTTTATCATATTAAATTATTTTTTGATTGCTTAAATTACTGTTCTAAATTTGCATCCTTTTTAATTTCTTAATATTGATGCTTCAATAGCCAACATTGCTTTGATTTCTCCTGAATACTTTTACTAAGTTTAGATCTATATAAAATGTATTTAAGGACAACTTCTTTCTTTCTTAAAAGTGATATACATACATAATGGAACTTTTCAGTACAGTGCTTGACTCATAATATCATGAATTAAATAATACATTCTATGAAAAAAAAAAAGCCCTTGTGTTGGATGTTTGTTAGGGGGAGAAAAGGGCAGTGGTTGCCTTTAAGAAGCATCTGAATACAAAACTTCCCTTGTACTTAGCAATTTTCACCTTTAAAACATTTTTTTTCATTTTTTGTTTGTTTTAATTCTTCTGGCTTCCAGGGCTAGAAATTCACTTTCCACAGAGCCTATACTCCCTTTGCACTTCATTGTCTGTCTTACAAAGTTCTCAGCCCTTTCTTTCTGTACCCTTAGTGCTAAAACTCTTCATTCAACAGATACAAAAGCAAAGTGAAGGTATGAGGTATGGCTCCATACCTGCATATACTATTTTTATAAAGGAAAACAAAAAAGATGGGATGGTAGGCAGTAAGACATGTAAACAAAATCCAATAATCATCCCTTACTTGTTGATATTGTTCTAGACACTAAATGTTAAAGTCATACATGTTGGTGCTTAAATGGACTCAGGATAAATGAAAATATATTTTTTCATCTTTTGGCACTAGGCTTGTTGAAATTGTGCAGTATGCTGTTTCACTCCCATTTGAAATGCCAGCATAGAATTTTTAGCATTATGAGTATGTTGTGGGATCAACACAACAGACTGAGTATTGAGTTTGTAAAAATTGAACTTTGCATATTTTAAAATACACTTTTTACTTGTTAGGAAGTAAAAAGACAAAAAGGGAAATTTTAAAAAAATCACATCATATTAGGTATAATACAGATTGTCAACAAAGAACTTCCTGTGCCATAAGTAGTATGAACATATTTAATCTTTTAAATATGTCCATTAAACTGTTGATTAAAAAATTAAATGTCCATTTAAAAAAACTAAACAATTCAGAAGCAATGCTTTAAGTAGTAAGAAAACAATACTTCATGTATTATGAAAGAGAGAAATTACTTAAAACTTTCTTTAATCCTAAATTGTTTATCAGTTTTGAAACTCTGCACATAGTAGGGATAGACTTTCCACTTTAAGATATACACTTCGGGGACAAAGTTTGAGTTTGACAGGGTGTTCCTCTTCTACTATCCATGTTTCTTAAACTCTTTCTTCATCAAGGGTCAAGGGGCCCTTCTTACTTATGACATTCCATCTTCAGACAGCTTAAAACTTTCCCAGGAAAGTTCTAAGTCCATGTTTCCCAAATGTTTAAGCTGATAGATATTATAGGACTTTTTTTCCTCCATTTGCTGAGCCCCCTCATCAAGCAAACATATTTTATCTACTCCCATTTTATGTTATCTTTTTAAATATGTATTTCTATATATGGAATATGCTTTTCATTTCTACAAATGGCTGTTTTTAAAAATGAAAATAGCTTGCCTTTCTGACTGGCAAAATATTCTATGCTCAATGTAAATAATTCAGATCATATATTACCATTTTTCATCATGTATACTTCTATTTATATTTTTTACATAAATGGGAACATACTATTACTTATTTTTTTCACTTAACATAACACGTTAAATATCCTAGGTCCATTCCCAGAAAACTGATTTACTATGTATTTCCCTAATGACTAAAGAGTATTCTACTAGGTAACTGGTATCTTAATTGGCTGATCGCATCCCCTGTTTACTAACACCAAATTTGTTTCCTATTTTCATGATCTGATACAATTTTACATTCTTGTATATACATTTTTACTCACCCGTTGGACTACTCCTTTAGGATAAAATATAAGAAATGGAGAGCAAACACATTCTTTTAGTATGTTACAAAACCCAGATTGCCCTGCACAGTGTTTGTATCCATGTCCTGTCCCACAAAAAGTGTGGGAGAGTACTTATAATGCCCTGTATCCCCATACTCTTACTTATGCTAAGACATCAATTTAAAAAAAATCAAATCAATAAAAAATGAGATTTGTATTTTGTTGAACACCTTTGATTTCTAGTAGGATCAATGACTGGTCTGTCTTTGAGGTGATACTTAGAAAATACTTCCTGTTATGGACTGAATTGCATCCTCCAAAATGTATATGTTAAAAGCCAAATGCCAGTGTGGCTTATTTAAAGATAGGGCCTTTAAAGAGGTAATTACAGTTAAATGAAGTCTTACGGGTGGGGCCCTCATCCAATGACTGGTGTTCTTAGAAGAAAAGGAAGAGTCACCAGGAATGCACATGCACAGGGAAAAGGCCATCTGAAGACATAGGGAGAAGGTGAGAGGCCTTAGGAGAAACCAACCCTGCTGACACCTTGACCTTGGACTTCCAGCCTCCAGAACTGACAAAATAAATTTCCATCTAGCCACAGGGTTTTTTTTTAAATATTAATAGCAGACCTGGCAGACTAATATACTTCCCCATTTCAAGATTGTAGCATCACTAATCTGAATTTTCCCCTCATATTTTATAATCTTATTCTTTTCATTCAAATCTTTGTTCTGTTTATTTTTTATTTTTTATTTTTCTTAAAGACAGGATCTGGCTCTGTTGCCTAGGCTGTAGTCTAGTGGGTGATTATAACTCATTGCAGCCTAGAACTCCTGGGCTCAAGGGATCCTTCCTCCTCAGTCTCTCAAGTACTTAGGACTACAGACAGGCACCATCCCCCTGGCAAATTAAAAAAATATTTTTGTAGACACAGGGTCTCGCCTTGTTACCCAGACTAGTCTTGAACTCCTGGCCTCAAGTGATCCTCCTATCTTGGCCTCCCAAAGTGCTGGCTTTTCTGGTTTACAGGTGTGAGCCACCATGCCCAGCCTTATTCAAAATATAATTTAGTGGGAGGCAGGGTTCTCTTACATTTTTGCAAACGCTAGCCATTTGTTCCAAAACATGTTTTTGGAAAACCCATTCAGTACATTGATTTGAAATGTCACCTATAGTGCATACAAAATTACCAGGGACTTACAGCTGGGTTTGCTTCTGGACTTTTTAATCTCTTCCATTGATCTGCCTGTTTACTCTGATGCTGGTATCAAACACTATCACATTTTCAATTGTCACACCTTGACAATATGATTTAATACACCACAGGCAAATTCCTACTTGTTATTCTTTTTTTCTCAGAATGTTTCTGGATAGTCCTACATTTAGTCTTCCAAATAAATGAGAGTTATGTTGTCATGTCAAATACAAAGGGGATCTCTGTTATACTTACAAAAGTTTACAGAAAATTTACATCTTTACAATATCTGTCTTTCCAAAAAGGACATGTCATGACTCTCCACTCATTCTATTATTTTAGGTCCTTCATTTGGTTGGTTGGTTTGTGTTTTTTTCTTCATACAGGTTGAGTATATTTTTTGTTAAATTTATTCTTAGCATCCTTTGTATTGGGCCTGGACTTTGCGGAGGAAGATAAGATGCCCTGCTGTGTTGGTTTAAGTCTGAAACTTATCCCTCCTTCTAAGGCTTGGCTTATTTCTAAAAACACCATTCTCGAACTTTGATAGGCTTCCTATCAGTTTTGTTCTTGGGAACTCCATGGTTTAAAATACAGAACCAGAAATCTTGAAATGAGAGGCTTCTCCCTGCATCGCTACATCTACCTTGTCACTGATTCTCAATAGCTGCAAACGTGACCCGAGAAAGCTTTAGTCGCTTAGCAACAAATGGGACTAGCTCCTCCCCTCCCCATTCTTCTAGAAAGAAAGGCTTAAGCCTCAAGGCCCTGAAGGGAAATATCAGTCAGAACTCACAGTAAAGGCCCTTTCTTCCTTAATCTGTCTTTGCTTATTTCCAAAAGCCAGCGCTGCATTCCAAGCTTTGGTCACAGGATGGACTTAAAAAGGGATGTCTCCTCACATGTGGGAGGGAGCTTGCATTGGTAACTGCCTCAGAGAGGTTCGGGTGCCAAGAATTCTCAGCTCCCCATCCTGCAAGATAACCTTATTCACTGTCAGGATCCCAACCTTATCCATAGAAACATAGCTTAGTAGAAGACTCTACTGCTGTCATTGAGGGCTCTGAGGGCCAAAACCAGGGGCAGAGAAGGCTTCCTCTGCAGAGATACACAACACCTTTGCAGATCCGGATCTGTTTCCCACCAGGCAGCCCAGGGCAAGCTTGAGTTCCTGTGTTCCTTTTCCAGTTGTACTTCACTTGTGGCTACATGGAGTTACTGATTCACACTTCTGTTCAGCTCATTGATTTAATTACCCAAATTAAAAAAAAAAAAAAAATGGATCTTAACCAGAGCCTTTTTTCTGCCGGGACATAAAGCACAGTGTGACTGTCCTTGGTCAGGTGTCTGTCCTTGATGCAATCAGCTGTAGCCAGAGGTGGGCTAGAGTCAGAGGAAAAAGAACGCGGCCCTTATTCCTGTTGTTGGGATACTATTACAAGAAGTGAATGTGAATAGGCAATAGTGATTAGCGTTTCTAGTATAATGTCCTTTGCTATTACCTTTTGAGTTGCATTATTTCAGCTCTCTTTTACATATCATACAGACGACTTTTGACGTCATTGGAGGTTTTGTCTATTAAATAAATAAGTTGTTTAATCTCATTTTTATTTAGATTTAGTAATAGCAATATTTAATTTAATAACTTAAAGTAAATGTATTAAATGACTTAATTTAATAAAAGCAATCAGCATTTACAGAACTCTTGGTATGTGCCAGGTATTGTCATAATCTCTTGTTATATAAATAACATATTATCATTTAATTCCTACATGTAGGTTATCATCCCCTTTTTATGGATGAGAAAACTGAGGCACAAACAGGTTAAGAAACTTGCTCGGTAGCACATACCAAGTAAGTAAACAGTGCACTAGGACTGGAACCTGGGCTAACTGCTTACAGAGTGCGAGTTTCCCCGCTCACCTTAGTTTCAGTCTTCTGTTATTTATGCTGTTTCTTCAACTTTTAATGCTTTGCCTCCTCTGGTCTCCTTGGTACTGTTCCTTTCCACTTTAGGCCTCCCCTCTTCAAATTAGGGTTCTCCCCTCCTTCGTCTGAGGGAACTTGGTAACTACGAAAATGTCAGATCAGAGAAGCAAAGTGAGGAGGGACAGAGCGCTCACTTTACATTCCAGAGATGCCAGCATGGCCTAGGAATGTTGTTGAACTCTGGTGGGAAAGAAGCTCAAGGCCCCATCATTCCTCAGAGCCTGCCTGCAGTGCCAACCTTTGTCTCTCTAATATTAGGATTTCCCAGAATTTACTCACTTTCCTATAAGTCTATGCTACCCTAGAAAAAAAAAAAAACGGTATCTGGGTTCTAAATGCTGCCATATTTGGAAGAACTTCTTTAAGATTTGTGGTCTGTGTTTGGTATCATTCCCGACGTCAGTATCACTCCCCTGTGCACTCTGAATCCCACTGCACTGTACCTGTCGTTGGTTTACTTCCGATCAAAGAAGTACATTTTTGTTCGGGAGTACAATATGTGCCCTTATGCTGCCATCATTCTGGAATTGTTAACTTCCTTTTGATTCATCCTACATTCCAACAACATGAGGAAAAATTTTCAGCTATCCACTGTAGCCATTAAAACTAGGCCTAGATATTTTAAGAATAAACAACCAGCAAAAATTTATTGTTTCTGTACATAGGCTGCACTTAACTGGGGTGCCTAAAAAGTAAATTTAAAGGAAACTAAGAATAATGATGATAACAAGTGGTAATGTTAATATTTTATGTAAGAAAATCATTCAGCATATGTCTCTAGTATAAGTGAATAGTTACCTACCAGGAATCTAAATGTCATTATAAATGCTATGTATTTATAAAGAAATCTTATTGAAACCAGGAAAAACATTAAAAGAACATTACCCTGCTACATGGTACAAAGTTCATCAGTTTCTCGTTTGTAGTTTGTATTCTGGGACGTAGCAATGAATTAGATTCTGGATGTCTGACAAAATTTCACAGACTCCAGTAAAGTCAGTAGAAGTTTCTCATGAGTCAGATCATGTTCCTTAAGTTATTTAAACCCAAAATATGGATTTGGACTAATAGACGTATGAGAAATCAATTAAGGTCAAGCAGTTTATAATTAATGTGTAGGCCAATGAGCATTGCAGAAAGCTAATTCCAAAAATTATGCCACAGTAAGACAAAATAATTTTTCAAATAACTGAGAGAGTGCTCACTGAGTCTTACATTTTATTGGGAAAGGTAAACAAAATGGAGCAGTGATGTCTCCTTTTAAAAGTAATTTAAAGTTCCCATGCTGTTATTATTACACATTGCACACCTGTACCAAAATATCTCATGTGCCCCCTAAATATAATATACCTACTATATACCCACAAAAATTAAAAATGAAAGTAATTTAAAGATTAGCTGAAAAATCTTTATATTCCATGAGAATCATCTGTCACATCCTTCTTGAAATCTTACCAATGAAAGTAAAACTGTGTGTGTGTGTATTTCATTAATGTTCCACAAACTAGTACAAGAAAAAATTTCTGAAGTATTTTTTCTACTACAGAAAAAAGTCTAAATATAATATCTACTAAACCTCATAAAGTACAAAATCCTTTCTCACTGCTAGAGTCCTATAATTGGGATGAAACATGATCAGAATTATTTCTGGTTTTGCAAACATCAATTATGAAAACCATTAGGATTGTGTTTTTACCAGTAACTGCTTACCACATATCTGGGAATTTGGTATACTTTTCATAAATGAGGCAGCTAGTGCAGTTTTATGTTATAACTTACCTCAAAATAGTACTATACCTCTCAAGGCACATCCTAGGTCTTGGAGATGCTGAGTGTCACACAGGAAATTGTATCTATGCTCTGAGGGAAAAATAAAAATATCACAAGACATGTAAACTCATGCAAAGGAAGAGGGTAGAGCAGAGAGAACAAAGAGAACAGAGAAAAGGATAAAAATTTTAAAAGAGGAAATTATGACTGCTATTTCACTACAAAGTAATGATTCTGGTTTTAATGTGAAAATTTTTATTGCTTTTTAGTTATACTCTATACATCTTCCAGAGAAGAAAAAAATCGTTTAAAAAATTATGGCATATGGTTGAAAGCTAACCTTATGCCCTCATTGAGGGGGCAATTAATTCAGTCAGTGTTTAGCATCCAGTTGTAACCCTTTGACCCTTACAATCCCTTCCTGACAAATCTGGTTCATGGGCTATTCAGTGTATAATCTTTCTACATTCAATCATTTCCGTAATAAATTTTGCGGCTCTTTTTATTATATATAAAATTATCACTTTACTTTAAAAAATTAAGATAAAATGAGTCTTCTTTACCATATTTTGAAAAGGATTTTGAAAATGTTTTGACCTGTTGCTCTCAACTTTGAGGACTGATCAAAGCTAATATACTGATATTCATTGCATACTGCTATTGCCTTCTCTAAGAAGATGCCACAAACATGTATATTATTATTCAAGGCAACCTGGTAATTTTCCCTTGAAAACATAATTCCTGAGCACCCACAACCCAGCAGCTATATGCAGTGTGTCAGCTTCACAGTTCAACAAGAAGAAATTTTAAAATTTCAAGTGGTTGAAGAATAATCTTTATTTGCATTGGGAAATATCTTTAGAAAGTGCAGTATTTTCCAGCTTGTCCTTTCTCTGCCATGACTGACATTGGCCTGGATGTAAGAAAGCTGGGACTAATGATACATGATTTCATCTGCCATGTGACATTTGAGACAAATAGCTTGTAATAGAGCATGGAGTAAATAAATAAAATGGACAGGACATAGAAAGAAGGACTACTGCTGATTAACAAACTCCAATGTCAAAGGAAGAGACTGGTAATATAGATGAGTGACAAGGTTCCATGTGAGTGCAGATGCATAGCTGAGTGGGTAGAGGGGACCCTGGCAAATTAGACTGAGCAAGTCCTGTCTTGAGGGATAGACTAATCTGCTGATATATACACATCTATGTGTATGTATGTGTGTGTATGTTTGTGTGTATGTATACCTTTTTTTAGAAGAGAGCAATTCCTTAAACATTTATTAGCATACCCTGATCAACACTTGTTCCTGAGTATCCTCACTCAGCCATGGCTTTAAAACCATATGCCAATGATGGACAACACCAAACTATTCAGCTGAATGCTATACTTTCATATCCAGCTTCCTGTCTGATATTTTCACTTGGACATGTACCAGCCATCTGAAATAGAACAGGTTCTGGGTTCTCTCCTTTGAAATCCAAATATTAATAGGATCTTCCCTAATTCTTTCCCATCTCAAAGAATAATGCCAGCAGGTGCAGTTTCTCAAGTCAAAACCTTGAAGTCATCCTTCTCTTTTTCCTATCTTCAAGTCCATTAGGATGACCTATAGCTGTACATTCAAAATACGCTCAGAGTCAGACAACTCCTCACCATGTCCACTACTATAACTTTAGTTTTATATCTGCCCTCAAGAATTGCAAATCATTCTCTTAACTGTTTCCCTGCTTCCACTCTAGCTTTCTCATCGTCTCTTCCACAAAGCAACTAGAGATTCTTTTAGATAATAAAAATTAATACAGTTTTCAAACATAAAGTGCCCCAGAAATACTTAGCTTTGCAATGATACTACTGCAGAAAATAGAAGGCTATTTAATACACCTCCACCTTGAAGACTTACCCCCTTTTTTCCATATTTCTGAATACTACTAAATATGCACATCAATTTCATCACAACCATCACTCGAGAGCATTTTGTCATCATCTGAAGTACTATACTTCTTCTCTTGTTAATTATTTTATGCCGCTAAAATAAAAGTTCCCGAAGGGAGGCTTTGTCAGTGTTCACTGCTGTATCCACAGAGGCAAGAACTATGCCAGGTACAAAGTGGTTACTCAAAAATGAATGGATGGATGGATGGATGAATGAAGAGTTCAGATTCAAATGCAGGCATATAATCTCAAAACTTATGCTTTTGCCGGTAAATAAGTTGACTCCTAGGATAGTGCTAGGAGTCACAACAAAGAGTTTCAATTCTATTCTCAGAGCAAGCAGTTATTGAAGGGTTTTAATTGAAATAATGGTGCAGTTAGATTCACACTTAAGAAAGATTGTTTTGACAGCATCCAGGAAAATATTTTGGATGAAGGAAAATCACTTATTAAGATTTGCAATAACCTGACAAAGAGATGCTCGTGGACTGGAATTGGATTGTCACAGAGATTAGAAAGACAGGCCACTAAAAAGTTATTTATAAAATAGATTCATCAAGGACTGGTGACTGACTAACTGTGGGGATTAAGCAGACTGGAGTTAATGGTAATTCACGGGTGCCATTCTCTGCTCTAAGTACTAACAGGTTTGGAGAGATGATTAGTTCAGTGTATACACGTTGAGTTTGAATGTCAGTAGGATATCCACTTAGAAGTATCCTAAGGCCAGTTAGATACACTCAATATAGAGATCTAAAGTCTGGTGCCTTACCCTTTTTAGTTATTCAGTAGATAACTTATAGTTGGAGCTATTGAAGAAGAGTTCATCTAAGCAGACCATGAAGATTAGGAATTGAAAAGAATGTAAGATAGAATCATAAAGAAAACAGGTAAGAGATAGGCAGAAGAAGAAAAGCTTGCAAAAGGGAGTAAGAATGAGTAATTAATGCGTAAAAGCAAAATCTACTGTTGTTTGCCCAGAAAAAAACTAAAGCAGCTTACTGAAGTGCCTAATATATTCTCAAGAAGTAGTATGCACCAGGAGACTCTGAATCCAATTACAACATCATTCAAAAGAGCTAATGTGTAAAGCCATCAGAATCTAGTAGATGGACAAGCTGGAAAGGCATAATGGGTTGATCAATACAATGTCATGCTTGGTATTAAATATGGTATATGATAAATAAGCAATAACAATAACAGATAGCAAGGTGCTGGGAAATGTCTAGTAGAGGAATGATGACAGAGGAGATAAAAGAGAAATGAAATATCATATAAAGTTAAGAGCTTATATACCCATTCTCCTCAATTTTCCCTCTATACTCAACATTTACTTGTAAAATTTAGCAAAACTCTGAAATCTCTGTAGATTGCCCTTCTCGGCATATATTTTAAAAACCTAATTTAGGTAGCAAACTTTTATGAGTTTCATTCTATTGTACATAACCAGACATGTTGCTCACTGTTAATTCTCATGATAAAGAAGTAATTCTAGTGACAAAATCAGCTAATTGTCCATGGTTATCTCTGAGTATTATAGCAAGATCTCTTATATTGCTGTTTTAACAATTTTGAAAGATTTTTTCAATATAATTTTATAGATCAGGGTGGGTACTCAGAATAAAAGTTGAGATTACGATTGAAAATATGTCTTATTGAGTAATAGCTGGCACTTATTGAAATAATTATTATATACTTGGGAACATTTTAAGTGTAATACACATATCAAATAATTTAACCCACACAACAACTAGAAAGTAGATTCTGTTATTATTGTCATTTTGCACATGTGGAAGCCAACACCCAGAGAGTTTGAATGTTTCGCTCGGCAGAGCCAGGTGCTCTTGCCTTCTGACTCCAGCACCTATGATCGTTTTCTTTTCAGTTATTTTGCTTCCAATATTTTATCATGTTGGCCATTCACTTAACATTTATTTTGTGGTTAGAGCTAAATCTCATACGAAGACTCATCTCTGTCATTGTATATGATGTACTACTAATTTTTTAGAATTTACAATAGAAGCAAATTCTATTGTGTTGCTATTTGAACTGAACAATCATACAGAAACTGAACTCAATAATGAAGCACTTACATATAGATTTTAATATGAAATAAATATAAAATTCTGATCAATATTTAATCTCTTGCAAATAATGGGCTTATTTCCATTTCCTGGTGAGAAAACCTCAAGAGATCTGGTCAGCTGTCAGAGCAGATGACTGGGAAGGGAACATAGCTAGGTTAAGTATTTCCAAAGTAGTTCCTGAATGCCTAGTCCCTTTGCACTGAGATTATTTAAAGCATGCACAGCATACCTTCTGAGTTCGTCTTGCCACATTTACCCTTCGTTATCATAAATTTCCAGTTTTCTGTAATTTTTTATATCTTCATCAATACGCGTGTTGACTGATAGGCATTTCTGACTAATTTTACTCTTAGAAGACATTAATAATCTAGAAATACTTTTATTTTTAATATTTATATTTATGTTAGCATTTCATATTTAAAATACAAATAAAACACCACGTGTGCTTATATTTTAATATTTTCCATAAATGGACTTTAATGTCATATACATCTGATGAACATGGGTAAAATGATATATATAAATGGTGAAATTAAATCTTGGAGTGACTGAGCCAGACAGCAAAGTCATGAGTTTGACTTTAATAATAACGAATAGATTCTTATAATTCAAATAAATGACTAGGGAGTATGGAATAAGTAAATTAATGAGACTTTGTATTCTCAATTGCATTCTAGACAGAGAGATAAATATGTATAGAGATGCTACAGTAATATATATATACATGCACAAAGATACACAGTCGGTTGTGCATGTTAATGAGCATTGCTCAGGGAAATCTGCATCAAAAGTGCATGACCATTAGCAAATGAACCTGGACCTTTGTAAGCTAGCAGTAGAAATAGCAAGCAGTAGGGGTGCTTGATTCATAAGGATTTTTTTTGGTTTGTTTTTTATTTATTTAAAAAACACAACTAATTTTGAGTTCAAAAAGTAAGTACAGAAAGGATGAGAGGTGGGTGTGGTGTTGGAACTGTTCAGTATCTTGACTGTCAGATACAGGCATAAATGCAGGAAATGAAATTGTAAAGAACTTCACACACGCATGTACACTATACACTCATGCATACGCATGAACTCACAAATGAGTACAAATAAAAATGAGAAGTCTGAATAAGATTGCTGGATTGCATCAATATGGTTGAATATTATATTATGGTTTTACAAAATGTTACCATTTGAAGAAACCAAACAAAGTATACAAGGAACATTTATGTATTATTTCTCACAGTGTCATGTGAGTACATGTACAATTATCTCAATGAAAATTACAATAAAAAGTAATTATATAATTCTAAATTAACTGTATTAAACAGTGAGTTAAAATAAAAATCAAATTAATTTTTTAAAAATCTACTTTTTAACATGAAAAACTCTACAAGTATTTCTCAACTCAGATGACAATTATAATAATATCACAATATCATAGAAGAACAAGAAAAATTGCCAGCACTTGTTAAGTATTTAGTATATCTGACATTGATATGAGTGTTTTGGTTTTATTAACTCATTTAAACCTTATAACAACCTTATAAGATTGATATTATTTTTATCACCATTTTATACATAAGAAAACTGAGAACAAGAGAAATGAATAATTCTGCCCAGATCAAATATAGTAAGATGCATATATATAATATACAAAGTAAATATAGTAAGATATAGTATATTAAGATCAAGCCTAGTAAGTGTCAAGACTTGAATTAAAAGCAAGACAAATTTCTTTCTTCTTTTTTTTTTGAGACTGGGTCTTGCTCTGTTGCCTAGGCTGGAGTGCAGTGGCGTGATCTTGGAGCACTGCAACCTCCACCACCTGAGTTCGAGTGATTCTTCCGCCTCAGCCTCCCTAGTAGCTGAGACTACAGGTTCCAGCCACCATGCCTGGCTAATTTTTGTATTTTTAGTAGTGATGGGGTTTCACCATATTGGCCAGGCTGGTCTTAAACTCCTGACCTTGTTATCTGCCCGCCTCGGCCTCCCATAGTGCTGGGATTACAGGTATGAGCCACCATGCCCAGTCGGCAAATTTCTTTTGGCCTTTGACTATCTTCAGTGTACCCAAATCTTAATGCAAATCCCCCCTTACTCAAGATAATAAAATTAAGTAATAAAATAATGATGCTTTTATATTCAGTTTATTCAACAGTTTTAAATTATTAACATATATTATCTACAACATGGTGGTCGTGAGATCAAATGCACAAGTTCACAAGTTTGATTTACTCATTCTACAAATATTCATTAAGTATGGCTATATGCAAAGCGACATCACGAAAGCTGGGAGAAATATGAAAATATGTGAACTACAGTCCTTGCCCTCAAGGAGCTCAAAGTGTGTGAGAAAAGACAAGAAATGTAGGTAAATAGATTTAGTGCAAGACAATATGTGGTAAGATTGAAATAAATGGGAAAAATAAAATATTTAGAAAAATAAAATAAAATATGAGTACATTTATGAACTTACAAACTCAAAAGGTCACTGGCGGTGGAAGTTGCAGGCAAGGCTTGATCCAGCAGCTCTATGGTATTCACCAAGGAGCAGTTTTTTTTCTCTAAGTTTCTTTCTATTGTGGCAAGTTTATTACAGGGCTGGTTAACCTTGTGGTTGTAGAATGACTAGTATTTTGGAATATGCAATTTTGCAATGACATATTGGAATGACAACCATGATAAGAGGGTGGGTGGGCACGAGAGAATGAGAAGATGGTTGATAGATTAAATTTCTTACCCAAAGCATCAACTAAAGTCTTGGGCTTCCTCCTAACTTGACCACATAAGCCCTGTGCTGACCCTTGACTAATCTCTTTAACCAGGGGAATTCTGTGTATTAAGTTGGCTTATTCCCTGATTCACATGCCCTATCTATGAACTTATCTCTGCTGTAAGGGGGCTTGTGATTGTGTCAGTCAGATTGGCATCAGCTACTCAGGATTCAATCTTAGGGTAACTGGACTGGCTTAATTCTACCCAAAATATGCGACTGTTTGACAGTGAGGGTGGTGTAGAAGGGATACTAGCGGGCAACCAACTATGTCCACTGCAGCCCCCTTCCATGCATCCATACATACCCTCCTTCCATACAAAGGCCTTCTTGGAAGAGGTGGCATTTGAGGTGGCTGCTGAACAGGAAATAAACATACAATTCACACTTTTCTCTGTGATTTCAAGAGGCATTTCAAGGTCTTTTAGTAAATTAAGGACATCATTATATTCAATTTATTGAAGTGAGGAAACAATGAAATGTTGGTTATTCTAATCCCCCAGGTAAGTATTCTGTTTCAAATAGAGAAAGCTGTTTCTAGAGGCAAAGTTGTTTTTGCTCCTACATTCTATGAAGAATCACCCCTTCGTCTTGCCCTTTCCACAACTAACATCTGAAAGTCAATTTTTCAAAACTGAAACATGATCAGTTTCATGGATGAAGGTGGGTGCTTAATTCATAGTGAGACAGTCTATTCCAAACATTGAAAAGGATTTATATATCCATGTTTGTGGAGAGGCTTGATATCCTTTGCTTGGAAACATCTTTGATGTTCTGCAGAGGCCTCTGAACCAACTTCTCCTAAATTCCTGTTATTCACTCTTTCTAGCAGAGGTCCGAAACTCCCCTGCTACTGCTTCCCAACTCCCAAGTTTGAGTCTACCCTTCTATGTTTCTGTTTCCCACAGTGAGTCCAGTTTTTCTACTATGTCTTGTACTACTTCTATTTCACTTACTTAAACTCCCAGCATAGTTACAAAATAAATGTTAAATAGATTGGAGTCATCATTTTCTGACCTTATTTCATTACTCACTCTCCTTAAGTGAGATTGGATTTCCTCAGAAAATATCACAGTATATATCTAGTCTGATAGAAACTATACCTTTGCTTGCCTTTCTCATGCCTACTTGATGGGAAGAAGAGAAAATAACTGATTCTTGGATCTCCAGATTTTTCACCCACACTTACTATTCCATTTTATTCTTTGATGTCTAGATATCACGATATACCACTTTTCAGCCTTTTTGCATTTCTACCTTTCTCTCTGTCTTCATCCCCCCAGGAAAGACTGGCCCTTCCTTGTTATTTTCAGAATTTCATAATCTGCCTCATGTTTTTCTCCTGGTATTTAAAATTTGGTTGCTATCCTCAACAATGTCAAATTCTTGGTTGAATCTTCACATGATACAAATAATTTAAAATTGTTGGCTTTCCTTAAATCCACCAGGCTATGTGTCTTCTCCATAATGTCTCTCTGGCAACATGACCAACTCCTTGCAAATGGTATCCTCACAAGGTTCAGATTCACTAAGATTTAAGCCTTAATCCCTTTCCTCTTTGACCATAAACTTGCTTAGCACCTGTCTCTCTTCCACTGTACCTGCTCTCCCTCTCCATACAGAGCTTCCATCATGTCATCCTTTCCACATAAAACTTAAATATTCAGTTGACACCTCTTGTTACAACCTCCTAAGTTTGTAAACTACTAATCAATGCTTCAATCTCAAAGAAACTAGGTTTCCACAGTGCAGCCCCCTACCTTGAAATCACTTCAGTTTTTCTTTTTCCCATCTCAATTTCTTGACTCCATCTTATATACAAAATGTGTTTCATGGGGAGTACTGCTTAATTTGCTTTGCTCATCCAAGTCTATAGTGATTCTCCATTACCTAAAATGATACTAGGTTTGTTGAGCAATCACTCAGTGAATGCCACACTATGCATGTTATTGATAATGCACGAGTCTGTTACACAAGTATGAGGAAACCACAGCTTTGGGAGAGGTTTGAAAGATTGCCTAATCATGCTACCTGACTTCAAACTATGCTACAAGGCTACAGTAACCAAAACAGCATGGCACTGGTACCAAAATGAAGATATAGACCAACGGAACAGAACAGAGCCCTCAGAAATAATACCACACATCTACAGCCATCTGATCTTTGACAAACCTGACAAAAACAAGAAATGGGGAGAGGACTCCCTGTTTAATAAATGGTGCTGGGAAAATTGGCTAGCCATAAGTAGAAAGCTGAAACTGGATCCTTTCCTTACTCCTTATATGAAAGTTAATTCAAGATGGATTAGAGACTTAAATGTTAGACCTAAAACCATAAAAACCCTAGAAGAAAACCTAGGTAATACCATTCAGGACATAGGCATGGGCAAGGACTTCATGTCTAAAACACCAAAAGCAATGGCAACAAAAGCCAAAATTAACAAATGGGATCTAATTAAACTAAAGAGCTTCTGCACAGCAAAAGAAACTACCATCAGAGTGAACAGGCAACCTACAGAATGGGAGAAAATGTTTGCAATCTACTCATCTGACAAAGGGCTAATATCCAGAACCTACAAAGAACTCAAACACATTTACAAGAAAAAAACAAACAACCCCATCAAAAAGTGGGCAAAGGATATAACAGACATTTCTCAAAAGAAGACATTCATACAGCCAACAGACACATGAAAAAATGCTCATCATCACTTGCCATCAGAGAAATGCAAGTCAAAACCACAATGAGATACCATCTTACACCAGTTAGAATGGCAACCATTAAAAAATCAGGAAACAACAGGTACTGGAGAGGTTGTGGAGAAATAGGAACACTTTTACACTGTTGGTGGGACTGTAGAATAGTTCAACCATTGTGGAAAACAGTATGGCGATTCCTCAAGGATCTAGAACTAGAAACAGCATTTGACCCAGCCATCCCATTACTGAGGATATACCCAAAGGATTGTAAGTCATGCCGCTATAAAGACACATGCACATGTATATTTATTGCAGCACTATTCACAATAGCAAAGTCTTGGAATCAACCCAAATGTCCATCAGTGACAGACTGGATTAAGAAAATGTGGCACATATACACCATGGAATACTATGCAGCCATAAAAAAGGATGAGTTCATGTCCTTTGTAGGGACATGGATGCAGCTGGAAACCATCATTCTCAGCAAACTATCTCAAGAACAGAAAACTAAATATCGCATGTTCTCACTCATAGGTGGGAACTGAACAATGAGATCACTTGGACACAGGAAGGGGAACATCACACACTGGGTCCTATTGTAGGGAGTGGCAGGAGGGATAGCATTAGGAGATATACCTAATGTAAATGACAAGTTAATGGGTGCAGCACACCAACATGACACATGTATACATATGTAACAAACCTGCACGTTGTGCACATGTGCCCTAGAACTTAAAGTATAATTTAATAAAATAAAAAAAAAAAAAAAAAAGATTGCCTAGTGTTCCACATCTAGTGAATGGGGCTCCTAAAAATCAGCCCCAGGTTCTGTCCTTTACTCCATAGAGAGAAAGCTTTGGCTGACCCTTCCAGGCTTTCTGTAATCTGTTTTGAATTTTTAATTTCTACCTCACTATTCCTCAGCATGAATTATACATTCAAGTTCAACTGGTTTACTTGCAACCCCATGGACAAATCAGTGATTATTTTCATGTTGTATTCTTTGTTTATAGTCTTTCTGGTAGAAAAATGTAGGTGTAGAAACTGTTTACTCTTACTTCTGTATTTACTCAAATCCTTCTGAATTTCTAAGGAATCACTCAACTTTCACCTCCAGATTTTCTCTGCCTATCAAGCACACAGTGGTTCCTCTCTCTTCTGAATTCTCACAGCACTTGTTTGTATAACTCACTTGGAACTTTATCATGCAGGTTTTATATTCAAGTTGTCATACGCATATATGGGCTCTTATTCTTAAGAATATATGATCCCTGAGAACAGAGTCTGTGTCTTATGTCTTTGTGTCTTCCGTACAGTGCTAAGTATATGAGAAGGTCATAGCACAGAATGTTGAATAAAATAAACTTATTAAAAAAAAAGAAAAACACTTGGTTCTAAGGTAGGAGATTTTTGTTTGCTTCTTGGCTTGTATATGTATTTTCCCTGCAAAATCACAAGTTTAAAAATAGGGTGCTTGTGATGATTAATTTTATGGGTTAACTTGACTAAGTTAAAGGATGCCCAGATAGCTGGTAAAACTTTATTTTTATGTGAGTCTGTGAGGGTATTTCCAGAAGAGATTAGCATTTTTGTGAGTAGACCAAGTAAAGAAGAACACCCTCACCAACCTGTGAGCGCCTAAACAGAACAATAAGGCAGAGGAAGGGCAAATTCTCTCTCTCTCTTTTTGAGCTGGGACATCCATCTTCTTCTATTGGGATATTGGAACTTCTGGTCCGTCAGCCTTTGGACTCTAGGACTTACACCAGTCTTCCCTCCTACCCCCAGTTCTCAGCCCTTCAGGCTCAGACTAAATTACAGTCATCCCTTGGTATCTGCAGAGGTTTGGTTCCAGGACTCATGGAAAGTACCAAAATCCACAGATGCTCAAGTCTCTTCTATAAAATGGAGTAGTATTTGCATATAACCTGTGCACATCCTTCTGAATATTTTAAATCACTTATAGATTACTTATACTACCTAATAAAATGTAAATGTTATGTGAATAGTTGTTATACTGTATTTTTTTAGTTTGTATTTTGTTTTTAATAATTTTCTTTTCTTAATATTTTCTATCCATGGTGGGTTGCATCCATGGAACCCAGTGGGCTGACTGCACCACCAGCTTTCCTGGTTCTCCAGCTTGCATACAGTAGATGGAGGGACTTTTTGGTCTCCATAATTATGTGAGCCAATTCTCATAGTAAATCAATATATCGATCTCCTATTGATTCTGTTTCTCTGGAGAACCCCAATTAGTAAATACAGTGCTAGAGAATAAATTTCTTCTTCCTAAGCCTTCTCTGTGTTCTTGGCAACTCAGTGGCCACTTCCCACTCTTTATACAGAGTAAAAATTACCTAATTTCTTCAGAGTCAATTACTTAACAAATACTTATTGAGCACCAATGTAGTTTCTTGGTGGAGATTTAGGACTTCTGCTTCCAAGGGCATGGGGTTTAAGTGTTAAAGGGGCAGTCACTCTCCCTCATTTTGAATTTGTTCATTCTCCTCTTTGGGTTATTGGGCAACAAGCGTCTAAGCTACTACAGACTCATCCAAAGACTGGTGACCTTCTTAGACATTCAAATGTTGTTCTACTTACTCCTCAAGATGTACCTCCTTTTTTGTCCTGGAGTTGACAAGGAACTTCAGTGGATTCTGGGTTCATTTGTGTTAAACAGTAAATAGAAATTGTCAGTCACTTCGGTATACTGATGACAAGTTATATCTTAAGTGAAGCTAAATGCTCATCAGCCCCTAAAATATTTGCCCAGAGGGCAGCTTTAAGCTCTCTTGTATTTACTTAAGAAGACCAGAGGTCATGGCTCTGAATTCTTATTCTAACTAAGCAGGGTGTTTTTATTACCCCACATCCCTGGAATATGGCAGTGTTACCTTCCTACACAAATCTTGAAATTATTGCCCTGAAGTAACATTAAACGCATGTGATTTCAAAAAATGAAAAGCAAACCAATCCCAACAACCAAACAAGTAAAAAAGCAAAAAAACAAACAAACTTTAAAAATGGTTTTGGAACTGAGTGTGAACAGCCAAACAAGTTAAAAAAAAAAAAAACTTTAAAGATAGTTTTGGAACTGACAGTGAATTGTACAGTTTAGTTGTACAGTTTTTGTAACTTTTTTCCTGTAAACCTAAAACTAATCTAAAATTAAAAAGTTTATTTAAAAAAAGTAGATTCTAACAACAAATAAAGGATAGAAGACAGCATAAATGCCATTAGTCTCCCATTTTAGTCTTTCTGTTGTTTCAAATTCTTTTCTTACTATGAAGCCATTGGAGTGGGAACAGAAAATTCTATTCATTGTATAAACTGAATTGTAAGGTATTTCTACTTTTTCTTCTTAAGACCTCTTGCTTGATTTGCTAAGAGTCAATCAGATAAAAAATAAAACCCATTCCAACCTTCATGAGAGATAAAGACTTAAGTACATTGACATAATATATTGTCCTTCATATATAATCATAAGGCTGACACACTGTCAATAGCAGTCAGTCTTGAATTAAGCAGTGATGACATGTTAATGCTGAGCTATTCACAAAGAGCTAGAAGACATGTTCAGTAGAAGATGGGCCTGGAGCTTGGTTGGAAGTGGTACTGGGAATAAGTCAGATTCCAGTGCACCTGGATGAGAGTCAAAATAGTGTTTGAGGCAAATTTTGCCCACAGTATGAAATTCTTCCCACCTTTGGCCAGGATGATTACCAGGAACTGGACTAGTGCAAAACTTGCCAATAGTGGTCCAATAGTGCACATTTCAGCCCCACAGCTTCAAAAGTGGTATACCTTAAGAGGTCTGCAGAAAAATCTCTCAGGGTTAAAGAAAGAAAATATTAGAACTTATATTTATTTTTATCTAAAAAGAAATACATTATACTTTATTGATATTTAGTATTTGAGTTGACCCTGGTATCCTCACTAGATCTGCTCATTAGCCAATCTTCAGTAGAAGGGAACATTGTTTTCACAAACCTTATTTCTATTAGAAGGGACTTTCCTAGGCAAAGTCTTGGTCTTTCCACTCCTCCAACCCAATACTGTCAGTCCTCTCCCTGGACTACCGGAATTCTGTCCTCTCCCTGGGGGACACTGCCTCTCTATAGCAACACCTAGATGGATTGAGTAAGTTTGCTATATCTGGGGTCTTTGTAGCAGGCCCATCTGGCACTTACATTAAGCTACATTCTTTAATCTGGATTTCATAATACTAAACATGAGAATTTGCCTTCATATGCTACATGTTGCTTCATTTCTCAGTTTGTTTAGAAAAGAGGCCCCATTAGAGACCCTAATAGTCTTTTTCACATATGATTATATGAGGTTTTTTGAGAGAAATGGAGGAGTTCCATAACTGGAGGGCTTGACAATGGTACCTTCATTCATTTATTTACTTTCAGTCTCTTACAGTTCACCCATGTGTGACTGATTTTATGTGTGTCAGATATCTTTCATTGGCCCCTCTAGATTTATTTTTCACTCCTGCTTCTTAGCCCTGAGAAAGGGCTCTCTGGACTGTCAGCTTTTGGTTGGTGACATTTTCTGTGGTAGCCAGTGGCTATACTGGCTAATAGATACCTGCAAAAATATAAATAATCAATTCCTTAATGGTAGAGGTAATATTTTAACAAAAAGTGAAACAGTAATTACTTTCAAAAAGAATATACATTTTGAAAAGGGATTTTGGGGATGGTCTCTACTAGAACATTCTTTTACAGTTTACGCAATGTAAGTAAATATGCCATCTTTAAAAACACTTTTCATATTCTGATAGCTAAAAAATTTAGATATGGAAATTTCTGACATGCCAAAAATATTACAGTGTGTTTGAAGTGCATTTGTCAAAAACAGAATAGCCAATCCTTTGATTACTTTGTAAGAACTATTAACATACAAAGATGGAAACTGAAATTTATAAGTAAAATTTCAAAGTCATCTTTGTAGAAATTGGTGAATAGGATTGAAAACAGTATCATGATGTTTTCAGTGCAGACAAATATATAATTCTTTCATTTAGTTCTACGTCTGATTGTGAGAAGTCTTTAACTATGACAAGCACTAAATCCAAGCATTACAATAAACCAAATTATTTATTTATTTAT
The DNA here is from genome assembly GCF_008728515.1 of Papio anubis. Classification (NCBI taxonomy): domain Eukaryota; kingdom Metazoa; phylum Chordata; class Mammalia; order Primates; family Cercopithecidae; genus Papio; species Papio anubis. The sequence goes on along the minus strand of NC_044985.1, from coordinate 96,956,634 downwards.
TTATTTTTGAGACAAGGTCTGACTGTCACCCAGGCTGGAGTACAGTGGCATGACCCCGGTTCACTGCAACCTCCACCTTCTGGTCTCAAGTGATCCTCCTAACTCAGCCTCCCTAGTAACTGGGACCACAGGTGCACACCACCACATCTGGCTAATTTTTGTATTCTTTGTAGAGACCAGGTTTTGCCATTTGCCCAGGCTGGTCTTGAACTCCTGAGCTCAAGTGATCCATCCACCTCAGTCTCCTAAAGTGCTGTGATTACAGGATTGAGCCACCATGCCAGGCCAAATCAAACTTCTAAACAGATCTTTTAATTGCCGCAACTAAAAGTTTTAAACCAAGATTTCCAAAAATAAAAGTTTTGTTCATTCAAAATAAAATAATTAAAGATGGAAGGAGCCTGGTTCTCTGAATTACCGAGTGGTGTGTCACTCATTATAAACTCACAGTAAAATGTTATGTGAGTAGAAATTAACTTTTAGTATATTAAGGCGTTGAGATTTTGTTGTTTACTTATGGTAGCTATCCCACCTTGCTAAGTACAGAAATTGGTACTTTGACATGTGCTACTATAATCACAATATCCAAAAATAAGTGGCATTAGTTTAGCGGCTGGCCAACAGAAAGTGAGGCTATGATAGAGCAGCCTGGATGTCTGGAGTGTTCCGCTGTGTCTCAGCAGATTTTCAGTAAAGCTGTCATGGGAGAGCTTGGACAGCAGAGCACACATCTACTGAGTCTGTGGCTCTAGGGCAAGCAGTTGGAACTGTCAGAGTGATAGTGAGTTGGCCACAGTTTAAGCAAGAAATGTATGCACTCAAGTGAGCTCAGGCTGATTTCCAAGCAGAGAATGGACAGAATAAAGTTCAGAGATCAAGAGCCTTACATGGTTGAAAAGTTGATAGCTTTTGGACCCCAGATAAAAAAAGGTCCTGAGTGACAAAGAGCCAGTGAGATTTCTCAAACAACTCAGCCCTTCAGTAAACATCAGATTAAGAGAGATACTTTTCCACTGTAGCATATTGTTTCAGATAGCCTCAAGGCACCTGCCATCAAGCTGAAGAAGAAACAGGACTAGGAAACAAAGAGTAAGGAGAGTTGAATAACTACGTCTAGTAAAAACCTTGGCACAGGGAACTAACTGGAAGCAAATAGATCAGAAGCTTACTAAGAAATTTTTGAAGAAATTGTAGTGCCAAAGAACTCATGTGTTAGGCTAAAAAGGCCTTAAAAATAACCCACGGGAAGGAAGAGACATATGAAAGCTGTACAAGCCCCAAGAAGATAATATTCCCCAACAATTATTTCTGATATTGCCATGGAGGGCAGTAATGGTTAAGAAAGAAACTTAGAGACAGTATCCAAGAGCCACGGAAAGAAGAATCGTGAACAGACGAGAAACTACCTTACATTTTGGGTAGTTGCGGTGCCTACCCAGAAGGATTTAATAATTTCTATGGGTCGTTGACTGCTCTGTGTATCCTATTCTTCCTTTTTCTGAATGGGAGCTTTTATTGCAGTTATGCTGGGGAGACAATATAGATCACCCAATCGAGGTCTTGCTAAATAATTTGCAGTTCAAATTGAAAATGTAAGAACTCTAGTTGAAAAAAGCAAGGAAAATGTGCCATTAAAAGTACTAAAATATAAAACTTTCTCTTATCTTCTGTGGTACATTTTGACTGGTAATGGTGTTTTATATTTGTTACTTAATGCCATTCTAAATAAGGGAAAATCTAATTTTAACGTTCATCTTTATCTTGTGCAATGCCAGTTTTAAATACAAACACAATAGTATTTAACTTGCATGCAGAATTACTGAACTTACACAATTTGTATTTCTTGAGCTTATACATGCTTACGCATTTTGTTTTTCCCAGAACAGTGGAGATGCTGCACACAAGTAATTTGGCTATTTTTATTTTGCTTCTCAATGTGTGCATAATCTAGCAATGCTCTCTACCTTTGGCTTACATTATTCCTTCCTAAGGCAGGAATAAAAGGAGAAGGAATTGCTCTATTATTCCCTTTCTTTCCATTTCTACACATCATTTTAGTGTAAATGGTGGCAAATACAGGGAAATATAGCCAAAGAAAAAGGATATGGTAAGATTCTTTGGACTTTTGTGCTTCTTAGAATGCTACTGACTTCTTTTTGTGTCCAAAGCATGTTTTGGTTCCAATGGAAAAACGTGGTTTCTAGAAGCTGTCAGTGCCCTGCTCACTGAGTTGTAGAAGTAACATGGATACCTTTACTCTTTTTTTTTTTTTTTTTTGAGATAGGGCAGTAGCATGATCATGGCTCACTGCAACCGCCACCTTCCTGGTTCAAGCAATCCTCCTACCTCAGCCTCTCAAGTAGCTGGGACAACAGGCGCACACCACCACCCCTGGCTAATTTTTGAAATTTTTTTTTGTAGAGATAGGGTTTCACCATGTTACCCAAACTGGTCTCAAATTCCTGAACTCAAACGATCCTCCTACCTCCCACCTCCCAAAGTGCTGGGATGACAGGCGTGAGTGACCGTGGTTTGCATTTGCTAAACTCCCTAACATCATAGGTCTACTGGAATTCTGTGTTCATGGGACATTAAAAATGCTAATATATGGATGGGACAGCAAGGAACAGAGGACATACATATTGCAGATATCTCTTCTCATATGCATGCTCCGTTATCCCATAGCCAGGTCCAAGATCACATATCCAGTTGCTGCCATTCTGAATGCAAGTACACCCAGTCAACAGCTGCCTCTGAGTTCTGTATCTCCAAATGTTCTTAGTATTCAACACAAAAGAGCTTACTTAGGCCCAGCTAAACAACTCTCCTGAACTACTTGTGGTTCATATCAAACATGTACACTTTAAACAAAAACAAAAACAAATGCAAACAAACAAACAAAAAAACCGCACAAGTTTAAAGATAAAAGCATTGGCCGGGCATGGTGGCTCACACCTGTAATCCTGGCACTTTGGGAGGCCGAGGCAGGTGGATCACCTGAGGTCAGGAGTTCGTGACCAGCCTGACCAATATGGTGAAACCCCGTCTCTACTAAAATTACAAAAATTAGCCGGGCATGGTGGCATGTGCCTGTAGTCCCAGCTATTCGGGAAGCAGAGGCAGGAGAAATCTGGAAGCTGGGAGGTGGAGGTTGCAGTGAGCTGAGATCCGTGCCACTGTACTCCAACCTGGGCAACACAGCGAGACTCTTTCTAAAAAAAGAAAAATAAAAATAAATAAATAAATAAATAATTAGTAATTTCAAGACAGTGATAACACAACATTAAACCAATTCCAAGGACCCACCTGATGATCTCACTTGGGTTGAGGATAAGTAAATTCTTTGTGTGGGAAAAAAGAGTAAAATGGATGTATTAGGTGAATAAAAAGATTAAGACTTTTGACTCACGAAAACCTATTTCTTTTTTTTCCTTCAGAGCACACACACTTATTTGCCAGTCCCCCTGGCCCTCCTCTTACTGTTAGGTATGCCATGTGACTGCATTTATGCCATGGAATTTGGATAAAAGTGATGCACAGCAGTTCCATGCCGAACCCCTAGAAACTCCCACTATGATTCTCTGCTTCCTTCCCTACTTTGTCTGACAAGTTTATGCAGAGCGGCCAGGAGAGGATTCAAATCTTCTGAAGAGATGATTGATCAACAGTTTAGAAAGGTCCTGAAGCTCCCTAAATGCTTTGAGCATCATGTTAAGAGATTTAGGGGCTTATTTGTAACAAATACTAGTTCTCTCCTCAATAGAAGAAACCCCCACCCTCATAATATGTGATTTGCAACTCAGGAACTTATCACTGAGGGCTTAACTGGCAACAAGGCAAATCAGTTTAAGGATGTCAGCTAACCTTGGAAACTGGACAGACATATGAGGTAATTCAGGAATGTAAAGGAGATTTTGGTGGTGAGAATCACTGGGGGCAACGGGTATCATTGGTTGATAACAAAACCTGGGAATGGGGCTAACCCTGGATGTATATGTTAAGTAGCTGTAGTTTTAAATTTGGTGGGCCATATGGCTGTGGGTGGAGGGTGAGGTAAAGAATTTTTTTAACCAATGTTACATTCTCCAAGAGGCCTTAGCATCCTCCATAGCATCCTCTACCCCACCGCTTTATTCCTTTTCATGTCACCTTATTTGATCCATGACACATAATACACATTGTGATTGTACCTATATTTGCTGAATTAATTCTTCATTGTCTGTTTAACCCGGTTTAATGTGTTGCATAAGGTTAACTTAGTCAGTTTTATTCAATTCCAGTGTCTAATAGAGTGTTTATCACTGAATGATCAAATAAATTTTAAAAAAATCTGGCCCTCCGTATCTATGGGTTCCATATCTGTGGGTTCGGCATTTGTGGGTTCAACCAAACATGGATTGAAAATTTTCCAAAAAAACAGAATGGATGTGTCTATACTGAACATGTACAGACACTTTTGTTCTTGTCATTATTCCTTAAACAATTATTTACATAGAATTTACATTGTATTAGATATGTTAGTAATGTAGAGGTCGTTTAATGTATCTGGGATGATATGCATAAGTTACATTCAAGTACTACACCATTCTATATGGGACTTAACCATCCATTAGTTTTGGTATTCCAGGGGAGGTCCTAGAATACCAGGATACTGAGGGACACCTGTATATGAATATATGCACATACTATGCTCACTCATTGGGACATTTAATACTTTAGACTCTTGTCAATTGATTCCTGTCTTGTCCCTTGGTACCACAGTGAATGGATACTCTACTTCTGAGCTCAATTTTCCTTAACTGGGGCCCTGATTCATGGAACTGGACTTTCCAACACTGGACACCCCACTGCTTACATCTGTTTCATTTGCCTGCCGTTTTGACCATTGCAAAACACCTGCTCCTCCTCGCCTTAGATAGATCACCTGGGCTTTCTTCCCTTGATTTGGGTGGTTTGTCCTTGTCTCTCATGTCGATCCTCTCATTTCTGACCTTTCTTGAGACTCACAATTCCATGTGTTTGTTACCTCTATCACTGATATTGACTTCATAGTCGGGTCCAAGATCACATATCCAATTGCTGCCATTCTGAATGCAAGTACACCCAGTCAACAGCTGCCTCTGAGTTCTGTATCTCCAAAGGTTCTTAGTATTCAACACAAAAGCACTCTTACTGAGGCCCAGCTAAGCAACTCTCCTGAACTACTTGTGGTTCATATCAAACATGTATGGTTTTAAAAAGTAAAATGGAACAATTTAAAGGAATAAGGATTTAATTAAAAACATTTTGGTAGTGCTGGAAAACAATTGTGACAGGAATAATTAGACATTAATCTCAAAGAAAGGCTTAGGAGGTCAGATATTGTGTCTATACTACTGTTATTTCACACACGACCCCCAGTACAGGTACTCAATAAATATTTCTTTATGGATTGCTTGACTATTGTGTCTAAAAATTCATAATTTTAACAAATATTGACGTAGCAGAACATGCTACAAAGTCTGTTCCTAGTTCCAGTGCTTTTTAGCAGCTTTGGCTGGCTGGCTATCCAAATGATTATTTTCTGAGGTCTTTCATAGCCACATTTCATCACACTAGTGACAGCACTAAAGTGGTTGAGTGAATGTAGTGCCTGTTCATAAAATCATTTCAAGTAAAGGGCTTCAAGATTTTTCCAGATGTTATTCAAATCTGTATAATTATTTACAGTAGGACATAAAACACCAAGGTCTCACATATTTTTTTCCCTTAGTGAACTAAGCCAAGCCATGTGACAGGGCATTAAGGTACAATAAAGTTGGTCACTTCAGAATTTGTTTCCTCAAGCGTTCTATTTTTTCTCTAAATTGTGGGTAACAGGAATTGACAGTCACATGAACTTTAAGGGAATTAAACTCAATAGGCTAAAGCTTTGGTGCCTTGTAATGAATGGGCCACACACAGTGGGTGCAGATCACTAAGAAGTTATTATGTATCTGTTTTGAGATAAACACTTTGCTGCTGCTAATGTTCTGTAACTTTTTATTACATTTTCAAAGAAAGTAAGCCAAACTGGTTGCCATGGAAATGATTATGATGTCACAGAGGATGATGACTTCTCCTAATCTATAAGCAGCAAGAGCAGATGTGCTTGTAAGAAACAAAGATCTTGTTTTCATACAAATGCTCTCAAAATAAAACACAAAGGAAGAAAAATACCCAGAGCACATAATGCAAAGAACAAGAACTGCTTCTAAATAGAATGTTTTACAAAGTTTTCCATAAAGCCTCAGCTGCTCCTCAAGACACAACCAGCTTGAACATGGATGGCAGACATGAAATTACAATATTCACAAAATTAGTATTCAGTTTGCAGAATCTCTCTTTCCAAAGCCTTCAGGCATACTTTATGCACGCACAATTACAGAAGCAGGTAATGAGAGAGATTCTAATTTCTTCCTATTGTTGTTATTGTACTTCGCTAGATAAGTCTTGATAAAAATTGCTTTGTTAAAAAGAAATCTAAGCAACAATTTATTAATTCTATTGAAAATATCTTTTGGCTCTTATTACAAGATACAGTGGATGATTTCTCTAAAACACATATTACTGTGTCCATGGAGACGGGTAGTGACATATCAACTTTTAGTAATGAATCAAAAAGTTCCATAACAATTAATAATCTGCAAGCTACACTAATTTTTTACAATTTTATTATTTCATATCACAATTAATTTCACTTCAATTATTAGAGATTTTAAAAAAGGATATTCAAAGTTTATGACTATGACCTCCTGAAATACATAGATATGATAAACAATATATCAAATGAATGAGTTGTGTCAAAATATATTACAATGTTTTCATTACATCACTTCGAATTTAATCTTATGTGCCTTCTTGGTCATTGAGACTCTCCTAAATTAATTCTTTAGATTCTCAAATATTTCTCACAGTAACTTCAACTATTCTTAGAATTAATCAAAGTTTAAATGATAAAAATGAATGAATTATAGTAAAGTTCTCACTCCCTGCATTACAAAATAAACTTCCATCCAGTTTGCAACATGGATTTGCAAATAAGATTTTTAAGTTCTGTTATAACTAAATGAGAGATTTGAACTGAGTGAAAATGAGACAAGTTAACTATTTTGATGGCTCCTAAGACCCCGCTCCTAAAGAAATCTACCAGCAAATAACCTTTTACATGAAAACATAAAACATTAAGACCAAGATACATTGTGCTACAATTCTGCATTACTCTTAAGTGTATGTATATCCAATTTTATATTCAATTTACTGTCAAAATTAATTTTTATTTAGAAATGAAAAATATTATGAGAATTATATGAAAGAAAAACAAGTAAAAATAAACAAAGAAGAAAAAAGTAAAAGTTCACTATGTTCTGTAGCCTGAGCTACAAGAAATTGAGAATAAGTTAACAGGTGTTTCTGAATGCTAGACTTTAATCCTAGTTTTAGTTCTGCTATCATATTGAAGTCACATACTATTTTAAGACATAAGCTCACTTTTTTAAAGTACATAGTATGAAGACAGTACTCTAAATGAACACCAATTCTTGAGTTGTATATTAGGAACTGAAAGACTAGGATAATATAAATTCTGAAAAGAGGCTAAAAACACTTGACAGCCTTTTTATAAACACTGAAAAGATTTAAGAGACACCAAAGAGATATTTGTTTAAGAACTACAGAAGACCATAATAGCTTGGTCAATTTAGACAAAGTGCAAAGGCCTAAATTTAAAAAGAACGTCCATATTTGAATTTAGAAGAAGAGAAAGGAAACTGCATTAAAAGTGCTTTTTAATGAATGAATGACTAGACAGTAGTGGAATATTTTATAATACTTTATTGATGAAGGCTTTTATCTCTATGATAATGTTTATTACAAGATAGTACCAAATCTGCTTAAAGCACTGTATTAAGAAATAAGAACACTATAAAAACAGTTGACTGAGTCTTTCTCTAAAATTGCTCTAACATAGCAGTGTAGATAAGATACACATACATGAAAAAATGTATTTTATTGAGATAAATGATAACATTATTGATGTAGATAGTAGGTGCTAAATAAGTTAACCTAAAGGGAATTACAAAGCATTCATTTATAATATATGGTATCAGCATAGTTCAGGGGCAAAAATAAAAATGTGGTGTAGCAATTTAACAGAATTAAAGCTGTATATAAATAAGGTGTAACAGACTATGTTGTCTTTCCATATACATAGGTTTTTGTCTATAGTTTTTTCTACTATTTTTGATCTGATTTCATTTAAAAATGCTGGAGCCAAAATTTTTCATTTTAAAGACTCCCAATGAGGGCAAACAAACAAAAACTAGGCAATTTTTAGTCTTTGGAGGAGAAAACTTAGTTAGCAGGTTGTCCTAACCTTTGCACTCCCTATGTAAGCATAGGTTAGTTCAGCTGATTGTTGCTATGTGAGGTTTTTCTAGGCACTTATATTATACAAATGCTCTAATTTAGAGTTGACCATGGTCTGGATAGAAAAATTGGAATCTGATATATGTTATTTGGGGTACTACATTTTGAAGAACAAGCATAAGAAATGGGTACTCTGATGTGGAAGAAAATATATTTTCATTAGTTTGATTTTTTCTTTTTAAAAAATGACATCAGACATTTAGGAAAAGGTTTTTAACTTTTGGGAAGGAAATCAATATAAAATTAAGGTACAAGCCTGAGCAACATAGAGAGACCTCCATCTCTAAAAAAATTTTTTTAAAAAGTTAGTCGGACGTGGTGGTACACATCTGTAGTCCCAGTTACTCGGGAGGCTGAGGTGGGATTATTGCTCAAGCCCAGGAGTTCGAGGCTGCAGTGAACTATATAGTCACAACACTGTACCTCAGCCTGGGCAACAGACAGCTATCCTGTCTCTTTAAAAAAAAAAAATAAATAAAAGAAAGAAAGAAAAGAAAATTAAGTTACGAAACAATGATCAGCTTTTATGTCACTGCAATAATTAACTGTGATAATTTCAATCACACTAATGTAAGAATGTCCTTTGTAAAACTGCTATTTAGAATATTCGTTTGTTTATCAAAGACATGCAAATATAACCCTTAGCCATGAATGAGGCATTGCTCTAAGCCTTGATGTGATCACCAATAAATATTAACTCATGTAAACTGTATTAAAAACAAAACTTAGGGCCGGGCGCGGTGGCTCAAGCCTGTAATCCCAGCACTTTGGGAGGCCGAGGCGGGTGGATCACGAGGTCAGGAGATCGAGACCATCCTGGCTAACATGGTGAAACCCCGTCTCTACTAAAAATACAAAAAACTAGCCGGGCGTGGTGGCGGGCGCCTGTAGTCCCAGCTACTCGGAGGCTGAGGCGGGAGAATGGCGTGAATCCGGGAGGCGGAGCTTGCAGTGAGCCGAGATCGCGCCACTGCACTCCAGCCTGGGCGACACAGCGAGACTCCGTCTCAAAAAAAAAAAAAAAAGAAAAAAAACTTAGGTAAGTTTCATTATTTCCATCTACTATTAACAGATGAGAAAACTGACACTATTAAGAAACTTCTCCAACTGTTAAGTAACACTGTAAATCACAGGAGCCTGGATTTGACAGCAGGTCTTCTGGATTGAAAGATCTTGATAATTAGACAGCCAATGGTACTTGTGCCAGTATCCCCTGGGACAAATTCCTCTTGGAGTACTGAGCTGGAATTTTTTTTTTTTTTTTTTATCTGGGCTGATGATTTTACAGGCTTCCAAGAGAATATGAGCTATGTAACGAAGAGTGTGTTTCCTTTTTAACCTGATTACTATGTTTGCAGAAGTAAGTTTTGTGTTCAATTGTGTTTTTTTCATAACCAAGATTTCTTGATCTTTTTCTTTCCCCTTTGCATCTTAGTTTCTCTTATTATTTTCTGAATTTACCCTGAATTCGAATTCCTGTAGGAAGTACTGGTGGATAAATCAGTCAACCAACTTCAAAAAGTAGCCACAAATCAGTCTTGGAAAGAACTATTTCATGTTTTCCCACTTATAAATCAAAGGACTAGAGGCTACTATCAATTATTTAAGATAAAGCATAGCTAAACTAAAGGTTCACTTGACAGTGATCTTCACTGCTTTTAAAATTTAACAGGAAAAACATATACACATTCGATTATATTTGGCCTTTTCAAAATATTCATTCTCTGCTTCAGTAGCATTAGAAGAACCATAGGCCACAAGGGCCACTTCATACAGTAAGATGAGGATAATGGTAATCTCTTGATTTTACCATCCTACATAAAATGATGCCATGTCCTTTTATCTTTCTTCAAAGGCATAATTACAGGGTAGAGAATGAAACACTATGATTCCAGATGACTTCTCTCTATCTAGCCTGAGTTCTACCACTAGCTAGCTGGTTAACTTTGAGTAATCAATTAAATTCTATGAGTTAAATATTAGATGAGTAAATGTTCTCATTACACAAATCCACTTCTTCCAGCCGGACTCTTTGATCAGTCTCTGGTATTATCCCTTAATTTCACATAGGAGGAAACAA